>NC_073728.1:10138878-10445344 GCF_023634155.1 Falco peregrinus
TGTGAGAAAAGACAAAGTACTTTTCTAAGAGGCAATTTTAGCTTGACCAACTTGAAAAGATGCAGATTGCTTTCACAAAAGCTTCTACCTGTAGCCTGGTTTGAATTAGTTTTCATCATTACTGTTAGCAATTCCCAGTCTTCTGTTGCATGGCAGCTTTTTCACAGATGATTAGGAGCAGTGTTGCAGTATATAAGAGTTTGGAACGAAAACTACTTGAAACTCACCAGCTGGTAAATTCTGTTAAATTATCAAGGTTGATAAAAGAAAATATTTAAAAATATAATTTGCAATTAGAGCATCAAACTGTCAACTCACATTTCTAAATTAATAAGAAACCAAAGCATTAACATTTCAAGGTCAGTTTCCCTCCTGTGTTTCTTTCTCACACTTGAAGACAGGGAAGGGTATTATGCTCTGTGCTCTATTTCAGTACCCTAATGCTGAAGAATGCTTCCATCAACAGAATTAATGGAAACTCTTGTGGGGAAAAAAGTTACATAAATAAATAGTTTCTTCACAGTTAGGACTAAGAGGCAAAGTTGATACCTATGAATCGTGTTCTTCCTCTGATGATCTTTGTAACCAGACATACGAGTGTCGTGGTTTAACTCCAGCGAGCAACTAAGCCCCATGCTGCCACTTGCTCACTGGCCACCCAGGTGGGATGGGGAAGGGAATCAGAAGAGTAGAAGTGAAAAAACTTGTGGGTTGAAATAAAGTCAATTTAATAGGTAAAGCAAAAGCCACACACAGAGGCAAAGCCAAAGGCGGCACTCATTCACCGCTTCCCATGGGCAGGCAGGTGCTCAGCCACCTCCAGGGCAGCTGGGCTCCATCACGTGTAACAGGTACTTGGGAAGACAAATGACATCACTCCAAATGCACACACACACCCCCTCCTTCTTCCCCTAGCTTTATATGCTGAGCATGACACCATATGGTATGGGATAGCCTTTTGGTCAGTCGGGGTCAGCTGTCCCTGCTCGCCGGTGGGCTGGGGTGAGGGGCAGAAAAGGCCTGGGCTCTGGGTGAGCACTGCTCAGCAGCAACAAAAACATCTCTGCGTTAACAACACTGTTACCAGCACAAATACAAAACATAGCCCACACTAGCTACCTATGAAGAAAATGAACCCAGCTAAAACCAGCACAATGAAAGAAAAATGGATTTTAGGTTCAGAGAGGATCACAGTAATTCTCTCATCCTTGGAGTTGTAGGCTGCAGATCCCAGGGAGCCTGCAAAGCTCTGCTGAGTAGCTTGTCTGCCCCAAAGGCTGTGCAATTTTCGCCACTGAAGGTAATTCAACTTTTCCATGACATTTCAAGAGAAAAGTTTGTCAAGCTATTTGCTCTGCTCTCATCTCCTGCACAGAATTACAGAAACATATGCTGAAAGGCATCATCTAAGGAAGGATTGTGTAGACCCATCCAACATAGATTTGTATACCTTTTCCTTGAAAAGGAGGTTCCAGAACACCTCCGGCTGGCTTTTTCTGGGGTTCATACTTAAAAAAGCATTTTCTAAAATACAACCCTCATCACTCTGAATGCAAATTACAGAGATTTCCCTTAATTCTTCTCTCAGGAATATGAAGAACAATTTTTCTCTACCTTTTGTCTTAAAAGCTTTATAGATCAGATGGTTGTTACTAACATTGTCTTAAATTAGGTAAACTCAATTCTCTAACTGATGCAGTTTTCTAAACTTTTCAAAAAGTCATGACGAGACATGGAAATATGTCAACTCAGATCTCACTAACCCTCATTTGGAATAATTACCCAACATTATAGACACTGCATCCCTCTTCACACATTCCAAAATTACATTTCCTTAGTTTACAGCACCAATATATTGTAGAATTTGTTACCTATTTTTCCTCTTGACAGGTATTCCCTATCTTGTATTTGTATATCTGAATTCGTCTTCCTAAATATATCATATGACACATTATTGAATTTCAGCTTGCAGTTTTCAGACCATCTCTCCAATTTGGCAAGTTTATTTTGAATTCTGATCTGATACAGAAAGGTATTTACAACTTCTCACAGCTTGGTGTCATCTGCATATTTTATAAGCTATTCTGTATTCCATCACTCTCACTGCTAATGAAAATGCTGAATAGAACTGATTTCCCAAGCAAATTCTGAAACTGAAACGCAGGCTGTGGAGTTGAACCAAGAGGTTCCTGTGCCCAAGCCATTACACTGGTTTGCACTAAAAGTTATCCTTTAGAAAGGCACACAATACATATTTTAAAACCTTAAATGCAAGAAAAGCCAACATTTGCTCTGCTAAATTGTTGCAATATTTAATTACCCTCTTTTTCTTTTTGCAGAACTTTACTTTAAAATCAGGACAGCTTCAGTTTCCAGATGCATATTATACTCTGTTTACCATATCAGAGAAAGAAAGATTGACTTACAGAATTAAAGACTTACTAACTGATAGATTCTACCATACCATTCCTTAAAGCTTCTATGGATTAATCTTCACAGACAGTATTTACTGAGGTTAAGAATTCCTGGAATGTTTTGTGAGACATGAACAAAGTAATGCTGGTTTAGGAGAATCAAGTAATATTTTTTTGTTTGCAGTTCCTGGGTCTGCTATGGAATTACGTACAATTACTTGTGGAAAAAATATTATCCCACCAGGCAAAGCTAAGCCCTTCATGTAATTTCTACAATATTTGCCATGCAGTATTTGGCATATTTGGCAAATTCTCTTCCCCCATCATTTGCTCTCCATACGCATTATGGGGAAGAAAGCAGAAAGCAAAGCTCTTCAATACTGGAAAACAACCTTAGAGAAACCCAGATCCACATTTCTTTACAAAAACTAGAAATAGGTCTCAGGATTCCCTTCAACTTCCAGCATGTGCAGCAAAAAAGAACATGGGATAGAAAAAAATAAAGACACACATTCATTCTGGGAAACACATACACACACCCTAAAAAAAAAAAGCTGACGACACACATTCCAAGCATTGTTAGAGATTTAGAGATTAAAAAAAAACCCAAACCCCAAACAACAAAACAAATGAATAAAGAAAAGAAAAAAAACAAACCAGCAAAGAACAAAACAAAATCTTTACCTGTTTTACAAGAGTTGTGACATTTACGCAGCCCTATAAAGCACAGGCAATGGGCCAAATTAGCTGGTTGCTTAAACACCTATAGTTCTTCAGTGTAATACATACCTGCAAACATGGAACGGAATACACACATTCCATTTAAGTGGTTAGGATTCAGGTAACATTTTAGTGACCAGAATGCAATACACGAAAGGCAACCATGATCAAGTCTGTTGTGATGCCTGGACATGTCCTGCAGCCCGCCCTGACATGTGAAGGTGTATGGCTGCTTTCCTACCTTTCTCTCAGACAAATTCCATCTATACCATTATCATCCTGATATTATAGTAATGAATTCAACAGTTACATTTTGTCAAAACCCTTAAAATATTCCTTGTGATGAACATTCACCACACACAGAATAATAATCTTCATGGTCAAATCTCCCGATTGCCACATATTTCTCTGCATCCTCCTAGACCCAAAAACTATAACATAGCAGACCCTGTAAATTCTTAAGTAAGGTGGTTCTAGCCTTTATAAAGTATAAAGCTGCATTAAATATGATTGACAGAATAGTTTGAAATAATACGAATACATATGTATTAAAATTACTGCTGGTAAGCATGAGCTTCTCTGATACATATGGAAGCCTTATAGTCAAGTGGCAGGAGTGATCTGAAAGGTGTCTTCACGCTGTTAAAAATGTGATGCTTTTCAAGACTTACTGACATCTACAAAACAAATCTCTGAAGACTCAGAGTCATGCAAGATAGAAATTTTCATTCAAAGCATATCTGGAATAAAAAGCCTTTCCCCAAATCACATCCAAATGAAAATAATGGTATTTTAAAATTTTTATTTCATTTCATGATTTTTATTTCAGTTTTTCACTTTTGTTAGCATTCTCACTATCTGCTACCATTTACAGGCCCCAGCTGCATGTTCAGAAGTAGTTCTAAATCTGGTGATCCCAACAACTAAGTCTTGTGCTGTGCCATGGAGTTAGCCTATTAACTAGCTGGCTACCATTAACCTCCTTGAACGCCGTATCACACAGTATGAAGAAGACTTTCTAACCCTCTGTGTAACCATTTTGTTAGCTGTTGTCTGTGGTAAACATCCAAACCCAAACTTTGGTTTGCAGACAAATACTAGCCTGCAGAGAGCTAAGAAACTCTAAGAATCTGACCAAATACTACCACAACACCCAACAGTAATTCTTCTGGTTTTTTTCACACATGTCAATGTTAGCGTATCATTACAGTGACAAAGGACGTGATTGAGGAGAGAATTTTCTGCTTAATTCTGACATGAGACAGACTAGATATGTAGGAATTGTTATTATTATGCTATCTATTCTGCAAAAAAGCCCTAATTATGGCTTTAAGATAAGGATGAACTAGGGCACCACATCTTGCACAAGCCATTCAGAAAATCTCGCGTATACAGTTGCAAGATTTGCTTCTCATGAAGCAAAGGTACGAAGTACAACCTCAAAGAATAGTTTCTTTTCAAGGGTAAGCATAATTGCATTGCTGAATATTTTTATCAAGACATTTGCTATTTAGTGAACAGAATCTGGCACACTACTTATGAAAGGTTGCCAATAGCTACTTTAGAGAATATTTCTGGATGAAATACTAGGATACTCATTGATTGCCTGTTCAGTCATTGATGAGTCTGTATATTTTTCAGCAGTACCTATATGTGGTACCTATAATATCTACAGAAAGATCATGCAAGTTCATTTTTGTTTTTCTGTTGTGGTTTTTTTGGGGTATTTTGGGTTTTTTTTTAAGTACAAACCCTGGTTCTCTCAAATTCAAAATACCAGAATATTTTGTACCACTTAAAATAATCCCTTTGTACTAACTAAAAACCAGCAACCTTAAAGCCAATTCTTGATCAGCTTTACAAAAATAGCTGATAAGTATAGTAAGTAGCGTTCTCATACATTCTAATTTTAACATCTGTATAATACCATTTACATTTGATCAATGTATACTGCCAACTGTATCCACCATCACACCTACTGAAAGCTCAGTATTACTGTAAATTTAAGAACTGCTAGGAAGTAGCACAACAGAACTCTATAGTCTATTTGTCATAGAAAAAAATCATCAATATGGTAATTGTAGAAGTGCAAAATGCAGTTTAAAGACCAGTACTGGCAATTATTTTATTCCATGTAGTAGGAAAACTAATGAGGCACATCTAAGATTAGCTTAGTGTAATCCTAAAAGCACTAAATAATGCTTCCTATACAAATATTTAATGTAGATTGCTTAAAGTAAAACCAACATAAAATATACCACTCTAATGCTACAGATGTCGAAACAGAAGAGTTTAAATCATCGTTAAAACAGAAATTATATGGAATATTTTTATTACTATTAATTACTCCAATTTGGCAGAACACTTCACAGCATATTAGCTTCAATTTTAATATGAATAGTTTCATTTTCTAATTAAAAAAAATGTAACTTCTTTTAAAAAACACCACAAACACATAATAATGTCCACTAGACAGAAATATCAAAAAATCAAAGTAAACAATAGATTTCAAAGAAGCCACTCTGTATAAAGCCATACTCATCTAAAAGAAGCCTCATCAGTTCCCCTACCACATGGAGGAAAAAAGGAAGCAATCTGAGCATGAATAGCTTACACTCTCTATCTTAAAATGGCAACTGTACAGACAAAAATATCTTACAATAGCTACAGAGAGCTGGAATTAAAGAGTCTCAGTCAGTAAATGAGCTACAGTGGTACTCAAGTTCAGCTTATCAAGTAAAGGTGACAGGTACACTGTGCTCTCCCACGTGGCCATTCAGTATTGTATTATGCAGAGCAGAGCAGCTTGTTATATGTAGTGGAAGTTCATAATGCCAGCCAAGAAGATGTTGAGCTCCTTTTTTCCCCAGTTCACACCAAAAACACCTAAATGAATGCTGATAACAAGTCCAGGGCCTGGTTTTTGCAAAATTCTTTTATGTGGCTTGAAAAAAAGAAGCAATTATAGTAGTGCTGTGTACCACAAAGCCACACCTTTAATATGTAGCATCTGCCCTGAAATGGGGTCTTTTCCAGGTCTGTTCCAACAAATTCATTTTTCTCCGTCAGTGTCATTACAGCCTGTAAGTGGTCTGCAAGAGGTATGCTTTCAAAGTGGTTGTTTGGGGTTATAGCCACAGGAATCTCTAACATCAAGAGATTTCTTTACATACCAAAATATTATTTTCCTTTGCATTTAACAGGGATAGAGTTTTGCAGTGTTCACGCTTGAATCCCTGCAGCCAGATGCTAAAGCTAACGTAATCAATAGAAATCCTCTGTTCATTTAATGGGACTTGTACAGAGAATTGCTTAGAATAAAAAAAAAAAATACCATTAAAGTTCATGGGAATTTGGACTGACTTAGTATTTCAGCATATAGCACTGTGCAAACAGTTGTTTAATGTGCTTGATTCTCCCTCTGTAAATGCCACTGATCAGCTGTGTGTACCTTGCAGCAGTGCAAAAGGAAACAATACCTTATGTCCTATGCCATGAAATAACTGCACTTACAGTAATAAAATAGGGATTTATAGAAACATCTGCTTTAAACTGGTTTTAAAACTTCTGAAATATATCTGGTCTAGTTTATTCTACCCCTGCAAACCTGTACAAATAAATGTACTCTGGCCATTAAGGCTTCACAAGTAAGAAAATGCAGAAGGTAGCTGTAGCAAAATATGTCAGTCTAATGTTAAACCACACCTAAAATGTCTCTTAAAAATAATAAATAAATCAGATGTTATGCAAATACATAAGCACGTAACAGCGGAGCTTTATAACGCTCTATTTAAAACCTACTCCTGCACATATAATGTGCTGAATAGGGGAATTCCGGCTCTTTGTACAAATTCAAGTGTTCTAAATCAGAGAAAATTTAGAAGAACAAGGCTAATTGTGGGGTATACAGAAATGGAGTGTCACCGTATTTTAAAATATGATCCTGTATTGTGCTTTAAGTTCCGACTGTAATGAAGTCAAATACTTAAGTTACATGCATAACTTTATGCACACAATTAGCCCCACAAAGCAGAGCTGACAACAAACTACAGAGATTTATTTTGGTGTCAGTAGGATTAATTACATCCTTAAACTTAACTACTGCCCTGTGTACTTATATCAGTTGCGCAGAAGAGCAGTTGATATCAACACAGCACTATGCACTTACGAGCCCCTATTCCCAGCTCCCTCATATCCACTGAGGAGATACTCCAGTTCTTGTCCAAGTTGTATGCAGTCAAAAAAACCCCCAACGTTTTATGAACCTGAAAAATAATATATCCTGCCCTTGTTATTGTGTGGGTATATATTACCAGAGCCTGCTATTGCAGCTGGCCTTCCTATTTGTATATAATAAAGTAGAATATTAAGAACAAGCATCCGTGTAATTAGCACATCAATCATGTTATTCTTTAATATAAATGAAGTATTAATTCATTTCTCCATAAATTCCTTCACCATAACTAATGCAAATTATTAATTAGCTAACCACCAGCAAAAGAAATGCCGAAAACTGCTGGAAATACACAAATTTCAGCAGCCGTAGCTCAGGCAGCATCCATGGAAGTGACCCACTGGCCCACCAGCCACAGTGGTGTGCAGGCACGGAGCACCTTGCACACAGAAGTTTGCCAGCTTCAGCATCAAGCTGGGCATCTTCGTCACCTGCTCGTGCACAGGCTGCTGTGAGCCATGGTCCTCTCTGCTTAACCACTGCTAGAGCTCCCATCTTTCTTGCTACTGTGCCTTGTTACTAAGAGCCAAATACTCCTTTCTCAAGGGAATTGAGAAAGGTTTAAGACATGTCTTTAACATTTCTTACGAGGGTCCTGTGGTAGTTTTCTGCAGGCATACCGCACAACCATCTTCCTAAAAGGCTTTCTGAAACTCTTCCGAAGCTGCTGCTTCAGACTGCTGGCCTTCTCCCCAGAGAACACCATGGCTGCACCAACACAAGGCACGAAGTCTGGTAGAAGGTTAAGGGCAAAACTACACCAGGAAAAGCAAGACTGGCACAGACACACAGCACCAGTGTCACGTGCTACGATGCTGCACCAATCCTGTGCTTATAGGATAAATAATATTTCCTGTATAAATACAGACAGCTCGCCTCGCTGAATGACTTGTAAAGTTCTTATTTGCATAGCTGCAGGTACTACCTACTTCCTTCCTTTCTTCTCATTCAAACTAAAAAAAATATTCTAAGAACTAAGCTAAGGCCCTCCCTGTAAATGCACACTCACCCATGAAGCAAGCCTGTCCAAAATCAGAAAGGAATAAAATGCAAAGTTGTTACAGAGTTAGCATCTGTCACTGTATCACTCCCAGACATCAGACAGCCTCCTTTGCTCTGCTTATACAGGTATCAGTGTATATTTCTAAAAACATCAACTTCCTGAACCCCATTTCTCCATTTCTTCTGGTGCATGTTTCCGCAGACATATAATGGTCTTTCACACTGCCTATGAGAGGGAATTTGCCTAGCATTTTTCACTGCCACATTACCTGGGAATTCATACCTCTTTCTTCACTGTGTACACATACTGGATACGTGTATTTTTCACTAAGACTTATAGCTAGAGACAGCGATAGAACACCGTCCTTCCATTTTTTCCCCAAACTATGTAGTGACCTTGTTTAGAGGCCATGAGATCCCCAAGAGAATTATTACGCTACTGAAAATCAGATACCATGCTGAAACATATCCCTCTAAACAATACAGCACAGATAGCTTTTCCCTTAGGGACATTACAATTTTAAATGTCATTTTCTCACTTTTGTTTGCAAAAAGAACCATTTTTCTCTTTCTGTATCGGTTAGCAACAAATCAAAAATTTAATTTCAAGAGACGTTTTGAAAAGCTAGCTCATGAGAAACTGCAACTTCCTGCACTGGATCAGAGTATGATCAACTCATCGAACTGCAGCGCATGTGGTGGTGTGGCTGCATAGCATGTCCAACAGGTTTCAAACATGTAGGTGAGTGTCACCCACCCACCCACACTTTTGAAAGAGCTTTCTTTTACATTAAACTTCTAACTCGTAAGTACTTTTTTTTTTTTTTTCTATTTTCCTAAGTTTTCTAGTTCTTAGAAGATTTTATGCCTACATCCGACTCAAAAGACACACTGGATATGTCTGCCTCTTTCTTTTATACCTGCATCCTTAGCAGCTACCATCCACTGAAGATCAGCAGTTCAGTGGTCATTAAGGAACCATATTTTTACTTATTTATTTTTAAATCAAAAGGGATTTGAGGAAGCACACTGTCTGTTAATCACTCCTGCAGATTATAGCAAACAGGGTTAAAGAGTTCTTTTCAAAAACCGGTGTTTATCCCAAGAAATAAATGTTGATCATCCAGCACCTGCAGATAACTGTTACTAAAGTCATTGGACACTGATAACCACTGAAGAACTCCAGTGCCATCTGGTCAGCTGTACAGGGTCACCTTTCACAGAAAAAAATGGAAAAACTCAATTTACTAGGAAATTTACTAGGAAAGGCAATGGCATAAACACCCCATTGAGGGAAGGTAGGTGAAATTGGTTCTATTGATCTGGCCACCTGTCCTTTCAACATGATTTAGCCAAATATTCTTCCAAAGCTTATTTATACTAGGAAGATGACAAGTTGTAAAACTCTTGCCCTCAAGAAACATTTATCTAAAATAGCTACCAAAACCTCTGTGGCTTTGAGCATACGGGTAGAAGATTGTTCGAGCACCTTGCCTGAAGTCCCTTCCTCCACCTTCTATCTGCTGTAGCAGAGCCCTGGAGCTGGCTGTGGCCCATGACACGTGCAGGTAAATATGGGACTCAAGGCCTTTTCTAAACACAGACACCTGATATGGTACACCCCACATGGGAAAGACATGATCATTTTAGCTATTTTGTTCCACTATCCTTGAAGCTTAATTAAACAATCATTTCTCTGACTGATAGATGAAAAAGTTGTCCTGAGGTTAGACGGATGCTACTTCGACTTGCCTAAGCTTCCTTCCCCTTGCATCTTTCCCCAAACCCAAACAAAACAAATGAGTGCAGCTGAGTACACTGAGCACATCCAGGGGCTCTAGAGAAATCAGCCAGCACCGTGCTGTCACTCTGTGCTTAACTCTGACTTTTACAGCTTCTACATGGCATGCAGATATCTACTGCAGAGAAGACAGGATTACACAAGAAGGGCAGGGAATACTGTTGCAGAAGCAGTGGTAAAAGGCTGGTTGGCTTAAAAGATCCTTACTCACCTTTCTAAAGGAAAAAATAGTATCAATGTTCCTGCTGTGCATTCATCAGGAGTCCTACCCTGTATCGAATATTCCTGCCAATTAGAAGCAAGGTATAGATTGATGTTCCCATGCAAGTCCGGCCCAACCAAGCTGGTTGAGGGGAAGGGGAGATGACAGCAGCAGTGCAGCAGGAGGGATGCTGGGAGTATGAAGGCACCAGGAGTGACATTTGGGTGGGCCAGGAGAAAGGAATAATGTATGTGTGTAGAAAGAAAGAGGAACCGGGGAGGGAAAGGAAAAGGCAAAGGTAGCAAGTTTTAGCTTAACAAGGCTACAAGGCGGTGAGCCACGGGGCTGCAGTATACAAACATCATAAACATAATGCTGGGAGCAAAGAATCCGTTGTAATGGACTGGCAAGGCTTGTCCTGAAGGCACCTCGTTGTCTTTGCAGGCGTTGAGATCACATTAAAAGCACAAGGTGGCTCCACTGACAAAGTCAAATCATTAAGTACAGCGTAACATACAAAGAAGGTCCTATCACTGGGAAAAAAAGGAGGACAAGTAAAGAGACAGTAGGAAATTCCCTTTCCAAGGGCCAAATTCCACCAACACAGTAACGCCACACATACATCAACAATCACCAGACGGCAGAATTTGCTTACTAAACTGAGAACTATTCCCACAGCTTTCAAAAGCAATGGATAAGCACACAAGTTGCTCACCTACCACAGCTACTAGCCAGGACAGAAAATAGGCAAGAAAGGGACAACTTAGAGATGCAGCAGTGCTACGTAGATCTAAATGCACTCTGCACTATGAATTCCTGTTAATACACCTCTAGTTCAGTAACATTTTTCTATTGATGTTAATCTTTTTTCATCCCTGAAGGACTCTAGATCATGCTTCCATGGGAAGAGGGAAGCAGAAATATCAAACACAAACCAGCTTCCAGACTATTATTTTTTTTTTCCTTCTCTGATGTGCAAACAAATCACTAGTGAAACACTTTACATTTTTACCTCAGATTGGTTGCAAGAGATAATGAAAAAATTCCTAATCCAGTTTTGCAAGTCAGGTCTTTTCTGCTATCTGCCTTCAAATGATAAATGATCAAATGATGGGGGGCTTGGCTGGTTGGTTTATAATTTCCTTTGAAGTGAAAAGGCTCAGCATAAAGAATCCTATGACTAAACAAATGCTGCCATTTTCATCTGCCATTTTGCTTTATGGATCACAAGGTTTTCACATTTCCCCATGCGCTAACGGTTGAGCATAGAAGAAATGCTGGATACACATTTAGAGATTTTTTTGTACCATCACCCAAAGGGTGAGAATAAGAGTCACAAAACAACATTTTTCTGATGACTCTCTGATGCAGAAGTAGCAGCTACAACATATAGGGGTAGAGGGAGAAGACAAAGTACATATGATATACAAAATGAAATCTGTGTGCAATCAATGCATAAAGGACACACTGACAGATACTTCAGCAGAAAGTGTCTGTAAGATAAGGAATGTTAAAAGGGCATTGTTTTCAAATAAAACCGTGACAACTTTTTTTACAAGAGAGAATTGAGGAAAAGGTAGGCCTAATAGAATAATATTGGAAAGGTGGAATTGTGTTTCACAGTAATTGACACTGAATAAATGATCATAGGAGGAAAAAAACTCATAGTGAGAGATATGAGGGGGTCCTCTCTCCCATACTCTGACAAAGCCCTAACAGCTAATTGCTCTGACAAAACATTATGTTATTTATATACATATACACACTAAACAATCTATTTTCTAGCAGCTTGCATGAATCCAAGCAAACCACTACCAAAGCACAGCAACACAGTTCAGTTTAATCCACCAATACCAGACTAAGAAACCACCAAAGACCATCCTTCTTTCATGTTAGCTCTATACTTCATTTTACCTGTTTCCCTACAGGGAAAAAGAAATACTAGTTTTGTATATACTCTATAGGGCAGCTTGTTAATAAGTGCAGCATTCTAAACAAACGAATAGTCTTAAAATTGAAGCGTGTGCCAGAGAGAAAGAGAAATGCAAAGTTTTGGATTCTGCAAGGAATGTTTTTTTCATGAAGGTCCATATATACACATACAGGTTGTTTCAGCCCTTAAAAGGTCAGTTTGGCATTTTTTCCCCTATCATTTATTGATATCTGATACATGATTACTGACATACTTAGGCCAGTCCTTGAAAAAGGTGCCACAGAGAGAACCCAACACACAAATCCACATTACGTGGAGGAAACAGTTCAACTACACGTGACATGCTGGGAGAGTATTCCTTGCAGGCTGATGACAAGGAAGATGATGGCCTAACTCTTGTGAGATGCAGAAGGCTTTGTAACCACTCAGCACAGTGGCAGCAGAACTCTGCAGGGCAAGAAAACTGATATGCCACACTAAATCTGACACACTAGAGAGGTATGAATAGAGAGCATCCTCATATTTCACACAAATTAGAATCGGTTTCTTCTGGCCAGTGCTTAGGGGTTTCTAGTGTCAGGCTGCATGCAATTGTCTGTAGCAGGAGAGAACACATAGACAGTATTATCAATTTCTTCTTAATCTGTAAACTTTAAAAAAAAATCAATTGGATGTTGGACAGGAGACATTTAACATACAGGAATTTGTGTTTTCCAACTATTTCCACAGTGCCTAGAGCTGTGGGCTGGTGTCCTAAATCTTCAATAAATATATAAAAAACCTCAAATGCTTCATTTCCAGAAAACTTATTTCTGAGCTTAATACAGTAAATTTTCTTTAATTCCTTCCCCTAAGTTAATAGCAAACAAATTACATTTCAGAAAATGTTAATGGAATTTTCCCACAGTTTCTCTCTCATGCACCTGTAAATGTTTAAATATTATAAAAATAGGTAACTAGAGTGAGACAACAGACAATTTATAAGCACAGTACTGCACAGCATGAACTGAAAACATGAAAACAAGTCACATCTCTTAAACTATCTGAAAGATCTAGCCAGCTTGTTGCCAGTTTGTTCTGTCCTTGAAAGAATCATTAAGAGTAATGAAAGCCTTAGATGATGTCTTGCAGCATTAGAGCAGAAATGGGTAGGGACACAGGGTTCATTAGAGAAGAACAAATGGTAACAGGTACAGATGTAAGATCAGGACAACAAGAGAAATAAGGGTTGGGGTGGATCATCTATAGAAGAATAAGCAGAAAATATCACTGGCAGCAAATCAAGAAGCCCAGATGGTACTCACTACTGTAAAGGCATAACACTACATGATTTCACGTTACATTTAAACAGGATACGGTTCTGTTCTTCCAAACCTTAGGATAAACCCACCACTGAGTCAATACATCACCTCTCAAAATGAATTATAGCTGTCTTAATACTGTTATGTATTTTTTACCTTTTCTGTTTTGATGTATCCACCCACACTGAGAATAATTTTGAATAGATAGCTAAAATTAAATAGTAAAGCAAGTATTTGCAAATGTACTTTGTGTTCTTTTTTGAAACTCTCTCTCAAATTTTAAAGCTCATTTCCATTTCTTGTGCACAAATGACAGTCAGAAGCTGAGCTATTTCAACTGATTCACCCAATTCAGTTTTCAAGTGCAAAACTGCAGATGAAATTTGGCACTCTACACACCAGTGTTAGGCTTACAAAAGGATGTTTCCCTGCAACAGATCAACGGCAAAGGTTCCAGTAGCACTTCACTTGGCTAGTATGAGGAATCTCCTGCTAACAGGTCAAGTCCTCAGTGGACGTACGGAATTTTGTTTTAAACAACACCTCTTTACAGCAGCCCCTACTTCTTCCCTGGTACTCCAAGAGGTAGAATTTCCTGTAAAGATCCCTAAGGGGCAGCACAGCTCCACAAAAGTGCAACCCTGATTCCAGTGACAACCAGAACCCTTGTACAAGGAACACATACCTTTCATTCTGAATCATCAAGTACCAGGCAATTCCTGGAAACATGCCATCCTGGTTCGCGCAGACACAGCACAGAACCCCCCCTGCACACGCAAACACACCCGGCCGTTCCCAGCCCACACTCCACACAATGACTTGTTACAATCCACTTTTCAGGCAGCTCTGTGCCTATTGCCATGGCTCACAGGGGTAGAAACTTCCCTTTACACAAAGCAAGGTTTGAAGGTCTAAAGATGGAGGAGTTACTTTACAAATTCAGCACCAACCCCATCTTCTACAGTAAGGGAAAATCAATTAGTCTGTCTGAGCCTTTAGAGGTTGGGGCAAACCTCCGCTAAAGAAGGTTAGAAAATGACACGGTCCACCAAGTTCAAGGCGAATGATCAGCAGTATAAAGTCCAGCAGGCATCGAGTGAGAAGTGGCATTCCCCCAGGGTTAGTGGTGGGGCTGAGACCATTTACCACCTTTATTCAAGACGAGGATGACGGACCTGAACACATCCTTACCAAGTTTCCAGCCACACTGGGGGGAGCAGTCAATATGCTGGTGGGTAGGGCTGCTGTTCAGCGAGAGCTTAGCAGACTGGAAATATGCGCTGATAGAAAGCTCATGAAATTTAATCAAAGTGTGTGCAAATTCTTGCATTTAGGATGCAGATTCTCTATAAACACTGCAGGACAGGCGTTGGACTGACTAGCAAGCAGCTTTGCAGAAAACGACTGGGAGGAAGACAGGGGGAGGGGGAGGTTGTGATGGACACAAGTTGATCATGACACAAAAACTTGTCCGTGTAGTACAGAAGCCAAACACATCCTGGTGCTGTTTCAGCAGCAAGGTTGTAGGCAACAGGTTGAGGCAGTGATAATTCCCCTCTGCCCAGCCCTTGTGAGAACACAGCTGGGGCACTGTGTCCAGACTGACAGATGTCCCCAGGTGGACACTGAAAAACCAGAGTGAATCCAGTGGAGGGCTGCCAATATGACTGGAGGCTTGATGGAACACACGACATACTGGAGAGGCTGTGGTGTACTCAGACCCATAAAAGTCCTATTAGCAGTCCTAATACTCACCTTTTGTCAGTAATTCCACTTTCTTTGCATGCTCTCTAAAAATAGTAATCAACTTACAATCATTTAGGAAAGATAATCAATTATGGTGAATATTTTATCTTGAAAAATAGTACTAACAAGTAAAATAGAGCATTTTTGTAAGTTTTCTGCTAGTTAAAGCGAGAATTCTGAGAATCCAATTCTCATTTATTTGCAAACCAAAAGAATCCTCACTGAATTTAGAAATATTCTCATGCCAGATTAGCACTCATAAGAAAAGCTCCATCAATTCAAGAATTAGTACCTTCCAGAAACACAAAGTTTTTAATAACTTTCTCGGGTTACATACAATAATGATGATTCAAGTGTTTTTTTGATAGCCAAACAGTAGTCTCCCTTATCAGACAATTCAGAGCATTTCCTCATACTGACTTAGAGCAACATACAGGAGATAACACGTGCGTTACAGCTGTGCATTTTCATGTGATGTGCTGCGTGCCTGCATGGTAGTCAGCGTATTGTTAATGTCTTGGGCAAAGGAACTACAGCTTATTCCCTGTGTTAAAACGGCATTTCTATCTCACTTACAAACCACCCTGTTACTCTAAAACATGGAATTCATCATGGCTCATGGTTGCTTGACAGATAGTTTGTCTTAAAGCAGAAGAAAGTAAAAGAATTGTGCCCCTCCTGCTCCCATTTTAGTTAGAGCAGCCCTTCCTTAGTCCCCCAGCCTTGACAGAGGGAGGGGCTCACAGCATCAAGTGATGCACAAGTTGCAAAACTACTCAAAGGTGTGTGCGTAGCCATTCATCGATGTTTGCACACATGGACACACACACGCTTTATTTTGTTCAAATACACGATCAGTCCTGTACACATGCAACAAAACAAAACAAAAGTAAGAAAGCAGAATTCTCCCTGGTGATTTATTTTCAGGGAATCTCAGTTCTGATATTCTGGTTTCTCCTGCAAGCACCTACATTTCAATAGTGAATTTAATGAACACAGAACGCATTATACAGTACAAAAAAATGGGTCTGAAACCTTGTTTCAATTTCAAAGAAAAAAAAGTCACAATTAAATTGGTTGTAACAGAAAATCATTTTTACTGATGTAGAAAAAAACCCCTACTTTAATTTGTATTTCCTTTCAGTATGGTCCATAAAGAGAATCCATGGAAAAGAAAGGTATTTGAAGACAGAATGAATTAATATAGTTTACAAAAGCCAATGAAACTATTGAAAGAACAGTCAGCATGATACATTTTAAAGAAACTGTGTCAATTCAGTAAGAAAAAACTACTGGCTTATTTATAGCTAAATTCACTTCCCTTTATGCTACAGTATTTTCTGTCTTTCACAATACTGACACATAAATGACATGCTATTTTTTTTTTCAGATCTAAAACAATAAGGTACTGGATGTGCAACTAATGTAAGAAACTGCACTTTTGTAAAGCTGAAAAGCAAAGCACATATTTAGAAGTTTCATGTCTAAAAATGTTAACATATCTTACACCAACTTATTGAAATAAAATTATGCATTTCAAATGCGAAACTCTCTATTATTAACATTGAAGTTCAGCTAAATTCTTCAAGCTTTTTGAGTTATCTCAATATTGCAAATAAAAATTATTCAAAAGTCATCATACCCCATCATAACAGAGACAACTTGCAAGTTATAAAGTACAAATTCCAGGAAAAGAAGAAGGGATTCAGTATGGGAACATACCTGTCATGTATAATGCAAAACAGTTCTTGGCAAACAAGGAACTAAGAGGCTTCTATTAAAAATTGCACACCAGTGCTTAGGTTTAAAAGGATATTCCATTGCTTTCAACCATCTCCTCATAATAGTGTAGCTAAGCTATGGCTAAATCTAAATAAAAATCAGTGGACAGAAATCTATGGGTCTTCTCAAATCACTACAAAGAAATGGAGGGTGTGAAATTCTGTCCCAGATGACAACCACAGCAACACCTCCCACACTGACTGCACTGAATCAGAATTTCACTCCAATTGCATCTGGTTAGGGACTGGATAGTTCTGATTTTTTAAAACTTTGAATTAAAAACTAATCCTTTAAGAACCTGATGCATACAGGTGATGATTTTGTTCTTCCAAATATTTATTAGCACAAATCTTCCTGCTCACACCGATAATCCCATCAGGTTCAAACCCAGAAAGAAATATTATGCTGCACTAAGGTTTTTACAGAGAAAAAGAAAGGTGGTCACAGATACTGATGGATGCAATGAAAACAGAGCAGAGCTTGGAGAAAACAAAAGAGCAGAAGGCTAAAGTGCTGAAGGAAAGAGATGAAAGCCTGAAATCACTGAAGAACGGGTGACATAGCCTCAAGATTGTGAGAAAAGGGCACCTCTGTCAGCACTGTTTTCTTTAGACAACAAATTGGGAGGGTATGAATGAGATGAAGGGAAGCCAGAAGGGGGGTGCCAGGAGGCGGGTGTTTTTAATCTGCACAAGTCCAATACTGAAGACCCTGTAAACACTGAAAAACATCAGCAAATGTTCATCAATAAAGAGGAGAGAGGATACTTTTAATGGAAAAGAATACGGAATACAAGATACCAAGAATACACGTGGAAGAGTAATGCAAGCTTTATTAAAGAAAAAACAAATACAAGCTGATATTGGGGGGGGGGGGGGGGGGGGAGGGGGGCAGGGAGGTCATTCATTTTTTGATAGCTACAGGCTTTTTATCTGGATCTGTGAAAACTAAAACAATGCACTTCAAGGTTTCTCCTTGCAATATTGGCATTTTGAACTGGTACGAGCAAAGGCACAGACTGTAATTTTCTACCTCTATTTTCTAATACAGTTATTAAAATCCTGAAATACCAGTTAGGTTCTGGCAATGTGTATGACAAAGCACAAATGAAAAATATACATGAATCTTGTTACAAGGTCCTGCATTTCCACTAGGCAGGTATCAAAAAGACATACACGGAAGAATATAGATGGTTTCAGTTAATTATGTCCTATGGATAATATTTCAGAGGAAATCTTATTAACAAGAAATAACAAAATAAATAAAAAGGGCTGGGCTCACTAAGATTCAGAATATTTGATTACTAAAAGAAATGCTAGATTATGTGTTACAGTTCAGTACACTTCAAGGAAATGGTGAAAATTACCAAAAGGCAACTAAATGCTACAGTAGAGACTCTATATTTAAATCCTAGTCTAATATAAAGACAGAAAGGAAAGTAAGAATTCTCAGTGAATGTTTAAGTGTTGCAGTCAATCAGGTTAAAATTGAAGTCTTGTTTTTCTCCCGTGACTCCTAAGCATCTTGTTAGATGCAATATCAGCTAGTTAACAGCAGCAGTTCAAGTGGACAACAGAATATGGGGTTTCACTAAACATTCTCGAATACAATGAAAAATGGGAGCTTTCTCTTCAAACTTTGTACAAGCACCATCATACACAAGTATGACAGGAAGGAAGAAAAGCTGCAGTAAGATCCTGAGCCCTCTGGATGATCAGGACAATCAGATCCTGATCCACCTCTGGATGTGTGGATCAGTTCTACATCTATCCCAGCGTGATACACCTGGAATAAATCAGTGCCTGCAGGTATACACAAATTAGCAGTCACTGAACCCGCTATTCTATAATGAAACAAGCTGATGGTTCTGTTGTGTGTTCAGTCATACAAAAGTGAGTCCTGCCCTGTTCTGCACAGTTCCTGGTCTTCTCAGTCGAGCATCTTGCAACGAGCGCCGCATGCACATTTACGAATTATATAAACACACTTTTATTTTGATGGGCATGCCAGGAATTAAAATGGACAAGCCTGTCTTCTAGGAGTGCCAAGGCAAAGGGAGATCCAGCTAAACTATAGCTGTTGTGGAACGCGCCTGGCTGCGGTGGGCACTGCTGTCCTCAGGCTGTTGTGGTGAGAAGTACACAACTGGCAGGGCAGGTGTCCACACTCCTGCAGCAACAGCCTTGGAAAACCACTTCATGGGTGAGAAGCCAGTAAGTCTCTGCATCACAAAAAATCTTCCTAAAGTCATCTGGGACTCAATGATCTTAAAGGTCTTTTCCAAACTAAATGATTTTATGACTCTATATTGGCCACTCCTTTCTACGGCGCAATGCATTCTGCCTTTTATTGAAGTACAGCTGGCACTCACGGAGCTCCTAAGTGGCAAAGGATGAGAATGAGGAGCAACAGGACAGGGAAGAGAGGTGAGAACTGGTTGCTGAAAAAGCATAAAATAGGTCTCACAGTAGCAGCTGCCCATGTTCCCTGTGATACCCGAGGTTATTCAAGAAAGGGTCACAGAGTTAGTACTGGGGCATGCAGCTTCTGTGGTGTCACCGCTAATCAGATCCCATGAGCTCCAGTATCTCCACCTGGAAAATGGAAAACTTAACTGTCTCTAATTATTTAAAGCTCCTTGAGCTCAGTGCTGGGGGCTAAGAAAGTTCTGTGAGATCTAGGTCTCAACCATGTTGTCCTGAAAAAGTAAAAATAAAATAAAATAAAAGTATAAAATCCTACAGTGTTAGTATCTCCTTTTTTAGAGTGTAAACCTATCGTTGAAATCCTGTTACTCCAAATTGACTCTGCAAGTACACAATTTAACAGACAATTCTTCCTTGTATATCCACAGGGCACAAGAGATAATCTCACAGCAAAACCTTCGAAGGAGGTTTATTAAGATTTTACATATTCCGACTACTAATAAGCTAATGAGAAAAAGATTATTTACCTACATTTTTTTCCATAGTAGAAATTAGCGATAAAAATGCCCAAAGAAATCAACATTACATTCATCATGATGCAACAACAGCGATGCACTGGGATAAATATGGCTTGGAGGCTCAAGCATTTATAAGGATGCGTGTTATTTCAGGAAGGACTTCTGAATGCAATCTCCTTCCCATAATATAGGCAGAGTTATAGTTTTGCTTAGAGCCAAACTGTCATAAAATAGTTCATCCTAACACATAACCATTTGGCAACAGAATTATGGTATGTTACATAGCACAGAATAACAAAAGAGTATAATCTTCTCACTGGGAGACTGCTGAATCAATTTTAAATTTTACACCTGAACTGTCTGGATTTAATTAGAGTGTCGCAGTATCTGAGTGTTGCTACTAATAAGAATATCACCAGTAAACAGATATCGATATTAGAGGAAAAACTCTACTATTTACTGCTTCTAACTAATCGCAATGCAGAGATATACACACGCCATTTAATCAGCATGTAGGAGGTGACAATTTTCACTAACTTAGAGGCAGCAGTTACTGCTCACTCATACACAGAGTATCGCAGGCCGGAGTTTGTTCCCAGCTTTCTACTGTTCTTCTGAAAAAGCTGAAATAAATCCATGCTTTTCAAAAAATCATCATCAACTCCTTATAAAATAACTACCGTCTTAATTATCTCACTGGTGCTTTCAGCAATGTTTACTTCCCGAAATGCACACTTTAAAAGGTGACTGGTGTTGAGGGGTGACATTTCTGAAGCTGCCATCCTGAAATACCTTCAACAGTTTGATTTGCAAAATCACAGCTTTGAAATCCTCTCCCAGCTGTCACTATACCTCAAACCTAATACTAATCATCAGCTTTAAGAAGAAAACATTACATTCATCTAAACAAAGTAGTATTTTGTAAATAATTAGTAAGGAAATTAATAGTAGAGGGCAAACAGTAGTGGCAGCAAAGAGCTTCCTTATTTATTTTCCTTAAAACCCATCCACTTTTCAAGCAAAACCTACGTATGAATGTCATGCTATTAGCTTAATAATACTTAGGTTAATATTTGTACTAAGCCTCTGAATCTGCTACTGTAAACATGGCTTTTCCTA
Organism: Falco peregrinus; assembly: GCF_023634155.1. Taxonomy (NCBI): domain Eukaryota; kingdom Metazoa; phylum Chordata; class Aves; order Falconiformes; family Falconidae; genus Falco; species Falco peregrinus. The sequence goes on from NC_073728.1 coordinate 10,160,077, forward strand.
AATCTGCAACAATCTGATTATGCTTTGTCCTTACACAGTTCATAAATCTCCCCTTGATAAACCCGACTCCAGAGCTGTTCTTAGGTCCCTATAACACAGTGCAGAACATTTCTTTTATTCAGGATTTAGGTGAATGGAGTCTCCAAGAAGCCAGTTGTCCCTACGTAATAAAATCCAGATCCCATCTCCCCTTTCTCCAAGCATTTTTTATGTCTAAATGATTAATGCAAAAGGAATCCTTTAAAATCAGCATAACTTATTGATATTTTTTAACATTGGCCTGATTAACTTTACCATAGATGACACTATTCATCTGTCAATAATATAATATTAACAACAGTGGAAGCCGTGTAATTAAAAAGAAAAGAAACACCTGCTGCAACATCAGAATATTGCTGGCTATGCATTGGAATTTCAACATACTCATCACACAAAGTCTATAAGGTCAATTTTATATAAGATGGGCTTCAAGTTCCTTAGCCATTCGTGACAACTGCAATTAAATATTCACATAAAACAGTCCTGAAGTTTCCCTAGGTTTTTGACCAAAGCAGCACAAACATGACCCTGTTTTGTAGACAGGCCCTTAACCCTGAATAACCATTCATTCCTGAATACTAAACCCAGAGATTTTCATGTTTCGGGTTGTTTTTTTTCATCCAGGTTGTCAAAAAATAGCCAAGGTCAGAAGTCGACATCACACACCTGGATGCCATTCTGCCTTTTTTATACGAAAATTACTACTGTAAAGATCCCACTACTGCTGGCTTCAGGCTGAGACAGAGCAAGACCCTTTTTGTCTGGATATGCTGCTTCTTGTCTGGTTTCACACAGGGATGATACCAACAGAAAACAATGAAGAGAAACAGCACAAGGAAGACTCATGCCAAGTAGAAATGATGTTACAACAGAAAGGAAACATCTCCTGGCTTAAGCGAAAAACCAGAGATAGTCGAGGAAAGTTCCTTGAGTTTTTATACAGATATAAAGAAAAATATTTTTTTCTGTAGAAACTGATTATGATCTACTCACCTTAAAACCTCATTCCAGCCAACATTTACACAGTAACAGACTGGAGCAAGCAAGCAAACACAAAAATCCAAATTAAAGCTAATGTAATCTGAGTAAATGGGTAAAGCCAAAGTTGCAAAATAATGTTATCCTTCTTTAGCATAAGAAAGTAGGATATATTCCCAAAGAATCAAATAATGCACTCCTGCAGAAAACAGATAACTAAACAGTGAGACAATATAGAAATATTTTGAATTATTATTCCACTCAGCTCTCGCTCTTACCTAGGCGAGTCAAGAGGCCTGGTTTCCAAAGGATGTCAAACAAAAAACCTGTCACAGGTAATAATCAGTGTTTCACTTGCATTTCAATACACAGGGAGAGAATCAGACTTTTGGTTGTTGAGAGAACATTCTAGAATTCTTAGTGATAACGGCCAACAAATATTAGTTAGAGAAACTGTAATAAACTTACAGAAAGAATTGCAATTTCCTATGCATTTGCAAAGCAACAAAAAATAAATCTACATTTTATTCATTTAGGCTTTTAATAATAATTACAATAATTTATTGCTGAACATAAAACCTTTGTACCTTCTGTACTGCAACATATACTGAAATTAATATGAAACCTACCTTCACCTTTCCCTTCACCTGCCCTTCACATTTAAAAAGCCACAATAGTGTTGGAAATCCATCCTAATAATGACATATTTAATTATCGTACCAAGAATCCCATCTTTGGCCCTAGTATCATTGACTTTGTGCAGATCACAAGATAAATTAACACTCCCAGTTTGCAAGTTCTTATCTACCATCCTGTTCCTGTATGGATACAATTTTAATTCTCAAGACCAAATTATGCAGCACTACTTCTGCCTCAAAGAAATATAAACTGAGGGAGATGAAAAGGGCAATAATTTGACTGTTGCTTAGCTGCCACCAATTCACCAGCTTGCTAGCCCAGTTTACAAATGAGTGTAAAATGGCACATAAAAATTAGGGTAAACTTTTGGAGATGGAAGACACCTGCTTTCTCCTTTCTGATACAAATGAAGGACATAAAAAATATCTACATGACCTGCCCAAATCAGTCCTCAATCAAATCAACTAATAATTTGATAATATACTATAAGCAATAGTTAGAACTACTGCTAGTATACGAGTAATATAGTAATAGTAATACTATTATAACATTTCTCCCAAATTGCTAGTTGTAGGTAGTAACAGAATTATTCTAGGTGGACCAACTCCGTTCTCGGAATAAGTCCTTGGCTTGTGTACAGACAGAAGCTGGATCTCCTTGATTGAATTATAAAAACACCAATACCACTCTACAGCTTTGAAAGGTATTTTTTCTGCTTTCATGCTGCTGAAGGAACGCTTCATCAGATGCTCTGAGGCATACAAATTGCTACACATTGCAGCAAATGGACCTTGTTCGAAACCTGTAAATGAATGAAACACTCTAGAACAGAATGGAAAAATTTAGCTTTGGTCAAAGCCTTTAACAGACATCATCTTTAATGTGGTCATTCAGGTGAGCAGAGATGTACGTGGTGCTCATCCCAATATTTATATATGCATATCCAGCATTATTTTTTTTTCTTTAAGAAAACACATTCTGCTTCTCAATGATGTAGAGGAGTATTACTGCAGTTCTGTCTCTCCAGAAAGAGGTCATACGCATTACCTAGTGCGGACCTATCCCCAGTGAACAGGCTACCGTGGCACTAACCAGAGTCAGTAGAAGTAGCCCACCAGAAGCATTTGACCTCTTCCCACATTGGGAGGAACCAATTACATCTTCTATTTTGCCCCCTACTTTACTTGAAAGGAAAACATTCCTGCTTAAAATCCCAGTCCCTTCTTGCTTATGGTTCTTTTTCTGTCATAATGGTTCTCAGTACCTGTCAACTCCTTTAGGTCCCAGGATTCACACCAAGGAACACTTGTGGGTGTAGATACCTTTTACAAATAGAGGTTTTTTTCTTCTTTTTGAACTATGTATAGCATTTTGGCTTTTTCAGTAAGTTTCAGAAAGCGCTACATTACTATTCTGACATTTTTAGGGGAATAATATGAATAAGCCACACATTCTTAACGATACAGAAAGTAAAGCCCTCAGTGAAAAAAATGCTTCAGCCAAGACTAGAGAAAGCCTTTTATCTGCTGACCTTCAGTGATATTCTTTTAACATCTCCAAATGGTTGCGGCTGCCATGGTTTCTTTTACAGGTCAACAACCTTTTTTGATTAAGTGTTAAAAGAATCTTTCTCATTACTTTTGGAAGGCTGAATTTCTCCAAGGTTTGTTAATTTAAATGAACATTTGAGTTTCCTTTTTTTTTAAAGGCTGTTATTTTCTATGTCCATCTTCTGAACTTAGAACAGAAGATCCCTTTAACTCCTTTAATCTTCTTGTTAGCCATACACATCTGTCCTTGTAAGAATCTTGCAGAGTAGCAAGTAACACAGTTGGCAATTTGAAACGAACATGCAATCTTTAGTTTCAAAGTCCATTTTAGGATCCTCAGCTTTAAAGAACAGTTTTCTCCCTTGACTTTTGAAACATTTTAATTCTGACAACACTGGAAACTGCGATTATACTAATAGCATTAAAAAATTTGAAATTATACTACTGTTATGTATTAACAGAGATGCTAGCCCAAACAGAATCCTCAAATAGAAGCGAGCATCTGAAGGGAACACACACCCACAGAGAACACAAGGAAGGAGAATGTTGCAGAAGCAAACTCAAACAAAGCCAGCAGCACAGTTTTCCTGTTATTTGTCTTGTTGCAAACAGGAAAAGAGAAAGTGTCTTGGTACAACAGCCAGTACTTTACTGGTGCCAACGGTTTCAGATTCATTCCTACTGACCCACAAAAGCCGCTAATACAGACACAGGCACTGAAAACTGAGCTGGCAGTACGACTGGATCCACAGGTTTTGCTTGCTTGCAGGTAAGAGTATCCTCATCTGCACTACAGCTTACCTTTTTAAAATAAAAAATGACATGTCTCATCAGGTCACATAATTCAACAAGAGTAAGCAAGCTCCAGACTGGTAAAAAGAAAGTGGAAAGAACAGAGCAACACTGAAACTATTTGCATTTGAGACATTCACTGTTTAAAACTGCTTAAGCCACCAAGGGGCAGCCATTCATCGGGCAGCTGAGAAGTTCACAAATACAAAAGAAATATTTTTTTTTTCCCAAGAGGTCTGCGATTGAGGAGGCTGAACTGAATGAAGGACTCTGTGTATAATCCAGGCAATAAGAGAGAATGACATAAAATGGAATTTACTAATTAAACAGCAGTTGATCCAGTCCAGCCCCCAGACAGAAGGCCTCTGGCAGCAGGAGAGCCCTATCCCGGATCAAATCATGGGCAAGCTAGGAAGGGCAGTGGGGGCTGGCGGAGGGATGCAGCCCAGCGGTACTTCTCTACAGCATGAGGGGGACACTCGGTTCTGATTTTCTCTTAGAGGACAAATACAGGCAACTAAGTATATGAGAAAACAGAAATAAAACGCAAGCATGTACAGCACATACAGCACAAGTATACAGAGCCCGTGTGCTGTGAGTATAGTATGATTTTTTATTTATATTTATGAGTTTGTATTTATAGCATGTTTTGATATAAGAACCTGCACCCTCTGTTTTTTATACTAAAAAAAATGAACCAGTGATGTTTTGTCTTGATGTTTTCTTAACAAACTTATAATTAGGTGAAGGGCTCTACCAATTAGATTGTTCCAATACAGCAGCGACTTGCTTGTCAAGACAAATTACTAATAATGAGTGAAGCTTTGCCATCGCTTATTTCTCTACTGCCTCATAAGTTATCAAAGAAAGAACAAATCTTCTGAAGATGTACAAGTTGCAAGCAAGTCCCTCCATCAGTTGCATTTTGGCTTATGACAAGCCAGCACAAACTCTGGGATGGTTTACAAACAACACACAACTATATGAACACCTGTGAAAAAACTAAAATGTATCACTGTGATGCTTATCTTATCTAGCAACTACTTACCTTTCAACCTTAGAATGAAAGTTACAGTAAAACTAAAATACCTTGAATGCGACTTTTCCTTCCCCAGGATTACTCAAAAAGTTGTTGAGTACTTTGCATGAGTTTAACAGAAAATAAGCACAAATAGCATATTCAGTTAATTTAACTAGGCATTAAAATAAAGCAACACATTAAGTAAAAAACAGGCATAGAAATACAGAATCACAATAAAACACACACACAGCTCAAGAAATTAGACCCGTAAGTACCACCTGCTTGCTAGTGGGACTCTTGGCTTTGACTACTACATCACAAATCAGACGGTGCAGACACTGAGAAATGTGAATAATGATGATGATGCTACTTCAAACACACCTATAGAGAAGTAATTCTGGAAGTAGAAATACTGATAGCACTTGTATTTGGAGAAACTTACCGGAAGCCCAAACAGCTGTCCCACTCTACAAAAGACCTTGCCTTCACTGAGATACACTGAAATATTCAGAATTGCACAAATTAAAGTAAAAAAAAAAAAAAAATCATTGAAGTACAAATGCAAATCAAGGAGTTGTATGCTGATACAGTTATTAGCAATTTGCAAAGCCTCCTTTGTGAGCTATATACACAGAAGAAATATGTTCTTTGCCTTGTTTTCCTGCTGATGGTTACTAAGATTCATCTTCTATATATACTTTGTTAAACTTAATCAGTTGCTAAGTAATAAAATAGATTGCTCTGGGGGGGGGGGGTTCCCTTAGAATGACAGAAAGGTAGGAAATGACATCTCTAGTCCAGGCTCCTGCTTGAAGCAGGACTGTTGCCAACACTAGAACATATCAGCCATGGCTTTCTCAAGCCAACTCTTGGAAACCCCAACGAATGGATTTTCCGTCATCTCTCTGGGTATCAGCTTCTGGGCTGCACCATCATCCTTGTGATATAGTGTTTTCTGGTGTCCAGTCTGCACCTCCTAAGCTACATTTTGTGGCCGCAGTCCTGTTTTATCAGCTACCACTATCAGAAAGGGTTTGGCTCCATCATCTTTGTAAACCCCTTAAGAGTAGTTATAGCTCTGCTGCAGTCCCCCTTCAGTCTCCTTTTTGTGGACAACTACATAAGATCAGCTTCCTCAATGTCCCTTCCTAGGTCGTGTGTCCTATGACCCTACTCATTTTGGTAGCCACCTGCTAGATCCTCTCTGGCTTCCCAAAACCCATTTGGACATGGGAGGCCCAAGACTGGAGATCGTTTGTCAGGTGTAGCCTCACCAGCACCAAGTGAAGGGAGGACAACCCACTTCCCTTGCACCTGCTGGCCATAGTTCTCCCAGTGTAGCCCAGTATGTTGTTTTCCTTCTTTGTGATGACTGCACGTGGCTGGCTCATATTCAACTAGCTTTGTCAGCAGGGCTGCAATTAAGCTGGTTTCTAGCCTGTATCGATACGTGGGGTTATCTACCCCAGGACAGAATGACGATCTTCACAGATGTGTCTCCAGGTTTTGTTGTTGCTTTACCCCCTGCTCATACCAGGTTTTTCTCAAGCTCCCCATCCCATGCCTTTCCCTCATACTTTATTTTCAAAAGTTTCAACTACAAATACATAGCTGAGTAACTGCACATCCAGAAAGATGACGAAAATACATCAAGCCAGGCCAGGAATTAGTTTATATTTTTATGCGTCTCTGAACTTGGGGTTACTTGACTATATTAAAGTGAGAGTTAGCATATATTTATCATATAAGTTACCTGGAAACTGTCATTGATCACTTTGGTAACTTGTTCTACCTGCCTAAGCCAGTACTGAAACACTGACTGATGGGAGTCAGCGAGTACTTTTTATTGACTACTAATGTATATTCTTCCCATGACCTCTAGCTCTATAGTAACTACATGGAATATAAAAAATAATATAAGAACAGTTTACTTTGGCACTATTTTAACTGATTAAAAGCATGCTTTCAGAAAACTCAGAAAAGATAGCTAGAAGGGTATTTAGCATAATGAAGCAGATATCTAAAGATGGGATATTAAAAAAAAACTAAACAACAGTCCTGGATTTCTTACTTCACCGGTTTTTGGACTTTCCATTTCAGGATCCAAAATGAATAATGCCATAAACACCGCAAAGCCTAAGAGACTGAAGCCATCATTCTGTGGTCTGAGAGTAGATTTTATTTTGTAATTTCATATACACTTTACAACTTGCTGCAGAGGTTCCACACTATTATCAATTCGTGTTCTTAGCATAGAAGAAATAAATTCTGCCAGTTAGCTGAATTTCCATCACAGTATCTGGATGAAGTAGTATTAAGAGTAAGCTCAAGAGAAAGGCAATGATTTTTTCTAAGACACTAGTTCAGTGACCATCTTCACTAAGCAAAGCAGATACGTCAGAAAACCATTTTGAAATATGGAGGTGGGGGGGAGGTAGATCTTGCATTCAAGCTGCAATTCATCTTCGTTAGCATATGACTAATCACTCCAACAGAAGGAACTGGAGCCATTTGATGCTGTGAAGGTTCCAGTATACAAGTGCGATGTATTAAGGGCCTTTATAGTTGTATATCAAGAGGAACTGTCTGGAATAGCAGAGTTCAGGAGTAAGCAAACAGGCTGTAACCCACCTTTGTACTTGCCAGCTTCCGTGTTCTCCAGCGGACCTGCATTAAGTCCTTCTGACATTCTGACAATCTTTAAGATTTTAAAAAGATATTGATGCCAGTATAAGCACCCACAGGAAGAGCATGATTTGTATGGAGAACAGCTGAAAAGTAAGAAACATTTTGGCAATTCTCACAGCCCCAGTTTTTCTGACCTTCCCTTCAGCAGAAAGGTTTCCCTGTCAACTCTGATTACCAGGTTATGGAGACCCGCTGCAGGCAGTGGTGGTAGTTTGAACTGAGTTGAATTGCTTAGCAATGGCATCTTTACATCTGTACAGACTCTGGGAACCAGTCTGAGGTCAGTATGGCTCTGGCTCACACCAGTGTCATATATAGCATAGCACTATTGTACCATATGAAGACATATAGACAATGTTTGTGATTGCAGCACTGATTACAGAGTTCATTTAGCAGTCTCGGTGGAAAAGTTGGATAGGTTTTGGTATTTTCTACTGACACTGGAAAGCCAAGCGATCTTACTACCCATGTCAATATTGCCTGGCTCACTGAAAATTTCCTTGGCTAGAAGAGCTTTCTGCTCAGCTGCTCTGCCGTTGTGTCAGCATTCCTCTGCTATGGATGGATACAAGAGGCATTGCTGCTTGTGCCCGGAGAGTCCTTCACTGACAACCCTTTGCTATGCAGGTAACAAGACTAATTATCCCCTGTTAGTACACGTTGGAGGTTCTGTGTGTTTGGTTTTCCCAGTTTCTTTGGCGCTTCTGCTTTCTGCAGCTTTAGAAATGTGTACGCCCTTCTTTTTGTACCTCTCCCCAGACGGTACAGACAGCACCTTCCCCCTCTAACAAACCACATCTTCAACACAGGCATTAACATCTGCAGCACTGAGAAAGCTGCTTCCAGTTATGATGTCCCCTCCCAAGACAAAAAGGGTCCTAAAGGAAAAGGACCAAAAGTTCCTATAATTCTTCAGTTTCCTTGGTTGTAAAGATTCACTGAGGTATATTATACATGCCATTTATAGCAAAGAGTAGAATTCTGGAGGCTCATCCATTTCCGACAAAGAAAAGGCTTACCATGCAGTTACTGCAACCATCTGTACTGCAGAATGGACTACTGGGCTAACAAATGAGGCCATCCTTTACGGCACTTGGGCACCATTCCAGCTTGCTTGCTCTACTCACCCCATCAAGCCACCCATCACTTGGGGACAGATAACGCTGCTTTCCAAAAGCCAAGACTTCCCTTACATTTTCAGAAAACTTGATGATGAGGTCTGTAACAGCCCCTTAAGAGGAATATTGTACACATGTATTATGCTATAATCTAGTCATTGTAAAAAACAAAAGTAGCGAAATATCTGTTGCCTTTTACCAAGCCATACTAAGCAGCAGACTTCCATGCCAACAGATGTGGTACTAAAAACAGATCGCAGCAAGAAAACAAGATCAACACGTACCTGACACAACACAGAGATCAGGCAAACGAACTAAAATGCCAAGAGTCTATAAATACTGCTTAACTAAGATACTGCAATTTATTGCACAACTATTTTAAGCATCGCTGGAGGAAATTTGATAATATCTTACCGTAAACCAACAGAAAATCAGACATTTTGAACATTAAACTGCAACATTCATTCTCTGTTCTTGTTGTTATGATAAAGTAGAAAAAAACTTAAGTTTTTGTTTAGGACTTGTCAGGGTGATAACATAAACACCGTAAGAGGAAGATCCAGTGAGAAATCAATTTCCATACGCAATTTGCTGCAGTGAGATCACCAAAGTACAACACTTCCATTAAAAGCTGAAAGCCATTCCTGTATTACCAATGACAAAACATTCATCATCAAAATCAGCTGGGATATCTGCAAGGTTTTGAAGCAGGGCTTCACACAATCAAGAGCCATAATTTGCATTTACAAGAAATAAAGGCATCCTTTCCTTACTTTGATGTACTAAGTGAGAAGTTAACAAGATAGTAACTTCAAAGATACCTTATTTCACTGAAGGACCTTCAATTATGCTATTGACTGGACAAGGAATCGTCTTCCCAGCAGTCTCCAGTTATTGGGTGGCACACTTTTAAGCCATCTGTGCTCATAAAAGCTACAGACCCCTTTGTGTTAAAAAAAAAAAAAAAAAAAGGTAAGAAAAACTTGTTGTCCGTTAAAGTTATCCTGTAAAACAGTTTTGTTCCTCCTCTATTTAACGCAGTCTTTTTGATCTCTATGTTTCTGTAGAGAATAAAACACTTTATCACCACTGTTGCAGTTGATTTCATATATGCACATTCAAGTTAAAGCTCACAAGATACAGTAAGTTTAGCCTTACGGGCTAAAAGAACAACCTAAAAGTCATGTGCTGCTACACCTGTTAGACAAGTTATGTTTTCCTGCAGTCAGTGAAGCCAAGGGAACAAACCATCTAGTCCTAAGGAGCCTTTATATATAAAGTTACAAGAAAAAGCAATTCATACGTGCTATTCAGCAATCCAGAGAGACATAAATTCACAAGAAACACCATGTGGGTTGAAAGTTCTATGGAGTCTTTACGACAAAAGAGGATTAAAATTCATTGTTTTAAATTCTGTAATCTGCATTATCGTAATTCATTTTTGATGTTAAAAGCCTTAAAATTTTAAAAATATATTTCACAACATTTAAAAAATAAATGCTGTACTGTGAGATCAAAGACATTTCATGGATTAGTGCTGTTCACAATACTCTGTTCCTGCCCTTCTGGTTTCAAAGTACTAATTTCTCACAATCGTTTCCCAATTCATTATTTCTCATACGTGAAAGCAGCCAGACTCAAGGTGCTGTGTCATCTGAATTACTACACTAGCAACTGCAAATTCTTCCATGCCACGGTAACCTGGTGCCTGGAGAGATCATCTTCGACTATAAAAATTAAAAATATCCTACGACCATTTGCACATCACATACTAGTGACATGTGCCTGCTTCCTCAGGGAGCAGGACCACTAGCCACACACCGAGACACAGTGTGGGTTTATACAGTTTATCCAACATGGCTTCATAAAGGGAAAATGTATTTTTCACTCCCTGGAAACTCAAGAACAGTAAATTTATAACAATTTTAATGGGACCCAACTAAAACAGAAAAAAACACCAAACAAAGAAGAGAGGAAGAATGAGGTCAGCCCAAATCAAATGACCACCCAGTACACAAAAAACCCCAGAAGTTCTTGAAAGCTACAGAAACACCGGAATATCCCCTATGACCATTTGCCTCTGCTTTTGAGCCTACAGCTGTTTCTACAACCAGGACCCAATGAGTTTGGCTCTGTTAGAAGAGCCTCGAGAAGCCAGGAGAAACCCAGCCATTGCAATGAATAAGGCACGGCCACGGCGGCTCAGCTCGCGGCTGTGAGGTGTCTTACCGCAAGACAGATTTGCAAAAGTAAAAGCAGAATTATACAACTTCACCCTAAGGGATAAACACAAAGAGCTGACATTAATCTCATTTTTTAATATGTAAAGAACACATAATTTTAAAAGCAGTCTCTGAAGGGTCTTTTTCTTTTTTAAAAAACCCAGGTGCCTAGTTGGGCATGGTGAGTTCTGTTTAACACTACATGCATAATTCAAATAACTCACTAGCAAAAATTTTGCGTATTCACCTCAAAAAACTATCGTTCACCCAAACACAGAAGCTGGGAAATTCTTCATTCAGACTGAAATGAGTGTTTTCACGTGAAATTTTCCAGAGGAAACAGGATGAAACCAAGCATATTTTCTTTAGTTCCAAATATTACTATATTTAAGATCCAGCCAAGACTCACATTTGCTCTCCATTTTTCCACCTGGAATAGCTGAGACTCATATACAATCCATCTTGATCACCAAAAGGGATACATGTTTTGCAGCTCACTTGCATGAAAAGTTTCATTAAATTGATGCTGATTTTTAAAAGACATACTAAGCAATTTAGCTTATAGCTCATTTAATAATTATTTGCAAAGTTAACAGAATAAAAAAGATTCAAATAAATCTTAAAATTACTTCATTTTCATGGAAAAGAAGCTTTATTATTAATTACTCTGCTAGCCTTTACTCACATAATTAAGTAATTGCAAGAACAGGAATATATATAACAAAAATGAATTTGTTCTCATTTTTCAGAACTCTTGCACATTTCAGGCTTCCTTAAAAACAAACCAAAACCCAAGGAACTATGTCTGATCTGTACAGAAACACATCTTTTTCCAGAAAGTAATTTCTGTATTTTTAGATATTATAATGGGAAAAGTAAAAATGTTTCTTTATTTTAAAATCTCTCATTTTTATACACAGTATTTCTTTTTCGCCATAAAGCGAAGAAAATTTCCAACAAACTTTGTAAAAAAAAAAAGTTGAAAAACAAAACAGATTTCGCCTGCTCTGCAATGGGTTATTTTTTATTTTCAACGCTTTATACAAATGTAGATCTACATGCTGTACCTTTAACGAGCAAGAAGTTTACATCAATGTGACAGTCTTATCCTCAGCAGAGAAGGAAAAGGAGGTACCTAATATGATGAATACAAGCTTTCAGCATCTCTCCCCTATCTTTTCAAACTTCACCTTAGTATTGGAAGGACCTTAGTACTTCTAAGCAAACCTAGCTAACTCTTTATAGCATGTTGTTCATGTCCATTCTAAGGCTATCTTGAAATTAGGCAAGTTCTTACCCAAATGTTTAACACTGCTCTATTTTAAAAAAGCTAACAGAATAAGGATAATAGGTTCTTCTCCTTCTGTAATCTTATTTTTCTCTGTTCTGTTAGTTACAAATCAAGTACAAACCTAATATAAGAAAATGGACACGGAAAATTTTGATCGCAAATACATTAGTTTCTTCATTTATAAAAAAAAAAAGAACAGCTGCTTCATTGACTTTTGCAAGCAAACTCAGATTTAATACTACAGGTTGTTTTCTGCTAGGAGCTAAATAACTGATAAAAAGCATTTGTATTGTATTGTTAGGAAAAAGAACCTCGCCATGGGGTCACTGGTAAGTGCAAGCCTAAAAGTGAAAACCCGCATAAAAATTCACACTTTGGATTACTTCCTGGGAAAAAAAGGTTAGTTGATTTACCACCTTCAGCCAACAGTCTGCAAACAGTAACAATTTTCCCAGAATTGCTATATGGCAAGCACATTTTGATATGAAAGATTTTAAAAATCATAAATTTTAATATCCTCAGCAGGCTGTTTCACTGCTCTTGTATCTCAATTCAATCAACCCAGCGAATGCCTTGAATATATTACACCTGTAAGGGACACTATGCCATAGACCAGTATACCGCAGACCAGTCAAGCCATATAGTTTATATTCCCAGACCCACCTATGGAATGATGAGGATCTCCATAGTTCATCATCATACCCATTTTCATGCCCTCAATTAATTCAGGAGTCATTACATTTATTTTTATTTCCTAAAGAAACAAACTATTATTTACACATACAAGAGGAAAAGAACTAGGCCTAAAACATAACAATCCCAGAAATTAAGAAAAAGCACCATTTTCAGGCTAGTAACAATAGGTTCTATGAAACCATGTGCACAAAATTTAAGTAGAAATGCTATCCCACTGAAGAGGAGAAACAAAATACAACCTTAATTCCTTTAACTGAGTGATACAGTAAAACAAACTATAAACAGAAATATATAAGCTGCTGTGAACCGTCATAGCTCCGTTAATTTCCACTTTCCACCTGGAAACGTTCCTACCCTGATGCTTAGAAATGAATATCTGCTTTGTCTCTCTTCTTCTGAATGTGAAGTACCTGTGCTGCTAGTTCAGGCATTATAGTTAATGCAAATTTATTTACTCTCATTTGATCTATACTGCAATGCCAATCTGTTTTGGGTTGGTTTGTTTTTTACAAATGTAACTATAAAGCAACACTTTAAATTCCTGAGCTCTCCTTTCTTCTTACAAAGAGAAAAGGCACCGTCTGAATTAAACGCTCTGCTGGAAAACCTCAAGGTCCATTATAGCACATGAAACACTATCACTTTTCAGTGTTAGTCACTGGGTTATCACTCAGTCAGTGGGTTATGGAGATAATTAAGCAGAAGTGGTGAACCTTCACGACGAGTTCATCATTAAGAAGGACTCAGATCCATTAGTATGATAGGCAGATTAAGTCAGACAAAGAAAGTAAAATTATCAACGTTCGTTTTATTAATAAGATCTTGTTATTCAAAAGAAATGTGAAGGAACCACACAGCCTGCAATGGATTGATGACACATATAGCAAGCTGACTGATCCTGCTTTAAAGAAAACCTGTTAGAGGTGAAAAATGATACCACCATCCTACTCTCCAGATGAAAATAAAATACATCTTCCACTTATTCACCACAGTACCTTCAAAGCACAAATGAAAATGTGCCACCCACGCACTCTCCAAAGAATAAAATGTTAACTTTTAAAAATTAAAATTTATTGCTGATGATAACGAAATGTATGCCTTAAATGCAGTCTTATTAAAATACCGTTGCTCATAATGCCTCAATGCACTGCAAAACAAGTACTAGTGCTCTGATCAAAGATTCACATACCCTATTTCTGATACTTGCCAAAAGTGGATGTCTAGGGAAGAAGGAACAGGGAACTGTTACCTCCCAGCTGTCAGCCACTCTCAGCTCAAAGGCTTCTTAAGCCACATACATGTTCTGAGACCTCCAGAAACGCTTGTTCCGTGAGCTCTGTCTAATCTCCTGTTGAGCCTCTGCAGATGACCATAATGGATGGATGCAAGAACCACCACTCTCTCAGGTTTCCTTTCAATGTGCCTCTCGTTGGTTTATTTCCCTATCTTCTAGCTCGTGTGTTAGAAGAGACGGCAAAAAAACCCACCCCAAACCAAACCAAAATCATCACCAAAAAAACCACCAATCCCTTGTCACTCTTCCCAAGCCATTCATGACTCTATAGCCACCTGTGTTCCCGGCTGAAGAACCCTGCCTTACTCGGTTGTTCCTTATTAAGCAGCATTTGAACAACCCTGCTACTCTTCTCTGGACAGTTTATGAATCCACTATGTTGTTCTTAAGACTATTTTCAGTTGTTGGCAAACTATAGATTCGCCCAGCTATGTCCCCTGCTTTATTCTCTATTCCTTTCTTAAGGATTTGTAATGCTTGGTTTTCTTTTTTAACCACTGCAAAGTACGGAGCTGATGTTCTCATGCAGCCACCCATCACAATCTCAAAAACATTACTCTGAGCAGTAATGGTCACTCAGAGCTCATATTTGCTACTTTAAGTTGTCAAGTACTAGGGAAGTATTAAGGAAGACATGATGCGTCACAATTAGTAGTTAAGCTGTTTTGGCTCTGGTTCCAGAGTCAATAGTATCTGATCTCGGTGACTCATTACTATTCCTTTCGTCCATTTATTCCATACCACGTAAATCCATAATCTCCTAGGAGATTTTTTGATTTGAGACAGATGTTCTGCTAAATCTGCCACATGGAAGGATTCCCACATGAGAAACACAGAAACACAGGTAAAAATGACTATTTAGAGTCTTTGCTACAGCCTTAAGTTCCTTGTCTGCTTACCTATATATCATACCCAACACCAGCTATAGACATCTACTGGCTTTCTTCTTCTTCAGTGACTTTGCCGGTTTGCCAAAGAAGGGGCACTGCACGTGTACTAAAGGGGCATGTGCAGAGGTTTGCCACTGTTTTCCATTCACAGATCTCTGTGCAAATTAATTTCAGCAAGTGTATTTTGTATATAGTATATTATCACCTCCATCTTAACGATTACGCCTAAAACCCATTGAAGTGTATTTGAGGAGAAAAGAAATCCTGTGAAGTATTACTGATAATGGTTTAAATGTCTACAGCGGCTTAATAGTATAAAGCCTCACAATAAAAGAGGACAAAATAAAAACTAAGTTCTTGGCCTTATCTTATTAAAAAGATTAGACAAATGCTGCACAGATGGCAAACAAAAGAGATATTTATGCAAGTATATACCAAAAAGTCTCAAAGCCACAAGAATAAGAAATTACATTTGAAAGGAGAGAGAAGGGGTATTTGAGAAAGCATGAAAGCATAAAGAAAGAAATACTGAGAGCAGAACAGTTAGGAAAACATTCTAGAGATTTAGAGGAAATTAAAGCAGATTCCTAGCTACGTAAGAGATGCCTCAATAGCTTTATAGATGAAAGAGCATGAAACTGGTCACTGATAACTTGGAACAAATGCCAAAGTTCTGCTCCAGTGAACTGAACTGTGTCAGATAAAGGGGATCCCAGCAAGAGCAGCTAAAACGGACCAGACGAAAAACACCGATGGTAAAGGCAGGCAATTAAAATAATAAAAGTGTAACTTTGAAAATACAGGATGCCTTTTTGTCCACAGCTGAAGATAGTAAGAGCTAGGAATAATCTAAACAGAAGGTTGAAGAGGGAAAAAAATTACACTAGGGACACCCATTCTAGATGATGGAAGAGATAATGGTGACATTAAAGCTAGAGCAGAAGAATTCATAACTGAATGTGTCTAGATAACAAACATCAACTGACAGCGGATGGTAATATAATGAGGGTGGGATAAAAAGTGAGGGACATGAGAGTTTCCTACAGGGAAATACAGAGCTCTGCTTTACCTTTGTTATCAGCAAGCTGTCAAGCCAGAAATGCTGAAGATGCTAGATGAAATGCATGCCTGAACAGAGGCAAACAAACCATGGGGTGAAAAAAAGATTTGCCAATTAGCTGCATAAAAATAGTACCTGACCATGTATGAGAGGAGGAGGTCACCTGGTGATAAGATTCAAAGAGAGAAGACAGTCAAAAGCAACACAGCATTCCTCCAAACTAAAGGCAGGAACAAGGAAGATATCTACAAAAATGATGATGCAAGAAGCTGGAGCAGTAACCAAAGAAACAGAGAACTGCACAGTAATGGAAGGAGTAGAAATCATTATAAAAAGGTGAAAGAGGGTAGATTTAGATCAGATATAAAGAAGAAATTCTTCACTATGATGGTAGTGAGACACTGGAACAGGTGCCCAGAGCAGCTGTGGCTGCCCCATCCCTGGCAGTGTTCAAGGCCAGGCTGGATGGGGCTGTGAGCAGCCTGGGCTGGTGGAAGGTGGCCCTGCCCGTGGCAGCGGGCTTGGAGCAGCTAGGTGATCTTTAAGGTCTCTTCCAGCCCAAACCATTCTATGATTCTATAATGAATGATGAGTGAACAGCTTTATCTGTGAGAAAGCATGAGGCAAAGGCTGTGATCTTTGATCAAGAAGTCATTATTTCAGGCTTGCTGAAACAGTTTCTGTTGCTAAAAGGAGATGGGAACTAGACTAGGGTGTACTTTGGAGTAACACAACACTTTCTAAAACATATTAATATGGGGGGGCAGGGGGTAGGACAAAAAGGATGAGAAATGTGGACTAAGAGTAAGTGATAGTGAGGAAAGAAAGTACCTGTATACGCTAAGGAGATGGATCTGAGCAGTGAGTGGCTAAACCCTAAAGAAAGGTAACAGCAGTAGTTGTTCCTGAGAATAGACATGAGAAAGAAATCTCCAGTGAGTTGTAAAAGAAAATAGATGCAGTGGCAGAGGGAGATGCTGGCACTCAGCTGGGTTTGGCAGTACAATAGAAATACATAAACTATGAATTAAGTACTTGACTGTGAAGGAAGAATAACAAAATTGAAATGAAGGGATTAGGCGGTCTGTATGTTAAGAACACAAACTTACCTATACAAGGAAAACATAGCGGCACTGGAACAGCAACACTGAAAGCAGCTGTATGGTGTGAGTTAGGAGTCTAGTTATGAGAAGGATTATGTAGCCGCAGGAAACTTAGAGAAACCAGAGTTAACAGTATTGACTACAAAATTATTAGCTGTACCAGGCAAGGTGAGGAAGAGATGCCCTGAAACCAACCAACCAACCAACCAACCAACCAAAGACACTCTATTCATTATAAATTAGGGAGAGGAATAATTATGAAAAAATTTGAATCGTGAAGAGGAAAAAAAGTCTATTAACACATACAGGTGACAACAAGAGAGAATGTAGTGCATGTAAGGAATGCAATTTATGATGTCAAACAAGGAAGGCTGGAGCAAAGGGCTAAATTGTCAAGCAAACGAAGATGAGGGATTAAGGACTCATCATAAAGCCAAAATCTGGGTGGCCCCTCAGAAGATATCCCAGATTCCCGCTGGAGATCTACATTAAGATTTGTGCCAGCAGCCCGTGGTGATGCTACTTGCTACGTCAGAAAAGGGAAGAACCCAGAACAGCCAAAAGTCAGCATGGCTCTTGCTTTATCAGATTACAAGAGGCAAGATAACACGACCAATGTAACCCATTAAAGAGCTTTCCTTGTCTTTATGAACATGCAAGAACTCACGTGTTAGTTGTGGTAGATCTGCTGAAATTAGGAATTTCAGTTTACATGAGGCAATATCCAGTTCTTTGTCTCCTACGTTGTCCTGTGATTCAGTCATTTCCTTCCCATGCTCAAATCATGTTTCGTCTCCCAGACTGCAAAACTGGACTTCTTCCTTCTTCAGTGTGAAATCTACCGTTTGTCACAAAAACATCCTGCTAATAATGAGCCTAGAATTCACAGGTGTTTTCTAATCCCAGCAGTCAATGTATTTTCTCATTACCTAAACAAGATTTGTTACAATAGTGCTTCATTAACGAGTCTGAAAAAGGGAACGTAGCATTGCAAATGAGAAAGCCCTAAGCTCAAGATCCTTCAGGTTCTCTCTTGAACGTCTTTTGTGACTTATTAGTCAAAACTCCTAAAGCACATTGGGCCAGACTGCACCCTTACCAAGGTACCTAAAAACTTTCTTGAAGAATAGTCCCACAAATACCAATAATCCTGCTTATGAAGTAAGGCACCATTCTGAGTGAAAAGGAGCCAAATAGTATTGCAATACTTGTATTAGTGCACTACTGCAATTACCTCCCATCAATGGGATGTCCAACAAAGTTTAAGAACAAACAAGTTTTCAATTAACTGATTGCTTGTAACTACAGACTGAAACCCATAAAGTTAATGACAGCTGTTCTGGGGCAATTCAGCAAAAACTTTCCATTGCTGATTCTGAAAATCAATCAAAATTCATATTGGCATTGAAAGACATAACATTTCTATCTCACTTTGCCTACTTGGTAGTAGACAATTTCTCTTGCCATTACCTGTTAAAAAATATATTACATTAGCATCTTGGAATATTTGCTGTGAGCTGATACACAGGTTTTACATGCTACAAGAACCAACATCTAAAAAACCCTCAGATTTTTCTCCCATTTAACTAAATACAGAGAGATCATCTCTATTATGAGTTACACAAACAGCAACATTTAAAAGGAGTGATGAACAGCTTGATACATAAAACTTTAATCAAAACCCAGAAGCTGTAGATTTACACTGGTGTAAATGAACCTCATCAGTCATTCTCTGAACTGTTGTTTAAATCACTTAGCTATAGAGTAAGATCATCCTAATCTGCATGAACAAGTAGGAGAATAATGAGGTCTTTGTCGCTGTTTACACAGTATTTACAGTGGTTTTGCATGACTAGAGCAGTAGAAAACAACTGGCACATGCCAGTTAATCTGGCTCATTTATTTGTTTGTTTATTTTGACCACTGTAATTTGTTTCACAACATTTGTGCTTGAACATAATTCTACAGTAAATGTAATATAGAAAACTCCCATCAAGTCAATAAAATCAACTGGCATACAAGCCCTCGGTACAACACCCTGCTGTTAAACCTTTGTTAAACAGCAGGAAGAGAAAGGCTCATTTTCTATGCGGTAATTATAACGCGACAGGATTAGCGAGGTGTTGCTGTAACGTGCAGACTAAGCTCAGCAGCTCATGGGCGTTTGTTTCCAACTTGAAAAGGTTTCATTTACTTCAAGTCAAGCCTGTTTGCTCCCCAGCATCCTGTTTTTCTCCTCTGGCTGTGGAGTCCTCACTTAAAATAAAAAATGGCTGAGAATCTACAAGACATTCTGGTTTTCTTTCTTTTTTATTATCGCAGTAGTATTTTATATTTAAAATCAGTTAAGTGCTGCCTGCCTTTGGTTCACCAGCAGGATTTTCCTCTGAGACTACTATTAAACTCACTCGGCAAAGCAGTTGGCTCCAAGAACTTACGGGAATAGGGCATTTGAGCACTGCCTCTCTCCTCTTTCTTTAAAGTCCACTGGAGCAATCAGCAGTAGTTACTCACGTTTAAAACCTCCAGAATACCTCCCCAGCCCAGTTACGTGGCGAGTGAAGATGTGTGAATAGCCGTAGAGTGGTGGTGTTCAGGGAGACTGCACCACAGTACTCCAGTGAAAATGTAACTCAACATTATTTTGATGAAAAATCACGAATTGGGTGGACGAAAGCAAAAAATCATTTATGTGTATGCCTGTATCACTGGTTTTTTGATTAGTACAGGCTACAATGTAAAGACCATGGTAGTACCCGAGTAAAGAAGGACATACACTGTGTTATATGTAAATACGAAAATGTTTATTCCTTATTTGTATAAGAGCGGGAGTCATAAGACTTATCTGAATATTGTATTGTTACAGAGACAGTTTTTCTTTTTTTGTGGCAAATCCCCTTCACATTTAAACTATATGAAGGGAAAATAATAACGTACTGCTATGAAAAAGGGATAATTCCATAATACTTTGGGTATTAAGTGATCAAGTATGTTCAGATCAAATTACTTCCATCTCTTACTAAAAATTGGATAGATAATTGATCCTTTCCCTCCCCTGCTCAAACAAACACTATAGCTCTGCAAAGACAGTGAAATTGGAGGGAAGCTACAAAATTAGTAAATCAAATTACATACTACAATTATCCCAGTTGAAAGCTACCATGCGCTTTATAAAAAAACAACCAACCTTCTGGCTTTCTTAATTTCAATGATTTGGGAACTGTTTTGTTAAAATACCCATGCTCCATTTAACAATAAATTACTAGCATATCTGGGAAACAGCTAGACTGCTGACAATTTTTGTAAAGCAGATTTTATTATTGATTGATGGATATTTCTGCTCAAAATTGATGTTATAACACAGTCCTGAGACTTGGCTACTGGCAAACTGATTTGTAAAGGCAAACATTGCACTAATGTGAAGTCCTAATGGCTTCAAAAGGTAGAAGTGCTCTCACAGATGTGATTAAAGAATTAGGGCCTACAGTTTTAGCAGTCATTTTCATCAAAATAGTCCATCATTTCTCATGGTTGCATGACATATAATTGCATATTTATTTTAATAAATTTGTATGTTAATTAATCTTTCATTGTACTCTTTTTTTTTTTTTCTCCTTCTTTTTCCCCTTCGCTTCCCTTTTTTTTTTGAATTCATGGGTTTGTTCTTCATATATTCTAAGCAGCTTTGCAGTCAAAGTTTTATAATCATTACCAAACAGTTACTACAGATGTCTTCTGGTTTAAGTACAGCATAAAGCCAGGCAATTTCAGATGCTATCTTATGGTAAACAGTAGGGAAAAAAAAATATTTACTTTTAAATACACACTACTATATAAATGGAAATTCTGGGAAGTTAAAAGCACTGTGCACTTCTTGGCTTAGTGACCTGTATGAGCAGCACTCTTTGGGACCAGCAGTGTATCGGATATGGAAATCCTGTGCAGCAGCTGTGCTACATTTGGAGATTTTCAATAGCAACCCTATGGCACAACAAAAAATATTTAGAGGCATCTATGGACACACTTGGCAGATCGCCAATGGCAGCATCCATATGGTTCCCCATAGATCTGGCAGTATCAGCTTTTTCCACACTAATATCTTCTGTACTGAGTTCTCCTGCAGTTCTGCACTAAACAATGATTACAAAAACCCTCTATGGGGAACTTGACTTACCATCATCCAGAAGTTTGTGGGATATTTTACATTTTCCTCTTCCACTGCCACGAAGCAGTATAAGCAGCAGAATGAGCCCAGGCTGGCTGCAACCCAGGTTGTTCCTGACCACTTGAAACACCAAGTGCAATTTGTTTAGATGCCTGCTGGAAAATAAGCAATTTCTCATTTTCTTTTGTTCCAAAGACCTTTGCAGCAGGCCAGTAATTTCTTCCAAGTTTAGCCTAATTGAAGCTGGAACTTGAAGTAATTGAGAGCCTAATCCAGAGGCTTTAATAGAACTGGTGTCTTTGAGGTTGTGCTGCTGCTAAAGCACTACCTACAAATTTAAAAGCCAGAGTCTCACATGAAGGCAATCAATCAGAATTTTGTGGACTAGACTATCATTTGACAGCAAACTATAATCATTTAGGTATAATACCAGAACATGGTGTCCGGTAACTAAACAAGAATTATGAGATGAGTCAAAAATGCAGTACAATTAAACAACTCGCCTCCCTAAAAGAAGAGACAGGTAGGTAGAAAAGAGAAACGCCCAATATTAACACTTGTTGTAAGTATATTGGAATAGCGAGCAGAAGTTGCTGAGCAATTTAAATCTTCAAATGGAAAAAACCAAATTTGAATAAAAATCACCATTACTGTCAGGTTATCATTTTGCCCACCCTCTTGCAAGTTGCTGAAGACCAGCAATAAACCACTGAAAAGGCATTTCAGCAAAGTTTAGATTTTAAACTGTAATACCCATGCTAAATATTAAAGTGGACATATTAACTAAAGAACCCTTTTGCTTCTCTTCACTTTTAGTCCATTGAGATCTCAAAGGTTCTGGCAGACGCTATAAATATAGCCCTTTAATTGTACAGATTGTGACATACTGGAATAATTTGGCTCTCCTCTCTCCTCCCCCCCAACTTCTCTTTTGCAGTTTCAGTGAGCTCTCCACTCTTGACAAGAAAGTGCCTATGAAAAATGCACCGGTCTTTTTTCTCTTTTCCAATTGCTTTAAAAAATTTGAAGTAGTTTAATTTTAAGAACACACACAATATAAATGGCTATCTAGATGTCAAGGCGTAACTGCAGCTTTGTGGTTTGGAACACCGCAGAGACAGCAGGAAAGACTGGGACAGATGAGTCCATTCTCACTTGTATCTCCTGCTCTATTTAACCTGTTGCTTCTCAATGCATACTAGTGATCTTATTCCCAAGAAACTGCACAGTAAACTGACACTTTGGAAATTTCTTATATATTTCCCCCAGTCTACAGTTGCTGACCACTGTGCCTGTGGAGAGCTTCAGTGATGATTCTGTTGGGGAGATCAATGTGGAGTCAGGAACAGGATTTTTATTGCCTCATACAAATGAAAAAGGAAAAAAAAATCTCAGCAAGTTATAATGCCTTTGACCTATGACATTACTACATCTGCACTCTAATCACACAAGACTTAATCCAGTTGGGTCTTGAAAACTTTCAAGGATAGAGCCTGAAAGCATCTCTGGACAACCTGTCCCAATGCTTGGCTGCCTTAATGGTGAAAAAAGTTTCTCATATCCAGTTAGACTTTGACCTCCAACAGAGATGTTCTTCATGACCTATGTTATGGAATCTTTTCATAAAAAAGGATAAGGGCAACACATGATATTTTTATTTTTTTTTCCCCAGAGTTCACAAGCCAAAGCATATTTTCTTGGCTGGGACCTCAAGACCCAGGTTCCAGTTATTTGCATGCACATAGCTCTTCTGGGTTTCAGAGGGAAAAGTACTTCATGCTCAAGAGCAGAATATAACTGGAAATTACTAACTCTATTTGACGTTAATATCACAATTACAGTTCATGCACTATAGCTAGTCAATTCTCTCAGCTAAATTACTTCATCTTATTTACTAATCATCTGGAGTAGGATTCAGGATTTTATGATGATGGCAAAATCGAGATACAAGGGTATCATTAACTTTGCCTCTATTTTCACATTATTTTGACGAAGCGTGCTCCAATATGGAGAAAAAAATTAACTTGGCAACACATTTGATTAAAGAAAATATCCTAGGCACTAAATTATTA
This sequence comes from Falco peregrinus, assembly GCF_023634155.1. Lineage (NCBI taxonomy): Eukaryota > Metazoa > Chordata > Aves > Falconiformes > Falconidae > Falco > Falco peregrinus. The sequence continues at coordinate 10,183,695 of NC_073728.1, forward strand.
AAAATTCTTTTTCTCTTAAGAAAGAAAAAAGATTGATTTTAAATAAACAATTTTAAGGTCGATAATGTTTCCATATCCTGGATATATTATCCTATACTTCATGGAAAAGGCTGAACAACTGTTACATTAAACACACACAGTGCAGACAACAGTGCACCAGACAATATACACAGTGTTAAAAACTATATTTTCATATTAACCTAAGTATTTCTAAACACTGATGATAATAAAATATCATATGTATTTTCTATACTTTCTGTTCAACCACCACTACTGGTGCTGAGGATCTCAAAGCACTTCATAAAGCACACAGGAAATCTCAAAATAAATGGGGCAGATGAGATGCTCAAATCAGTCTTCTGCAGCCTTAGAGCGAGCACACATCTACAGGGTTACACGCACCACGATCACAACGTAGCCAGGATGCACTGGGCAGCACGGAGAGTGGCTGTATTGAAGGCCATGTACCCCCCTACAGTAAACATTTCCATAGAAATGGCAATGATACCTTTTGCACACATGCAGGACATGCAATACTCCGTGGCTTTCTGTCTTATCTGAGGAGCAGATAGGCTGTCTTAATAGCCAGCCACTAAGAAACCTCAAAGAGGAAAGGATTGTACTGCCTGCCTGCTCGGCTACTGCATGCTGAAACCTGGGTATCAATGTGAAGCTCGAAGTCAATAATGATATCAAGGGGAAACGATTGCTCCCGTACCAGCAATCATGCAGTGCTAAGACAATGATTACGTGAACCTCAAAGGGAAGAGTATACGAGAGCAAAGCACGTTCTATAGCACAACTCTCCAAATTTCATTTAAAGCCCTTGCAAAGGAGCTGAAAAAATTAAGACTATACTGAAAACATGCCAGTAGAACACATTTATTTCTCTAAGACGGCCCCCTACCCAAAAGTCACATTGCTCCCTGTAAGCACCATCTATGCATCTTGCACACCTGGTTTCTCCCCACTGAGCACCATCTCTGCCCTTTTCATTCCTCTATGATACATCTCCACAATTTTGCCTTTATATTGCTCCCAATTCTAACTGTGTCAGGCTTTCATTCACTTTGAAAAATACCAAGAAAATGAGTTAAGAACGTCAATACAAATTTATGGAGGTGGCATTGCAATGTCAAATCAAGAATATGGTATCAAGATGAAATACAACAGTGTCAGTATAAATGTACCAAGCTGACAGCACAAAGTCAAAATGGAGCAATGTCACTGCAGATCTACAGAAACAACACTCATCTGTCAAAACAAAATCATGTCATTACACATTAAAGAATAGCTTAAATAAACTGGAACGCATAACCATTTGTTCAGATTAGCAAATCCCACCCACACCCTCTTGCCAGCGGGGAACACCACGAGCGTTTGGCAGACATAGGCAAGTAAATATTGCAACGCGACTTAATACTGCAAAACCAGTTAGAGCAGGAGAGCGTGCTAGTATATGGAAGCTTCCAAGTAAGGACCAACAACCGCTGGTCAAAGCACCAAAGTAATGATCAAAGTAATTGCCAGAGAATGACCCCAGAACAAGTAGTGACTGTTCACGCAGCAGCGAGTTCACCCACCAACTCATTTTCAGCTCTTCACATGCAACTCTTCTTCATATAACTGAGGTGTGCTTCTTCACCCGTTACACCTCAGTCCCAAACACGACTTTTCTTTCCTTGTTTTCCTGAACAGCATAAGCCCTCATCCTCACTCATTGTTAAGTGGACAGGGTGTAGCCCCAAGCAAAAGATCTCTAGAAAGCCCTTACAGCCACAGACCTGCTCTAATCCCATTTCGGGGACTAAGGTCCTCATTAAACAATGTGCAGAACACTTGCTAAAAAATTGGAGATTGAACTCAGGACTGCTAATTTTAAAGTCCACACAGCTAAACACACAATTGTTTCTGAGAATTACCAAATTTTTTTGATGCCACATGTGCAAATACAAAAGGAATACTTTTAGAAACGTTTGAAAGTTACCACATTAGAAGCAAGGTCAGGTACAACGGAGAGGTAAGCAGATGGAAGAATGCTCCTGCAAGTCACTGAGCGGGTATTGCTTTCAGCAGTCTACTGCAACCTTAAATAATGAGCTACGTGCTTAATCTCTACAATGTTGAGCCTTTCAGCCCAGTTCAGTACAGCCATCATTACACATGGAAGAAAAATACCACCTATAACATCCCCATTTTCCAAATCAGGAATGGAAGCAATATTGCTTTCTTATGGTTTTTGAGTACAAAGTCACTTGAGGTTACAAGTCTCTCTCTGTTTGTATAAAATACAGTATTGTCTAAGAGAACTATCCCTTTATTGATGATCATAATCTTGATTTCAGTAAGTATGATCCTATAAGCTCTTGGTTACAACAGCTCTAAATTTGACTTGACACACAAAAAAGTAGTTTTCTCAATGCTAGTAGCTGTATCCATCAACACATCACTCACACGCTCTTCAAAAGTGGAGATTAAATTATTGAAATTAGCAGCGTATGTTCAGAAATGCAATGCATTAATAGAATTATTTGAAAGGTATGATTTTATGTCTGTGTGTCTCGTGAATTAGAAAAGAAAATTAAAAAAAAATGCAAATGTGGAAAATGCATTCTCTCTGTCCCACCATAGCTTTAGTACAGAAAGGAACTATGGATCAGTGGAACACTGTAAATAAAGTAATCATACTTAAGGAAAGGATTTCTTATTCCTAAGGGAAGAAAACCAGGTAAATGAAAGTTTGTGTCACTGAAGAATGTCTAACTAAGTGTTTAGTCTTCTTCAGGAAACCCAGTGAAAATACCCACACTTCTGATGTTTCTAGCCAGGAAGATCTTTTATTGCAATGTATTTTTTTTTTATATATCACTTTCCTGAAATAAATTTCTGGCAAATGAGATATTTATCCTCTCTTTAAAAAAAGAGGAGGGGGGATGACAACCGAATTGGAAACTGCATTTATACCTTTGTAAGACACTTCATAGTAGTGAATGGTAATTTAACTTAAGAGTATATATGAAGAGACTGAGACACTGACCTGCAGCAGAGGCACTGAACTATGCCATGCTGTTTCTGAGGCAAGATAAACTAAAATTCTCCACGGGGATGGTTGCAGCACTCAAGATTAAGACTCAGCCTTGTTCCTTTCCCCAATGTTTCAGGGACTCAAAGTGGAACTACAGCTTAATTTGGATTCTCTCTTTGCAGGGGTTGTTTTCTCAAGTGACGTTGATAGGAAACAAGCTACATTCCTTCAATAATGCACTGTTACTCCTTCCTCCCTCCATCCAAGAGGATCAAATGAAGCTAATAGGAAAACTATTAGGATGTTCTAACAGTGAATAGTTAAAAACTCATGGTCAGGTGAGAAAATGTATACAAATGAAATATTTTGCAAGCACAAGTCCATACAATTTATGTCAGTTGAATCATGACCACAGAAGCAAACAAGACTGTTATCCTGAGGCTGACCATTCCTTCCATTATTTTCTCCCCTTTGTGATGAAACCTCACAAAAGCAGGAAGGCATTTGGCTTCGGAACAATTTATGTGAATTCTTTCAGACAGTACTCGACTACCTGCTACACCTAACCAAAGACAAGGTAACTTACTTTTTTACAACATGAAGAATTATAAAGAATTTTCTTATTCCTTTACAAGCCTTTCTTTTTATGTAATAATATTCAGCTTTTCACCCAACCTGCTATCTGATTTCAGGACCAACTGGAATCAGCAGGGAAGCTCGTTAAAGAGAGATGAGATTTTCACCACAAAAGCACTGAAAACATTGTTCTGATATGTTATGGAAACAGGCACGATGCACACACACACACACTGTTGGAAGTCTCAGAAATCATGTTTTCATACGGTCTTTCTAATAGAGCAGGTAGCAAAGCAAGAAGCTATGCTCCAAATACATTCCTTTACATTGACTGAAATCAGAGTAATTATCTAGCCCATCCTTTCTACATATCCAAAAATTACCTCCCAGGGCATGCCATGTCCTAAGTCTGTTTACTGTGCCTAATCCCCACATACCAGGGGAGTTGCCATTACAATCACCTTTTTGAGCAGGGGATGGATGTAGTTCAGTGACTCCTTAAGACACATTACCAGAAGCTCCCCACAGCTGGTACCAATTCGCAAACACCAAAACCTTTTGTGAAATGTAACTGCAGTTTTGCCCCGTGCGAGGCTCACATCCCTTAGGACTATATTTTGGTATACAGCATGAGGGGCAGCTGTTATGAAACATGATAAGTTTTCAGAACCGTTGGCTCCCAAAGCTAAAACTACATACAAATTCCTTTGGATTTGCCAGTGCAAAGATACAGTATTTCAGACTAACTAAGCAGCTCAGACTCGTGCAGAACCTTCGCAGTTGGCCTTGATACCGCATTGTGAAATGGCTACTTAACGCTTCAAAGTTATACATTACTTAAACATTTCCCATGTGCAACAAGCACAAAAGGAAAGAGGTTACACCTCAGACTAAAGGTATTTATAATCAAGTTCTGCTTAAATATGAAGAAAAACTAGTTCAAGCTGCGATGTCTGCTTTTTAGTTTCTGTATGGCAGGCTGTGGATGGCCCAACTGGTACCAGGCAGTCCAGTCCACAAGGTGCTGCGTAAACAAAGTGTCTGCCTTAAGAGGTCCCACCTTCAGATTACGAAAAGGCACAAAAGACAAAGCAAAGAGAAGGAAGAAGCAGCAGCAAGATGAACACCATGTGCATAACAAGTGACTCCCCCAGTGCTACCAGCATAGCTACTGAGAGGCATTAAGATGAGCTATTCTACACGCACCAAGAGCACTGTAAGCACTGAATGAAAAGAGGCCTCTCCTTCAAAAATTAATTCTCACATTTGCTGAGAAAATTGTATTTTTTAAATTTCCTTCCAGCTTCTCTAAATCTAAAAACTCTGTGGAAGGAGTATCAATTTAGCGAAGTTGTGATGAAAGCCAGGAAAATGCTTGACAGATTTTTAGTTTTCTTCCTACCTAGCCCATTAAGTTCCTTGGGGCCCTACCCACCCGATGAAACACTGGAGTCAGTCTGCAAGACATGCCCTTCAGAGTAGCTCGAACTATTTTTTCTTTCACAGTGAATTCCATAATCTTGGATTTCTCCTCAGAACAAGTTTATTCTAAAATCCTGAAATACTGACATCCTTCATGGATCATAACTTCATCTTATCTCTTAACTCCAAAATGCACATTAATGGTGTCACCAGACAAATCATTTCACATAAGAAATAGGGAGAAGCGTTGAATTAAAATTCCTGTATTGCAAATCATCCAAATGGTTTAACTCTAGAGAAGATCCAAAGAGAGATGGTCTCCCTTTTCCAGGGCAAAGGCATAAAACATATGTTTATGAAATTTAAACAGACTTTTTCTAAGAAGTTTACAACCATTCTAAGATTTATAATGGCTTTTACAATAAATACTTGCTCTTATAAACATCTCCATTAACCCAAGTCAAACTGCCACTTTCCACAATCATTTATCAATGTGCCCAGCCCAAATTCATAACACTCAGCTGACTTTGAATGTAGATGACCCTAGTATGTAAAATGGTCTCCCTCTTGAGGCAGCTTTCTTCTTGAAACAAACCTGAACTTCTCAATTATCAGGTACTCCCCATGAAAGTGTATTGGCAAGGAGGGAGGAAAGGTCCCTACAGAGAGAACCTAAACACTGCCTAGAAATGCCCCCGTGACGACAAGCCCTGTAGGGACACCCAAGCCATGCAGATGAGCAGTGGAATGGCACCAAGGGGAGAGGAAAAAGGCTTGCATGCTGTTGCCAATTCAAACTCAATTGCAAATTCAGTACTTTCAAATGAAACAGATCACTAACAAAGCTACTGTGAAATAAAATTGTATTCATCTTGCATAAGGAAAAAAATACTCCCACACTGCCAAGGTGTCACTGTGTTCCATTTTCCTTACTGGACCTCTATATTTGGATTCCTGCAGACTCTTTGCTTACAAGACCACCAGTTTGCCCATCAGGCTTTCAGAAATACCAGACGTCAGCCTGATTTCTGGGTTTGCTTGTTTCTAAGAGCACTCAGCTAGTGGAGTCTGGCCTGTTCCTGCTGAGTATGTGTGACAGCCAGTTTTCCATGCAAAGCCTCAACAGCACTGCCACTTCTGCTAAAGATACCCTCACATCACCAGTTATAAGGAATGAGATTAGTTGCACTCTTTCCTCAGATCCCGTTTCTTTACATGACATCCCACAGATTGCAGAGCTATGCCAGCCTACGCAGGAAACAGACCTCTCTTGATCATCAAGCATCATTTTTTTAAATCCTAAGCTGCAAGATATTTCTTCTGAACAATTAATACAGGTGTAATAGATGACTGGCATGCCACAAAGTCTCCTTTATAGTTCACAAATATGCCAAAAATACCTTTAGGGAGGTATATATCACAATAAACCATCTGCTAAATAGCCTATATAGCAGAATAGCTGACTTGAGCTGTTGATAACATGGTATTAAAAAGGCTTAAACTGCAGCAGTTCTTTTCCTCATACTTGATATAAGAAAAACAATTTTGTTACTTTGCTCTTAATAAAGAACATCTGCACATTTTGTTGTCATGACTGATATCAGCCCTTCATTTAAAGTGTTACTGCTTCTCCTTGCATTAAGATCAAGTTCAGCCCCTGCAGAACTGCCAGCTCCATAAGATGCTTTAACACAAGGGAGGAAACAAAACACAAGAGGCCAACTGTTCACAGGATAATGTCTTCACATTGCAGTTTAGCTGTCTACAATAATTAGAAGATCTTTGATAGCTAACTCACATTTGGGTGACTGCTGCTTTCACTTCTGCAGTAGTGTGAACAACTACAATAGATATGAAAAGTGCAAGTCAGTTATGATAATTTAAAAATGTGTTAACTTCTGTAAAAAGATAGCCTGCGGTTTATTTCTCACATTAAGTGTTGGGGTGTTGATGTAAAAAAATTACAGCCTACAGATATCAGAACTCCAGTTGAAAACACTTTCTTGGCTGGGAGATTTATCCTGGGATAAGCAGTAGTGACTCCAGAGAAATACATAGAAACTGCAACGTAATACCTTGAATTGCCATCACTTCAAACATGTCATCCTGTACTTCAATGCCGTCTTCTCCAAACAATAGAAAGTTTCCTGAGAAATGCTTCAGCTACCTGCAAATAAACTGTGGTTACATTCTGCTGGATATGCAAGAAGAAAAGAGTGGAAGTTGGCATCGTTACTATTCGTGTTACAAGCTCAGGCACTAGCTGCTAGATGTCAGATAGCCAGGGCCCTTGGTAGAAGGCTGTACACTCCTGGCACGTTAGCTCCTATGTCCAGTTATGACAGCGCAACTCTGTCCGAAATTTGACACAGTAAGACAAAACAGACAATCTGACACTAACTATGTCCTAAAATCTGAATTGCATACAACATGGAAGAGCACATAAGGCTGTACATACTTGGAGTGGTTATCAGATGCTCAACAATTCAGCCGAGTTAAAAGTCAGAATTAAGACAATTTAAATATACACTGAAAGTATGTACAGTTTTGAAAGAAATAAAGTGTCAAATACATTTTAAAGTCCACATTCTAATGTTAAAGGAGGTTTTCCTTATTGCTTGCTTTTAAGAAACAGGACTCAAGTAAGTATATCACAGTGGACCTGGGAGATGCTGCTCCAAGCAGCTTGGCACTTCAGTCACTGAAATCTCTGTGCCTCCTAGAAACCCTGGGAAGCATTAAATTACGTTTACATATTCCACTAGAAGACCACTGTAAGGTAATGTCAATACGGAACTGAGACACCTTTCAATGATCACGCAAACTCATTAATAACCTTTTAAAGTCTAAGCAAAGTCTGCACATTTTAAGTGATTAAAAAAATGAGTAAGAACTTGCTTTCGCCACACCTCTGAAATCAATTAGGTTGCAAGGAGATTATGTCAATGATGAATATTGTTAATGTATTTACTCAGCAAACAGATTATCTGTGTACGCTTCTATGTAAAAAGGACTATGAAATGGAACCTAAACACTGTGAGGAACGTACGTGCATGTACCATACATTATGCTGGAGATTGAAACCTACAAAGAAATGGACCTGAAGTAGTATGGTGGCAGAGGTACAGTTATGTCAAAGTAAATTATGACCATGGAGTCAAGGTACAGAGAGGTTACACGACTTGCCAAACAGTAAGCTGGCACCAGGCTCAGAAACAACAACCAGATACATGAATCATTATTCTGGACATCAGCCTCTGGAGCATCATCATTTCACAATAACCCTGAAAAGAATGAGAACTTTTTCAATAACAACCTTACACTGAATTAGTAAAGGAATTAGAAGCAAAAATCTATGAGGACTTAAATTCAAAATGTTAAATTTTCGTTAGTTGTCCCCCATGTACACACCACCTGTTGGCACTGCCTAGTGTTCTTAGCTACACTTTACCATCCCTTTTTGGCTTAAGTAAAACAGGCAGAGACTGAAGAAACAAGTGCACAGGCACTAATGCTCTAAAAGCAGCCTGAAAAGCTTAAAAATAAAGAGGCAGAGCTAGAAATAAACAATGGCACAAAACCATAAACCCTTTACATTGAAAGTGCAACAATGCTCAGATAGAGCTTCTGCAAATGAGTATGTACCACATTTCTCTCAGTTTGAAAGACTTAATTTATTAATACTCTTATAAGTTAATTATATGTCTGCATCCAGATACAACCACACTGGCATAATGACCTCAACAAGCTCGGCTCATATGCAAGGTCCAGGCCAGCAAATTTTGTAAACTAATTTTGGGCTCTGACACTAAAGTTCTTCAAAGGGGAGATATTTTCCTGCTTGCAGAGTACCTGCTTTAATGGGGCAACAGTATCACTCAGGGTCTTATCAGGCTTCATAACACAAAGATTATTACATTGCTAAATAAGTGCTGTCATGGCATTGCCATCTTGATTAAACCACTAAAAAGTGTGCACATCCCATCATATCAGAGAAACACAACCCACCAACATACCAGTTACATACTGCATACAGGTTAAATGCTAACAGACACGGTTTCAGAAGCTGCGAAATCATAGGAAATAAAATGAAAATAAAAGAATAAAAGGATCTGCTGTCAATTTGATAAATGAAACGAACTATGGGATGTAGCGATACAGATGCTTACTGTGATTTCACATCCTTAAACCAACATGCGCCCCTGTCCTTGCTTTTGCAAACTCATTACTGCTGCACCCTGGTGAACCTGCTACTCTCCAGCCCTGCTCCCTGCCCCAGCACAACCACTACGATCACCCTGTTCCTCAAGAGGCTTCTTTCTCCTCAGCTGGTCATTACGAACCAGCTGCAATTCCACCTTGTGCCAGTCTGCCTGCCCTAACTATTGCACAGCCGCTGGGTCTGTATTTCGTTAGAAATCAAGCATGTAAAACAAGGTAACCCGACCAGCCAAGAATCCCAGGCATGGCTGTAATCATCATGATTAACGGCTCCAACTGTGGAGCCCTAAATATTACACTCACAATTCAGGTTTCATATTACCTAGTTTGAAGCCTTGCATTAACACAGTGTGACTCCAGCGTGAGAACTGCCGTGTTAATTTGCTCCTACTTACGCTGACAGCCCTCGGTGGCCCCATGCCAAATAACAGGCACAGATTAATGTATTTTATATCTGCCATGTTTTCCTGCCTAAGAAAGGCTACATAAACCTTCCACAGGCTACGTCCTGAGGTCCTTAGTTTTCATTCATACTCAGTTCGACTAGGTCTAATAGAATTTTGACTAAGAAATTATTTTTAAAGGGAGAGCTCCTGTGTTGTATGCATAGTTAATTTTCACAAGTGTCCTGAGTACTGAAAGGTAAAATGATTTTAAAAGTGCCCATAATTGCTACAATCACACTGAGGAAACTCTGCATATGTGTATGTTATGTGTATTATGTACATACATACATAGTATGTACGTACATAGTATGTAGTCTGAGTTCCACAAAGCAACACAACAAGAGCTGGCACAAATAAATGTATATTTGATAAAAAGGAATTCTCCTTGACAATTAAAATAGTTAAGAACAACCACAACAAACCTACCAGATTAATACAGATATAGAGCTGATGAATCCATGAGTTAGCTTGAGCGTAATTTGTGGCTCTTAGGATGCTCTCAGACACACCTTATGCCAGAATCAGACAACACTTTGAGAACACACTGCAGCCCCGTTCTTTGCTTTCTCCCCTCATCTTCCTTGTGTATGAGACCTTGTTGGTGTAAGATCTGTACAATAAACCAGAGTCGGTGAACTCATCTGTGCAAAAAGTAACCGCACTACATTTTACTGGGCTAATTCTAATCTGTACCAGCCTTCTGATCCAGTTCATGGCGCAGCCATGTGAAACTGCCACTACAAGCATGAGAGCAGTGAACAGGCTGAAAAAGAAACTGAGAAAGAAATAAGAGTAGGTTTGCTCCTTTTGGCAGCAACACCGACTTATGCCTCCCTAACGTGCCTGCAGATTTCCAGCACTGGTTTCGCCCAAGGCAGCCCCATGCTGCCATCTCAGCAACCATCCCAAGAACAGCGCATCAACCTTGGCTCATTGGATTCCAAATTCAGACACCTACAAGTGAGAAAGCCTTTCTCCTAGGCATTCAGGAATGATTTTGATGTCCTGACTTAAAGACAAACTTATTCAAACATGCACTATGATCTCTGTGTTTTGCCCAGGGTTTTTGCTTGCTTGTATTTTATATTTTTAACTCAATCTGCCTATCTTAGATTTTTGAAAGATTAGTATTGTATTTTTCCCCAAAGCTTTTACTTCTTTCATGTCATTCTTCCTTTAAACAATCAACTGAGGTATACAAGAGCAGCAAACAAGAGAGAATGCTCTTCAAAAAAGAAAATATTCACGGGACGACATTGTAACATTGAGGTTGAGGCCATCTAATTCACCCTACCTGCTTGCTTTCAGATGCTTGGTTTTGCAGGTTTTTATATACATAAATATATTTATTTATATATTTTTATATATATATTTATATATATAAAGCACCTGACACCATATTGATAAACATTCTTTGGAACCACTCTTGATGCCAGAGGTAAGAACAGGAGTCAGTCTGGCACAGTAGACTGTTCCCTCCTTCTCCATGGATGGTGTATTTTTCTTTTCAAGACTTCCGTGATTCACTTTAGCTAACATGTCAGTCTGCTCAGGACTTCTGTTTCCAACTAATTTAAATAAGAAAAAAGCCACAGGACTTTGCAGGGAAGATAATCTGGATGGAGAACCGGCTTTCAGAAGATTTCTTTTTATATTAATAATTCTAAAATTTGCTCAAATAGCAAATTTGATGTACATGTTCCACGAGACATAACAGAGATAGTCTTCAGACATTGTCTTCCAGAAACAAAAGTGAATAAAAGCACTGAGAAAATAGCTTATCTCTGTGGGATGTGAGACTGAGGGGCAAAAAACCCCAGACAGTGAAGACTCAATCCAATACTGAACCACTTTATCTGATCTTGTCCCATCACAACAACACAGAAGGGTAAATAGATTATTGCTGCACAATCTGTTCTCTGAAAATTGCTTCCCTCCAGAGCTTTTCTATTATCTTTTAGCAGTACAGTTTTTAGGGGTGCAGTGCCACAAGATAACTTGGTCTCTTAAGGTTTCTAATTTGTTTGCAGCAGGGAAATACAGAAACAGGCCTGAAAGCTGGAAAGGGGCACATTGATCTGAAGATGTCCTGGCATTACCCACTGCCACAAAAAGGACCATCCTCTGGGACAGTAATCATTAATTTTCCCTAAGAGGTGGACATGAAGTCTTCCTACTACAAAGCAGATTCTGTACAATCAGAATTGTATTCTGTACAATTCTGTAATCTGCCAAATTATCAGAAGTAAACAAACTGTAAATAAATGGCTTCATGATCCTAGGCTTCCAGCTGAGAGTGTGTATTAAGCCATATTAAGGTATTAAAACATAGGTTAAATTAATCATTACAGAGTAAGAAATAAAATACTATGTTTTCAAGCATGAACCTGCAGAAAGCAGCTGCTTGCAAAGTGACTTTCCAGGAAATCCACCTGTCAAAATTCAGAACTTAATTTTTTTATTTTTTTTTTTAAGAATAGTTCTGCACCAAGACACCAATAATTCCCTTCCAATATAAAGATATTTTCTGTAATATTCCATGCATGGGAGATGTCCTTGAATCAAAAAGGAATGAGATCAACTATAATGTCTGAACCTCACTTCACATGTTAGCTAAAGTGAATCACAGAAGTCTTGAAAAGAAAAATACACCACCCATGGAGAAGGAGGGAACAGTCTACTGTGCCAGGAATTATGGAGCACAGTAAAGCTGCCCAATAAACTCTTAATGTAAGTGTGGTTTGGACTTGAATAGCTAAGGGCAGAGCCATTAGACAAAAAAGAAAACAAAAAACAAAACACACACACAAAACCGCCCACCCGACACAAAAATACCCCAACTCAGGAACTAGACATCTATTCCCATCCTTGTAACATCACTAAGATGCTTTTAGCAAACACAGATTGAAGTCAGCAAAGTACACATACGTAGACTACAAAAATAACAGGTTCCCTAGAAACTCCTACACTGGCTTATAGCAAAGAATGACCTGACTTCTGCAGGGTCTCTTACACCCATCTTTGAGAGGTCTGGTGCCTTTAAGGTAGTCTCTTCCTGGCATATAGGTAAAGTCTTCGAATAAATGTTGCAGAAATACACCAAGATCTACAGGCATGATTTAGTTGGGCTGCAACTTCTCAATTCAGTATTAACTTGGGAGGATTTTTTCCTATATTGTTCCAGGATATTTTTTTCATTTTGAACTCACTACATCAGTAGGATGCCAGCATCTTCTTTCCACATAGTAAAGGCAAAGAGGATGAAGTGAACAAGCATCATTCCATTGTAGCAGGCTTAGTTCTGATTTAGACACCTTCTCTCAAATGCACTTTTCCTTCACTGTAGTAGGATATTAAATCCTCTGGATTTAGCAGCAGTGCTAGGTAATCACTGTCTACCTAATACTTAACAAACCCATGCTTTTTCCCATTCTTCAACATAGAAGAATACCCACTTACAGCTCAAAGGCAATATGGCTACTGAAACAGCCACAGCAGATCACGGCGACGTGCACCCACTGGTGGCATTAATTAGGGTGTAAACCCCTGTGTGGGCACAAGAAGGTCCTGAGAGGCTGGATTATAAATCTTCCCATGCCCTTCTTCCCCCAGCCTAACCAAACAAGTTGCCCACTGGATACTCCTCCTCAACCTCTGTTAGGAGATGCTTCCCTCCAGCCTAGCCCTGGCAGTAGTGGTGGTTTAATGAAACCTATTCCTACTGCCTAGAAAAAGCCTCCCACAGACTCTCTGAAGCCAGCTTTTTTACTCCTCCTGAAACCCTATTTTATTTATCTAGAATATACCTCTTAGCAACCAATGCTATCACAAGAATTTTAGCTGTGCACTTTTTGGAGCTACCATTAATTTCTATTTGAGAAAGAACACTAAAATGAGCACAGCCCTTTCTTTCAGTTAAAAAATTGCCCTTGCACATCCTTCCTGTATGGCTACTTAACGGGTATAAAAGATAACGTGCCAGATACCAAAACCTGCGAATGTGTGATGTCTCCTCGCATAGCTATAGCTCCTGATAAATATCTCCTTTCTTCCTATGAGAGTTTAAGTAATACTACTTCACATCTTGAAAGCACTGTGCAAACATGTACCTAACTAATCTTCCCAATTTCTCTATGAAAAAAAAAAGGCTACAAGGAACTAAGATTATTAATAATCATTATTCTATTTATTTGTTAAATCCTGGTGGCCTACTTGGCCCTGAGCACGAAGATAAATATATCTGCCTCAAGGCCTTCACCATCTAAATTGTGAAGAATTTGTTAAACAATTGCCAAAGGTGCACATTATGCTGACTGCAAAATTCAGCCCCAAAAAAGGTTCAGATCAAATCAAAAGCCAAAGTCAAATTTATGATGGAAAAATCAAATAATTTCAACACTAAACCAAAAATTTTAAACCCAAAAACTTCACCTGAAAACCTGTATTTGAGAAAAGCACAACAGAACCACTGGGTGCTTTATTTCACATGATATAGGAAAACCATTAAAGGACCAGAGTAAATGCATACATTTAATATAAAATCTTAAAAAAAAAGGTAAAATCTGACTAACAGAAAAAACCCCACGGGTAGCTTATTCATGGTCCTGAACAATCAGTCATAATAAAGTAATTAAAGTTTTCTGATAGTTTCATTTACATGTTTGGTGGCTGTTTTATTTATTTTGTATTTTTACAAAATCCTGATGCAACACATAGGGTATTTTCTTAGTACTAAAATATGACCTTCCCCTGGGTTTGGACAAGAAACGAATACTGAATCTTTCAGCAACATTTAATGCCGTGTTGATGCATGCACACTAAATTAGACACCATAGCTTCAGGAATCTTTAAAACTAGGATAAATAGTTCCTAACTTCCAGGCATCATGTAAGACGTCTACGTGTCATCGTTAAAATTCACACTGCACGTTTTGTTTGCTAAACCTCATAAAAACCCAGGTTTGTGTTGCTCACATAAGCACCCTGAACTGCCAAACCTCCTCCCTGTATGATGATTCTAACACAAAAGAAAAATGCATCTGGTATCTAGTCCTGTTCCTCACCTGAGTCTGAAGTGTTGGCTTTTCCAGGAAGGATGAGAGAGATAATTTACACGTAGATGAGGCACTGCACTGCATATCAACTCTCTATTATTGCACTCCTATGAAGTCAATGATCTCTCAGAGCCACATCCCTGCGGCTGATCAGCTGAACGTTTCAGAACAGATATCCAGAGTTCAGAACCCAGCACAAACAAAATTAGAAGCTAACTACTAACAAAAAAATCAGCTTTATTACTATTTGTTATTTTCTCATTTTGGGTTATATTTGAATCGTACATGATTTCAATTGCTAACAAAACTGAAGAC
The DNA here is from genome assembly GCF_023634155.1 of Falco peregrinus. Taxonomy (NCBI): domain Eukaryota; kingdom Metazoa; phylum Chordata; class Aves; order Falconiformes; family Falconidae; genus Falco; species Falco peregrinus. Next base: position 10,198,753 of record NC_073728.1, read on the forward strand.
ACCAAGTCATTTAAATGGCATAGAGCCGCGTATCCCATACCTTTCCTGGGAGGATTCACCATCCAACAGCAAAGGGGGGGGTTAATTTATGAACTGCGGTTTGGACTGCTCTAATACCTCTCCCTATCACTAGGAAAAATGCACTCCAATGCGTCACATTAGGCATCTAGTATGAACATGGCCTTAGCAGAGTAAGAAAATGCAGAAAAGATTATGTGTAGTAAGGAGGTAAAACAAGACAACAGTAAAAACCAGAAGAGTATATTGAGTCACCATCCCTGGAGGTATTTAAAATACATGTAGATATGGTACTTAAGGACATGGCTTAGTGGTGGACTTGGCAGTGTTAGGTTTATGGTTGGACTTGATCTTAAGGGTCTTTTCCAATGTAAATGATTCTACAACTCTATGATTCTGTATCTCTTAGTTTAAAAAAAAAAAAAAAAAAAAAAGGCAAGCCATCAGACAATTACAAAATATAATGAAAACTTCCCAATGATATAGTAGCCTCCTACTGCACAGAGATCTAAGGCACACTGGCATCTTGTATCTGCAAACAGATTTCCTAGCAACTATCACAATTTACCACCTCTTGCAAAACATAATGGGGTTTTTTTGCTATGTTAAGATGATGAGATATGTAACAGACAGAAAAACCTTAAATTGATAAGTAAAAATTGATTATTGAATATTTCTTACTGAAATTACTGAGATTTTAAAACTGCTCTGCTACTTCGTCTTCCAAAACACATACTGAAAATAAGACAGTACCATCTTAAACACCAATTTACCTTAAAGAAGCAATTGCTACTTTCCTTCGTATCACAAATTCACTTATGTAAAAACCAACTGATAGGTTCTCAAAGCAAAATAGCACTTAAGAAAATGGCATGACAGCTTTTTTACACAGAAAGTAATTTGAGCTAAGCACGGGTAAGTATTGAGAGGAAAATGATAACTGTCTAATAAACATTCCTTTTAGATGAATGGTTTTCTATTTCTTTCCACTTTGTAGCTTGAATATGATGATTCACCACTAAAAAATTTAATTTAAACATTAGTAATGGATTAATTTAAAAGAATCAAACCTAGGATTACTTGTGAATAGAGTTAATATAAAAGTTCAAGGGATACCAATTCTTTTGTTGTGCATGATTCATCACATAAACCAAGCTAAACTGAAAATACTACTTCAAGTAGCTTGACTTTGCTCTCAGTTAAACCAGCTTTGGCCTCAGCCATATAATTGAGTTGAGATAAAACTTCCTACTTGCAACACCAAGTTCAACGGGCCTCTGGGAACCAGAGAGCAGACCCCATTACTTTCTTCTGTGATCTACTGACAGGATTTTGGTGGCACCATTTTAATTACTGGAACTTGGAAGCCACAAAGAATTTCCTGTTTCCATAGCCTAGGAAAGGGAATGTAGGAGACAAAGAGGCCTCCTCGCCACAGGAGAAATTTAGGAAGAAATTAAACCTACTATCAGTGAACTGGCATAGCTTCAGATGCATCAGTTGGTTTGATCAGCGACTTCCCAAAGGACACAGCAGGTGGGGTGGGTTGGCAGTACTTTCTTGTTAATGCGATCACATTTCCCACATCACTTGGCTGTAGTTCCATAATGCTAGTGCAAAATCTTGCCAAACGTAAGGAACTTCAGTAGCTTACCAGCTTTCATCAGAAGACAGATAATCTTCCTCTTAACCCTCTGCAGTGGTTAAACTGGATACTAAGATGATGCCATGGGTTTAACTCCATTGAAAGTAAACCAAACAATTTTGTCTTAAGTATATTAAAAACCATCCCTCTATTCTAGTCTGCAGGGAAAAGCCAGCGTTTTCCATACCTGTGAAGCGTATCAACCTTGTAATTCTAGTTGCATGGGGACCTGGATACTTCTCGGCAGCAAAAGGACTATATTCCACTACCACAGCAAGGCTGCAGCAGCCTACTAGCAGTGAGTTCACATCACCCTTAAACTACCAACCTCTTCCACTTACTATGTCTTATCAGAGCACTAAATATTTAGTGTCTGCAATTCTTTCTTGCCTCCTTAATTCAGGCCAACTCAACAGGTCTTGATTTAGGAGCACAAAGCTTCAAAAGTGTCAGAATACCCTGCATCACAACTGAACTGGAAACCTCAGCCAGCACAGACTAACTTATCACCGAAAATGAATGTCTGACAGTAAAGCGGGCCACAGACCTCTCTCTTCTGCTTAGTAACTCCCCTCTCTACCCGCACATTGTAGAACAATTGATACTCCAAACTTACACGTTTTCTGCACTGTAGTGATTAACACCGCTAACATACCCGCCCTCTCAGCACGGTGGAGGGCAAATGGCAGGAGGATGGAGAGGTCTGGGTTTTGAGAAGGTAAACAGTGGAGGCGGCATTACAAAGTCCTTGAGGTCTTTGTGACCCTTGTAAGGTCATGTCCCCAGTGACACCCAGCTCCATAGGAAAACCAAACAAAAATCGAGTAGGCTGAATAACCACAGGTCTTCTAAAGGATCATTCTCTCTAGAGACTCATTACATGACTCAGTCAGGTCCACACAGATGTGAAAACCAAATCCTCTGCTGGAATGGTTAACACTGGCTTCGACAAAAGTATGTTGATTTACATCAACTTGGAACCTGCACCCTCGGTTAAGGCCTGCTTTTCCTCTTTTTACACAAAAGGAAAGAGAGAGAGAGAGAGAAAATCAGATTCTGATTCTTAAAATTTATTATGCAATACATCTACTTTGACTTAAGAGTCAGGCTTTTATTTCCCCAAACAACAATAGTTAAAAACATCCCAGCTACACCAAGAAGATACATAGGCACACACTATTCATAACTTATTTTAGGTTCTTCCCTACTCTGTTCTGTTGATACTGTTTGTTTCTCCTAACTCATTATTTCCAATCTAAAGTAATGTTGGGAACTCTTCGGAATGCAGCAAGCATTCTTTGCTCCATCTGCAAAGCACAAGACATTTGAAATACTGTATTAATAACACACACTTTTTCTAAACACAAAGAAATACCCAGGTGCAGAAGAGGAGGCAGGTATTGATTGATCCAGGAGGCAGATGAGTAAGCAAATCATCTTGGTCTAAAAAGGCATTTAATTTGATTTCTTAAATCCTACCATTTTTCTGTGTATGGTCTATGTAGACTATACAGAAACATTTAGACTTCAGGCCAGCGTAGACATATGATTATAGGTATTTAAACTGCAGGCTTGCACCACAGCTTCATCCCAGAAATGCAGCTCTGAGCAGAATACAGGAACTGTTTTTTCAAGGCAGTTCTGGGAAGAAAAGCAAAGGGTATTTCTGTGGCTGCTATATTTGGAACCACTGTCACATTCAAAGGAATAACAAAGGACACGGCATTCCCATTTTCTGTGCAGCAGCCTACCTCTCCTAGACATTTTCCAAGTATTAAATACATGCCTATGGGACTGTGGATACAAGCACATAAAATATAACTCCTATGACATTAAGAAATAAACAAAAAAATATTCCCAGCTTTTATTTAGCGCATAAGACACATTACTTGAGGGTATATATGTGAGAGAGAGCTAAGAAAATAGCTCATTCATTATTTAAATTGGGGAATGGACTCAGAGAGGTTTTATTAATGTTCAAAGAAGCAAAAAGCCAGAATATCCTTATGCAGACTATATCTGTCTAAATCCTGTTTACAACACAGACATTTGACAACACAATGAAGTTCTAAATTATTGCTATAGCGTAGTAGCATTTTGGGTAATTTTTTCTGCTTTTTTCCCCCTTATGTATTAAAAACAATCATGAAAAATTCCTTCCAAGGTCACTTTACCCAATTCCTCATATAAGATAAAATGACAAGTCCATAAATCATTGAAACAGTGAAATACTGTAGAGTATATCTGGAGTTCAGCACCACAACCTGCAGTGAATCATCTTCAATCAATTAACAGATTACCTTAATTCAGCAAAATCCAATACCTGCATTTTCCTGATTAATACTTTCTTTACATCTAGAATTCTGGTAATTATTGCTAGAAGTACCCACAGAAATTAAAGATGGATTATGCATTTGTGGATACTGATTTTTGTAAGACTGGCAGAAACCACCCTTACATAGATAACTGAGATAGCCAGAGCTGTGCATGTTATTTACACAATTAGGGTTCCCACACAGCTTGATTTCTTGGGGCCCAAATGCTGTCTGCCTAGATGGCTTGGTATCAAGATTTCTAAAATATACAAGCTGGGGTATATATATTGGCATGTACTCAGCCATGATGGTTTCTGCCTGGGATAGGGCATTCCAGTGCAAAAGTCCCTACATCTCTGCTAACCTGTCCAGAACTCTGATGGGATCAGTTTGGTGCACCCCGATGCAGGCACTTCTTGTGAACCCCCTCAAATTCAATCCATAGCACAGCTGCCTCCGCTGCCTCAAGATGCTTAGATGATAGGTGCCGCCAAACAAAGTGATACATCTTGGGATGTCGAAGAGCTAGGGGCCTCCAGCTGGACTAACTGCTGCTCCTCTGTAGCCATTTCTATGCCAAACCCTTCTAAGGGCTTCCACATGGAAAGTCCTAAGGATGGCCCTGATTGCTGCCCAGTAAGCCCATGGCTGTAAATTCCCCAAGGAAATGCGGATTAGCCTAGGCTGAAGATGGCACGGCAGCAGCTGGAAGTACCGCAAGTGTTTAAAGCGTATTAGGAGAGCCAGAAGTAAGACAAACATATCCAGGTGGAAACTCGAGGCAGCGAGAGAAGAGGGGCAATCGGCAGCCGGCAGGAAGGGAGCAGTTGGTACTGACAGTGCCGGAGGAGGGAGGCAGCGTGCGCAGACGAGCCGGCCTTTGTTCTGCTGAGAGAGCACCTGCGCTCTTCTCAAACCCATGAGAAGATTTTCGTCTGTGGACTATGATTAAATCCCACTATACTGAAATTCAGGAAAACATCAAGAGCATCTAGATAATCATCCAGCAGACTCAAAACAATAGTTCTGGCTGATAAAGTAAGCCCAATTCCCAACCTTTTAATACTGGGTAGCCAGTCAGGAGGTGGGATCCTGTAAAAAGATTGCTACGATGGCAGTGCTACATGAAGATGCTGGGGCCAGTTTTAAACTTGATTGTACAACCAGTAAGTTTGCTTTGGCAGGTGAGAGATGAGTAAAGCTGCAGTGTGAAAAGATTCACAGTCCCAAGAAAACAGGTAACAATCACTTAGCCCAGATTAAATGTCATGCTGCTGACATTCAAGCTAGCTACTTTCACGCCCATTTTCTTAAGCGTACACCATATAGTAATCACTAGAGGTGGTGATTTGTAGTTATTTTTAGTTACTTGTGATTTATTATTTAGTTATTTTAGTTACCTGTGATTTCTAGCCATACATTTAATTGGTGAAAGTGTAGTTATTCTAAACAATACATCAAAACATATAAAAACTGCTACTGATTTCTAAAGACTGACCACACAGATGTCTGAACAGAACTGGGAAAACTCCAGCCCGTGCTACACTGTTATTCTACTACAAAAACAGTTTAGTGTCATTAAGATTCAGAATACAGGTCAGCTTCAAGATAACATTAACACGTACATGAGCTCAAATTTACCATTAAAAAAAAACAAAAAACACCTAGAGATTCAGACAACAAACTTCAGTATACCACTGAAGTTAATGAGAAAGATGAAACCAAGGTTACACAGTGCATTACAGAAACTATTTTCTTCACTCTTGTGCATGCAAGTGTTTTTCTTGGGCAAGTAACTGACTTTCAAGCGAACCCAAAATAAACAGAACTCCTCTAACTGATTCAGCTTTCAAATTCTGTACATTTTTCTACCCCAACAGAACTCACATTAACAAAGCAATATACTATCAAAATAGCTATATCAATATTAATTACATGAAAATAAAAAGGAAATTTAATAACCTCAAGTCTTAAAATTATCTAATCTGTAACTAAAATTGTATTACCCTGCTTTAATTAAGATATTACACACTCATTTCCCTTGGATGCTCACAATCATAATTACTGCATGCGTGGGTGAGCCCTCGAATTACTTTTAACAGAATTTAGCATGTGTATTGGTTCCCCATAGGCAATAGCATATTAATAAAAAAAGGCACCTCCCATCAGGGATAGTAGTGGAAAAAGAAGCTACTTCTACAAAAGAAAAGCACCTCTGAAGACAGAAGTGTAACAAAACTTAAATTTAAGTCTTTTTTCTAAGCCCCTCGGGAATATCACCATCACAGACCTTTTCTTATTTAGCTACCAAAATGTCTATACTCCACTCTTTGCAAATACTACTGATATAACAGGCCCAAGTCTTTCCAGCCATTCCTTATGCTTTGGAATATAACATTTTTCCAATTTTTCCATTTCTGAAGAGTTGTACATACATTCAAGCAGAGACAGCTGTATGCCAGTTGGCGCTGTTGGTAAAATATGACATCAGTTTCTTTAACACCTGCAAAACGAATATGACAGGATCTTACAGGAATACATTATGCTGTTAAGTCTTCTGTCGAAACAGCTGCCAAGAGGAGTAGGTGATTAAACAGCCATTATTCACATTATTACTAGTTTAAAAGAAAGCTAGCAAGAATTACTGTACTAAACCTCTCAGTATTATATATAATAGACTGTTATTATATACATACGTATATACAGCAGAAAGTCAATTATACATAGTTGTATAATATATATTCATACACGTACAGAAAAACAAAGATGTAAACAGTGTGAGTGCAAGTCTCCCTCTCAGCACCAGACTGTGAATTCTGCTGCCTTCAAAGGCACAGAAGCAGCACATACCACCGCCCTCGCACAGGAGCTGGCTGCGAGAGGGTGCAAGGAAAAAACCAAAGCCAGTGAAAGGTTGTCTTTCCTTCCTGCGTTTCCTCTAGTTTACAAACTAATGTTCCACACAAATATGACAGTATCAGTCATCACAGAGATGATGGTTTTTAAAAGTCTGTTAGGAAGGCAGACTATAAGATATACAGAAAGGCTTACATATCTAGCAGACTAAGCCATGAAAGATTACAGATGTGTTGATACTTGAATACAGTTCTTGCACCTCTTCTACTCGTGATTATGTCAACTCCCTCAGTATGTACTGAGCTGTCTGCCCCAGGGCTGTCCCATGTGTCAGACTTTTCTTGGTTACTGCAGGTCTCTGGAAGCACACCTTGTTCCCTGGGTCTGCCTAACCATAGAGTTAAGGCTTATCCATCACACTTCCTCTGTCCTTAAGAAGTTCTTTAAAGAGATTGAGTATCTACCTTTCTGGATCCCAGTTTTAAAAGTCATGAACTACAGCTCACTCCCAGTTTAACTCCCACATTACAGACACACACCCCTTCCCTTTATTTAAAAACCTAGTTGTTAAACATAAATAGAGACTAAAAGAATATGAAAGAACATTGACTTTACGTAACACAGCTGTAAAACGTCTCACGTGAGACAGGAACTTTGTAAGACATTCAACATCTTCATCTGCAGGGCCACAAATATATCTCGGGCAGTTCAGCTGAAAATGAGTTAGGACCTTCAGCAAAAATTGTAATTGTGTGAATATAGCCAATTACATGGGAAGAATAATTTTTGGGCCATGATATTCAATGATAGTATTAAAATCCTGGACCATCTCCAACTAACGTTCACTTTCATTTAGTTAAGTAGGTGGATCTGTTTTCAAACTTTAGAGAGCATCACATACTTCTACAAACATTGAAGATGATAACAGGCAACAAGCAAGAAGAATGTCTCAGAATCATTCAGGCAAGGGCATCTGAGGAAAGAAAAGTGTATTTTTCCAAGTGTACCTAATGTTTCTGCCTAGAAACTTCCCCTAAGACAAAGGAATAACCTTCTTAAGAGAACAGCATAAGGACTCTTGCCCTAAACCAAATACATGCTATTGTCTAAAGAAGCACAGTTATGAGCCCTTTTCACTGACTCTCCCTCCTCCAAATGCTTGTATCATTTTGTCTACCAGGTAAGGATCATCTCTACTGGTTTTTCCAGTGTTCCTTCTTTTGTAGTTGAATAGTAGATAAAACTAAAATATTACAATTCCTAGACTGGAAATAGATCTGCAAATTCAACTTCTGATTTCTCCACATTTTTCATTGTAGGATCATTATTCAGTTGCTTTCTTTCCTCAAGTCTCCTTGCCTAAAAGAAGAAGAAAAAAAAAAGGGGGGGGGGGGGGAGGGAGGGAGTGCTCTACTTCTCTATTTCTTCTACTAATGTAGCAATTCTGTAAGATATTACGTTAATTTAGTACAACACAAAAGGAGCAGCCGTTTAGTTCTTTACCTGTCAATGCTCAATGGAGTATGTCACTGCTGGATTGATGATGGCTAGGTGTGCCTCAAAACATGCTGCACTAGTCGCACTGTCTACGCTTGATATTACCTCACCTCTGATTCATTAAGTTGACTTGCTTCAGAATCATTATTACCGATTTAACTAAGAGCTTTAATACTTTAAAAATAAATATCTATTTATTGAAGCTGACGAAACAAGACTAAGCTGATGAAACAAGAGAATTGCAAGATCAGACAGAACCTTGACACGACTGCAGTGCCTGAACAGAAGCAGAGGATACTAGATCAGTAATCCAGCGCTCATTGTATTCCACATTTCTACCACAAAGTAGGCTCGCAGTCTTCAGTTTCTAGAGGGTTTCGATTCAAACTTCATCGGAGATGCCTAGCAATATTATCTGTATTGGGAACATATGCAGAAAAAAAAAAAAATTCTCCTCCCAGTGCTGGCAGTCACCTACCTAACAAAAACATCCTGTAGTGTTTCTGTAAACCACAGATAAACAAATGAAGCACACAAACCCAACAATTTACAAAGGTCCTTCAGGCAGAGAGATCAAAGGAGAATACACAATATCCCTAAAAGGGTATGGACTGCTAACTCTCACTAATTTCTCTTCAATTCTAATACCTGCATTTTCAAAATACACTTATATACCATCTTCGAATACCTACTTTTGGAAAACAGGTATCTGCTCATGAAAATAGTGAGCAGGATGTGTACGTGGTCACAGACCTACCCAGGGGAAGAAAAGTCAGTTTTCAAGCCCATCAACGGTCAGAAGATCTTTCCCCACCGGGGACATAAGACCAGCCAGCCCCTCCAGTGCTAGAAAGAATCACTAGCAGCTGAGGAAGATCGCAGAAGGTGCCTCCAAAGCTGGTGCTTCAGAGACAGGCTCCGTGCCAGAAGTACCATCCCTCCTCAACACTTTGGTTACCTTTTAGATTTCATGAGTTTTATGCATCTTTATTTACCCGCTGAAAAGATTGATTATAGAGTAATTCTTGCAAGAGATGTCTCCAATTATCAAAGTAAGGCTGCTTTACTAAGTGATTTTTAATTTAATAAGGCCTTTCCATAGGTAGTAATCATCTCATTATGTGACAGCAATAGCAATACTGTACTTGACTCCTATACTAACATTAAAAGGAAGGAACTGGAATTTTCACCGTACTTAATTCCATACCTCTAAAACCTAGCTTGAAAGGGTATCATTTGTTTAGACAAAGAGGAAGAAAAGCATTTGCGTACCAACATTCCCCTGAAAAAATTTCATGTTCATCATGGCAAGAAAAGTGCTGACTTTCTGAAGTTTTTGTTCCCAAACTTGTATTTTCCCATTTGAAAGACAGCTAAATAACATTTCCATTCTTTCCACTAACGTGGAAAGTGAAAGGCTTTCTGATGTTTTACATTTCCATTATTTTAGAAAATACAAGTGAAGAAAAATTAAAGTGCTAAAGCAAGCTCTAAGAACACATAATTAATGAACTTCTCAGACTCTTTTCAGCACTTAAAAATGGGAAAAATTAGAACTACTGCAATTCTCAATATAGGAATCATCAGCATGGAGAATCCTCAACAGAAAAAGCAGTTTTATGAAAAAGTCTCTTGTAAGCCTCAGATTTAAAGCCTATTACATCCCAAAATCATAGTGCTTGGTGCTTCCATTATTTTCAGGTTGTTCAGAATGCTCATCAGAAGCATTAAACTGTAGGAGAGAAGTTATGCTACAACATGGTTTAATTTATATACCTACTTTAAATTGTTAAATCAGTAATAAGTTTTTATAGGAAATTAAACCCACATGCAACAAGAATTGATTGGTAGATCATATTTAAAAGATGCTTCATTAAAACTATAGATAACAAACTTTCCAAGGTATTACGGATGCATATAATTTTAGCAAGGATTTTGTTGTCTAGCCTTCCACTGTACTTTGAATCACAGTAGGAAATGGGCTGCGAAGACTGAAATCAGGCAGTGCCTCCCTTTCTCAATATTCTCAATAAAATGTCTTTTAGACAAAAAAAAAAAAAAAAGGGCCGGGGGAGGAGAAGAAAAACTGAGGAGGTTGCAGGGGAGGAAGAAAACAGGAATAGAAAAATGTTTCTTATTTTCTGGTTTTTTTTCTTTCTTCAAGTTAACTCCAAGGCAAGTTCTTACCAATGCTGTTCCATCCTTTGAGGAGATGGCAATGGCTGATAATTTAGAATGAGCTTCCAGATAAAAGGTCGGCTATATTGCTCATTGAAATTGATGAAGGACACTATGGGGAAAAATCCAATAACTTCTCCATGGAAAGGAGACTCAGGCTTTGGGTTGCACAAAACTCATTAAGTCAGGAAAAGAGCTGTTGATTTGGAGGAGATGCCCTTCCCCCAGTACTGGTTCAGTTTGAAATACTCAATTGATGCTGAATCCTTATGCACATCTTAGGTTGGATTTCTTTCTCCATCAAGTAAGAAAAGTCGACTTTGACACACTCTATAGGAAATATTTAAATAAATACTTCAATGTTTGACATCAAAATACGTCTAAATATAATAATTAAAAAGTTCAAAAGCATCAAAACAAGATGAACTATGTAGTCTGGTTTCAAACCAACCATGTTTATTTACTTGAAGCCATTTTTCCCCAGTTTTCTTCTTTATCCAAAGAATATGACAGTATCATTTGTGGATAATCAAATCAAGTTTTTTCTGGGCTTTATTTCAACTGTCAAACTGTAAAGAAAATCTGCAAAACTCTAAATAGAGTACAATCAGCCAGTAATACCAGCCAAGGATCTATAAGTACAAGTAAAGCTCTTTACAGGTGAAACTGGACACTAGCTAAACAGAAGAATTAGAATTAAACTAAGCTCAGGTTTTGTGTTGAAAACACTGCTAATCAGTACCGTCTGTTCACACGTGATTTTTCAAAAAAATCCAAGTACAATTCCAGCATTTCTCTTACTTGTTAAAGATCAAAAAAAAGTTGGTTTTTTTTTCCTAAACTGTGATCCGATTCAAGGAGAATGTTCTTTGCTTTATTGGAATAAAGGAAACAGGCTCAAAGCATTGCTTGTAGAAATGTAACAATCCCCTAATCTAGAGTAATATTATGTTCTTAGAGAAACAGATGTCCTCATAGTTATAACAGGTAGTTAATAAAATGAAAGTTAAATTAATAAAAGCCTTTAAGCCAAGCATAATTATTTATAGAACTGCAAATCTAGTTGAGAATTATAAAAAGCAGCAATAAATCTCTAAGTCTCCCTGTTCTTCACTCTTCCAGTATACTATACACCCCACATTTTTCACTATGCTTGTGAATTAGAATCCTTTAACACCAGTCCCTACTTAACTTCTACTGTACCACATTAAAAGAGCTTTGCGATCTTGGGTACTGTTTTTTTATATGTAGATTAGTTTATGTGTGGGTAATTTATCATTTAATTACTCAGTAATAATTGGAAAAAGATCAAATGATTTCTCCCTTTATAGATCAGATAATTAATGGTTATTTCTATGGTAATTTGTCAAGGCACAGCTGGAAGAATCAGACAACTATTCAGCTAAAGTGCACATAATCATTTAAGCATTAACATAATCTGAGCAATACAACTACTTCTGCAATTATACATAGCTCCAAGAGTCCTTACCCCATCCATTTACAAGGAACTAAGTGAGTATACGTGGTTTTTCAAGATATCCCAGGGGACACCTGGAGAGAGGGGGGTGGGTTATCAGTTTAACAAAATAAATTCAAAATAATCCTTTGATCGCGATATATATTACATTTGAAAATTTAAACTGCGGTTCTGCAAGTGCCAGAAAGGGAAGGACAAACTGCAGAACTGGTGAAATATGCTGGCTTAAGGTGTACCTTAGACTGCCATCTGTGATCAGCAGATCCTGTTCTGTAGGAGGGTTTTTCTTCTACCACGTGTAAGCATTGATAAGAAAGCTTTCTGACTATTCATGTTTGTAACAAATGTATTTGGCAGAAAGATAAACTACAAGTTCCTCCCTTGGTTCCTTTTATTTTCAGTGAGTTTTTTTAATATTTTTTTTTCAACTGCATTGCCTACTTAGCAGAATACATTTAATAAGAGAGGTGCATTAATTTTCTTTTTATGCCAAAGATAAATGTATTCAGATGCCAAACAGTTACCTTCAGGTTAAAATTCAACTTCAATGATCTGCATATTGCATTATTTTTTTCTAATTTGATACTCATGTAAGTAACCCAAAAGTTCCTCTGATTCAAAAAAGGCTTTGAAAAAGAGAGGTTAAAAAAAAGAGAGTATCAGAATCATGAAACATGTAAACAAACTGAACACATGGTTCCAACCTTGTCATGTTGCCCCAGTAAACTGAGCCAAGTTCTGCCTGGGTCACAGCCACAGGGGTGAAAACCACACTCCCAAATCTACTGTCACACTCCCCTGTACACATACACTTAATATATGGCTTTTCTATAGAGAGGTTCAATTAATTTTGAAAATACTTTCCAGAAAGCTGAATACTATTCATTTTTCTCATCTTAGAAGATTTACTGTATTCCATTATGAACAGAGGAAAAAGGCAGCATATTCAAATTAAGTTTTACAGTATTGAATTTACTGCACCGAGCCCGGGACTTCCATTTGCAGAGGTTCCAGTAAAGTCCTCCAAAAGATGAGCTTTTGGACTCTAACTTTGCCCTGAAACAACCGGGCAGGAATGAGAACCAGACTCATTTGAGCTCCACCTAAATGTACTCTTTATGACCTTTTACTACTGTAATCAGTGAGATGCAGGATTCACAAAGAATTTAATCTTCTTTGAATTGCATTTTAGTAATAAACTTCTCCTCTACCTTTCTTTGTTGTTTATTTTCAGTCAGCTCTAGTTACTAAAGAGCACACTACAAATATGATTAAGAGTTTGTGCGTGTGAGCTAGACAGCATACAAGAAAAATCTTGGTAAAACAATACAGTGTGTTTTCACTTTTACAGAGACCCAGAGAAATGGTTGTAATTTGATCTTCAAAATGAGTATCCTATTTTTAAAAAGGAAGACTTATAATAATGTAATTTTTTCCAGGTTGAAGGCACTTCATACTGGCACAATATTAACACAAATCTGGCATCAATATCTTAAATCCATATATGCTCTTGTACTTGTGTCTATTTATAATACTATTAATTTATAATACAACAGGCCACTTATACTTCTAGTGTGTAAAAAAAACCAAACCACCCAGCTGTCAAGCAAAAAATATCAAGCTAAAACCCCAAACCACTCACATTATGCAATTCCTTAGGCTCTCAGCATTTGAAAACATTTTATCAAAATGACAATTATTACTGTATTGCTTTTTCATGCATATTTGTGGTGCAATCATGCAGTAAAGACCGCCCGAGCGCTGAATGCCAGCTGCTGTATTCACGGGAATCTGATGGACAGTTGGGCCACCAGTTCCATCAGGAACAGACACACGGGCAGCATCATCCCCATCCAGCTTTCATTTAAACAGGATCAGAGGCATTCTGCCCCATTCTGACGGACTCTTACCTAAGCACCATTAAATACACGCTTACAGCAAACACTTTATTAGACAACTGCAGGACATGCTTGAATGCCACGCTATATAAGAAACTTAAACCAGTGCCTGCTGGCCAGAGTATTGAAGAAACTGGTTGAGAGAAGACAGGCATCAGGTTGTACAAGTCGTTCATCTTGTAAATGAAAAAGATCATCATAAGAATAAATTTTCCCTCCCTCCCTCCTTCAGACCCAGCTATATAAATTCTCATTCAGAGTGGTGTCTGGCCCATTAAAAGAAACAAGGCTGTGGAAAAAAAAACTGTTTAACAGATTTGCGTTCACTCTAGAATAATAAAAGAGCTGGAAAAAGAAAAGGCAAATCCATTAACTAGGATTTTAAATAACACAAACCTTGGTCCTGTCTGACTGGAAACCAGCAACTCAGAACAGCAGTACAAATAATGCCTGCAGCTGTAGCTGAGGCAGAGAAAGCAGCTGGGCCATTTTAAAACTTGATGTGATCTTGAAAGCATGCAAAGCTTTAGAATAAGTTTGGCAGAAAACAATAATCAAAATACAGCGGTGTTTGAACAAACCCCACCGATTTTACTAAACGTACTGTTCTGAAGTAATTCAGCAAGGCATCCAGCGTTCGAGGCAAAGCCGGTCAAGGATCAGCTGAGATGACAAGTAGTATTTAGCATTTACATAAACGACTCTCACACAAATACCAGTGTCCTAATGGAGGTCATAGCAAGAAGATGAAACTACACTGTTGGTGCTTAGGCAAACTGGAGTAATAAAACTGAATGTCACTGTGGAGCAAAGCAAGAGACGTAGGATGTAGTTCAATACCACAAATCCAGTGATTCTGCAGCTGCCTACAATAATTTCCTGCTAAATTCCAGAGTCACTAACAGCTGGAAGTGAACAACCTATTTCAGATGAAGAAAACTGCTTAACGTGGCTGTGGAAAGGGCTGCCACTGTCTTTGGCCACCGTTTCATGAACAGCTGAATCAGTTACCCTGTTTCTACTTCCCATGATCTTCCCTCTCCAGCTCCCAGCCATACAGTCCTGCCTCTTCCCTCTCACAGGGTATCAGGTCCACCTGTGACTCAATTCAAGACACTAGTGCAGTGGCTTTTTGTGGTGGCCTTTTTATTATTTTTTTCTTTTTTTTTAATACACCACTGAATCACAGATGGCTTGAGGTTGGACAGGAACTCCTGGAGGTTATCTGGTCTGACCCCCCTGCTCGAGCAGGGCCAGCTGCACAGGACTGTGTCCAGATGGCTTTTGAAAATCCCTAAGGATGGAGACTACACAATCTCTGTTGGCAATCTGTGCAGTGCTGGGTCACACTCATGATGAAAAAGCATTTCCTTAAGCGTTTGCGCATCATCCTGGGTTAACACATGAAACAGTCTCACGCAAACAGGATGAATGGAAGATAAGCAGAGGGAGAGAAGCAGGACCTTCCTCTTTCAGCAGCAGTGAGCTACTACATTGGCTTATCCCATCTGTGAAAATAAAGCCCGGAAATGTATCAGATGAGAAGGGCAAGTATCACTCACAGAGCACCAAAACCTCTTTTAAGATGTAAGCAAAATTCTGGTTACTTAAATTCAGGAAAGATGAACCCAAACTGGAAAGGGTACAAAGGAAAAAATGGTAAAATGCGTAACTAAATGGATAGCTGAAGTTACAAGAGAAGACTGACTGACTTAACTTGATAAACCAAACACTGACGGAGACATGAATGCTTACAGTGTTATTTGGATGAAATTATAAAGGAAAGATGACAGCACCGTAAAATCAGTAAGGGGTATCTCTCGTGATTAAACCTGAAAGATTAGTGAATAATGGACATGAACAGCTTTAGAAATTAATTTGATTAAAAGATTAAAAAAGTGAAAACCTTGTTTTAAAAAATAAATTAATTGTTAAGATGCAAATTAAAAGTACCAAATTCTGTGGTTGCCTGCACCAGAACTGGAATGCACCATGAACACCACTTCTATATTCCTGAACTGACAGTACACTGTGCTAACTAAAGAAGTGTAAGGCTGTATAAAGTGACAAAGAGAATGCAAGCTACCTCACATTTCTCTGCAACATTTTCCAGGGACTGCTACAATCTTGCAGAATATATTCTAAAAGTTTCTGCTATGGAAGCATCTATTCCTTCTCTATACACAAAGGTCTAAACTCACGTTCTCAACAGTTTGGGGAGGTTTTCCCCTCCCATTTCTGATTTTTCTTTTGGTTTTGCTCCTTTCTCTACCTCCACTGTTACTCACCACGTAAGAAAGCATTTTGAATGTGATTACCACCCTACAGTGAAAGCTGCTGTCCTGAATGCCTGTAAAAACTGTGAAACATTCAGTGACACTGCTCTTTCTCTCCTTGCTGAACAATGTGTTCCTGATGCACTCAGGGCAGATGAGATCAGATACCCCTTTCCACAAAACTCAGCATTCAATTACCAAGAAGAACAAGGAGCGGAGCTCAGGCTTCTTTCCAACATATTAATATCCTCTCCAGACAACAGCAGCTGCAGGAAAAGCAGCAAGGGAAAATCTGGGGCTCTGAAGCAGTTTCTTTTCACAAAGGCAGAGAGCTGGAATTTCCTTTAGGTGGTGAACTTCATGGCTCAGTTTCTCTTTTATAAATGGATGTATTGTGTAGTAGAATTGCAGACTCGATCTGCTGTAAAGCATGCTAAATTCTTAGGTGAACAGAGCCACACAAATACAAAACTCTTCCATTAGCATGGTGGGGTTGTATATTATTAGCACTTTTGGTTGAAGCCATCAGAAGATTAGGACATGGGAGCAGAAACCTAAGACTTTCCAGCTCAACCTGTTAGTTTTCTTACATTCCTTTGGTGTGCATGAGATAAATACGTCCAGCACATAAAATCAGCCCTTAAATTCCTTGGAACAGACTTCTGCTTGTGTGGAATACTGATCACTTGTCCACAGGCACTTAAAACTTCAGACTTGTTGGTCTAAGAAGATAACATGATCGTGGCAGTTAAGTAGCATCATCATAGTGGATTTCTGAAAGTATTTTTAGCTATTATGCTGGACGTGTGCAGGAATGTTTTTTCCTTCTCAAATACGTCTGTTATCAAACGTTATGTACTACATTTATACAGCTTTCATACAGGATTATTCAGAAGGGGCTAACAGGAATGTACCTTCTAACATGGAGAAGACAACCATTTTGTTTGCTACTCACAGTAAGTAAAGGCTACAACCAAAGCAGTAGCAGCAAAACACAGTAAAAGTTACTCCTCTTAATCTATGTGGTAAGACAACTTCAGCTGTCCTCAATCCACATGGAGTGCAACAGGAAAGGAAGAACGCTCCTGGAACAATCCCAGCCATCAGCCACCTAAATCACAAACTCTGCACGAAATGCATTTTCCATCTGAAAGCTGGAGATATCCCAGATTCTTTTGTTTATGGTGCACAAGCTACTTAAAATGGGGTGTCTAACTGAAGTCACAAGCAGCAGACAGTCCAGCCAAGCGACTGGCTGGAGCAGGCTAGTTGTCTGACATAATGAAGACAGGATGGGGTTGGGGTGGTCGTGTGTATTTGGTGGTTTTAAATACATTTTCTAATTTTTGTTTTTTGTGGATCAGTAACTCTTCTGGACACTTTTTGTTAGCTCTACCTGCATGTATAATGAACTGCGGACATCAAAGATTTGAAGTGGCACTGCTTCCTGATATTGCTTGAAGCAGTAGTCTTGACACAGATTTAAAAGAGAAAAAAAAATTCCAATCAGGTTTAAGAACATAAATATTCGTAAGAACATAGAAGTATTGAAGATTCACCACCATCATGTCCTAAAAAGGCTTAACTAGTGGACATGGGAGTAACTCCGCTAGCATTCCCTAAAATTTTCAAAAGGAAAAGATCTAGACAACTGACACTGAATCCAAGTTCATTTTATCTACTATTACTGAATACAAAGAAATATATTCCCTCTGTAAGCCAGGCCTTCAGCAGTTGCTGAGAACTATTAGACAGCTTAATCTCACAAGTGTATACCTAAGTAATTCTTCAGAAGATATTTAATCATTATATGATATACAGTTAATGAGATAAGTTTTCCAAGGAGAACTCCAATTTCACTTAGCTTGCAAATCACCTTTTCTTTTTTATAAAAGTAGAAACCCACAAATCAAGAAATTTAGCACTCGCAAACTTTCTTTTGTGGTTCCTTTTATCATAACAGCTCAGTGACATCCCAGTATTTAGATAACCACCACCACATTAATTTTTGCGTTGGTTAGAGATCTATACCAAAAAAATTCTGCAAATCCTCGAGCCACTTTTATCAGCACATTAAAGACATTTAGAAGACCACTCTCATCGAGCACACTGGCTAGAAAATGTACTTCCAAAGGCCAGTCAAGCAGAGCTAGTGCATCATGTAAGCACTATTTAATCCTCATGCTATCAGGAGCTTAGACATTCAACAGCTGAAATTGTGACTGGCTGATGCGGCAGTTTTGCATGGCTAGCTTTCACCTTCTTGTCTCATTCTTACCACGATGCACAAGAACCTCAAGAAAGCCTGACTTCATCCTTTTGGCAACATCGTGACAGAAGTCAGGTTTGACACACCAGCAGATATAAGTATGTGGATTTGCCTGCTGAAACAGAATTTGCATCCTTTTGGAAGGTAAAAGTGTATCTGTCACATAATTTATGAATGATGTGATCATCTGATCAACACAACATTTTTATCTCAGCTATCTCCTCCTCCCAAGGCTACAAAAAAATAAAATAAAGATTACGCATTATTCAAGTGAAGTGTGTCTGAAGCTGTGGTAGCTTGACAGGAAGCAACCATTTCCCATTCTACAAGGGATGGTTTGATACCTCATTCCCAGTTACTGAAAACATACCTTCATGGAAACACTAAACAGTTCTCCAGATCCATTTAAATTCCTAATTGATTTTTCTTATATCATGTTTTGGTAATCTGTAAAAGCTTATCTCTTTGTCCATGACTGAACTTGCTGAAAATGTCATGGAATAGACTAGTTCTTGCTTTTACAGTAAGCCCTCCATATGCCATTATTCTTTTTCAAAACCTCTCTTAGTCAGCACCGACTAATTTTTTGGGACTCGACACTGAATTGCAGAATACCTCATTTCACTGATTCTGAAACAAAGCTATCACCTGGGAACACCATCTGTGTAGCCAGTTAGCTGACAAATTTCTTTTTCATTATAATAACCCATCATTAAAACAGAGATGGAATGTTTCATATAGTGCTTTGTATCCAAAAAGCATTTGCAGAGCTAAGCAGATGCCTCCTCATCCTGCCTAAGATAAAAACCCATTTTTCTCCTTACTAAATCATAGCAACAAACTAGTAGATTGTCATAGGTTCACCTTTTTTGTACTGACTGAAGGGAAAGAATCAGAGGCTTAATCCTAATAAAATATTTGTTCATTAATTTCCACTTGCAGGATAACGTCTATTTAACTCAAAATAAAGCTGTTACTGCGGATACCTTAATGACTTCATCTGCACAGTACTTGCAAAGCAAAAAAATAAAATTAATGTCCCTCATTTTCTGTTCTTCCAAAAGAGAATTGCAGTTTGGGTATTTTAGGGTGAATGCTTTCGCTTGAAGTATTACATGGATCCTGTTTCTAGACACTGAAAGATTTCTTCATTTTATTTGTTTCATAACTATGAGAAATCAAGAAAATTACCAAGTTCGTTAAGCTTGCATACTTTCCCTGTATTAATTAGTTTTTCCGCTTGGTTTGAGGACTTAAAACATGAGCATGTTCCACAGTAAAAACATAGTGTCAAATTAGTATGTTTAAGCCTTGCAGTCAGTATCAATTATGGTATACGAGAATTAACAACATCTTTATTAATGTATTAACGTACTCCAATGCATTAATGCATTTTGATGGAAAACTATCAAAGGCCTGAACTGAACTCATGTAGTTTTCAAATACAACCTCAAGCTCACTTTCAAATTTAAATCAAGATCTTGCAGGAGCGTTTCTCCGCTGATGAGTAATAAATTTTTATTTTTATGGTCAAGTTCATGCAGATCTTCAGTTCACAGAATGACATAATAACTCAGGTTGGAAGGGGACTCTGGCAACTGTCCAGCCCAAGCCTCTGTTCAAAGAAGGGTCATCTAGACCAGGTTGCTCAGGACCATTCCCAGTAAGATTTTGAACATCCCCAATGTCCATAGGGGCTCCGCAGCCTCTAGGGACAACCTGCTCCAGTGTTTCACCACCCTCAACATAAAAGCATTTGTTCCGCTGGTTAAATTGAATGTCTTGTATTTTGATTTGCAGCCAGGTTCCCAAGTCCGACTGTAATTCAATTCAGCTGTCTTTAAAAAAAAAAATAAAAAATTCTGCACAACTTGTTTCATAGCCTATACCTAATTTTCAATGCAGTAAGATAATGTGTGGTGAAAGTTTCTACATTACTTTTGAAATGAGAGTATTTTGGGATCATATTGATCATCTGATATTAAATCTTACGTAAGTACTCAGCTTAAGACTGACGGTATTTATCATCGGTGGTGGCCTAGAAACTTCCGTGTCTTAGAAACACCAGTTAATTAGCAAAAAGACTTCAAGTGGTAATCATGAGCACTGTCAGGGCCCATATTTCAATGTAGCTAACAACCACACAGAAAGGTTTTAAAATGCCTACTGACCTTTTCAGCTCCCATTTTCCCCTCCCCCATCTCAGAAACCCAAAAGGCAGAGTTTGTTCTTCTGCGCCTTCACAGAGCAAATGAAGCAAACACATGAGCTTAGACATACAAAGTAAAAATACTACCCCACCCCTACCAATGCAATCTCTATCTAAACCCCAGCCAGTTAAAACAGCTGCTCAAAGTACTTAAAGATTTTCTGCCTCTCATCTAGCTTAGTTGGTTAGAGACCAAGCCAAAAATTTCACAGAACTTACTTATGAATCATCTTTAAAAAATAAATCATCTCAGGATTTTGCCATACCTATTACCACCATCAGGATTAAGCATAAGTCAACTTTCAGCTTCCGAACAGCAAAGCATTCAATGAAATCACTTGGTTCACTTTTAAATGTTCTTATAAGTTTCCCTTGGGGGCATCAAGTTTTGTAGTTCATATATAATATTTTGATAGTCACTATAAAGAATAAGGAATTGGACAAGTAGCTCTAATTTTCATGAAAATGTAGAAGATAAATTGGTGGATACAACTTCCAATGCCATAACTAATAAAGCAGCTGAAAGCCTAATTCCTAATATGCTTTTACTGCATATTAAAAAGCCCAATCTGTCAAACAAAACACTTCTTATAAATCATACTTTCAAATATGCAGAATGTTTTATATCGCAGTGCAAACATCCCATGATAATGTTGTAATCCTGTACCAAGCTAAGTATTTCATCAATAAAAATCACAGAACTTATCTCAGATTTCATTACACTTAAACATCTCAACATACTGAATTTGTCTACAGAAATATTCTTCCAGTCTCCGCTACCTGCAGTCAACTAGAAGCACTGTCCTTCAAATGCTGGCTTTCCTGCAATAAAAAGAAATTTTATTTCTCCTTTACTTTGTCTCCCTGCAGTACATCAGAATGTGAGACAATAGTTATGCTGCTATAATTCGATTTTCATTTGATTCACAGCATACTTAGGTCAGATGTTGAAAGCTCAAAAGTAAGGACACATTAGAAGGTTGACAATCCTATTTTTAAACCTCTCCTGCTAGCTATGTACTTCTCCCTGGACATATTGCAGTCAACATTAAAAATAGATGTATTTAGATTATAAAGGCAACAATCCCAGCTCTATCAAAAACTCCTCGGTATAAGTCTTTTTTTCTGACAGGTAAATGCCTTCAAACTTTCATAAGCAAATGAAGTGAGAGCCCTGCAAAGTCTCCCTTATTGTCCATTTATGCAGAGAGCAATTTAGCCTATACATTTTGTTTGCTCACGTGTTCTGTAAGGAGACCTACATTATAGCTTAATAATAAACAAAATTTGTAACTCTTTCTGGAGAGAACTGTTTTTATTAGAGACACATGCTAATGGGAAGCAAAAGGTATTGTATTCCAGCTGCAATTAAGAATGCTTTGGGCAAATATCATCGTGATAATACTCTTTCACTAAAAAAATAAAAGAAATCCCATTACCAAAAGACCCCAAACCAAAACATTCCAACCCCAAGACCAAACTACCACCAGTGACAGAGAAGAAATAAAAAGGTGACAATCCGCTAAAAGGCAGGATGGTTATTTTTATCTGCAAGCAAATAAACAGCTTAAAATCAAAACAATTGTTATGCAACTGTATTGTGAGGCTCCCATATGGCCACACACCAGCTACTCTGATTTAAAGAATATTCAATATTTGATACCTAAGTTTGGATATTAATAGATAGGTACCGTAATCACAGGACTACACAGGACTCTATCTCACCAGCCACAGGGAGAGATGCAGAGATTTACAAACCACATTGGCTTCAAGAAAAAGATAAACTAATCTTTCTTACAACAGAAAAATTAGTCAGTTATGGTTCATTTTTTAAAAGGTCATAATCTGGTTTTAAACACAGACTTAAGCATAAACATTCATACTTTAAGAAAATTGCTACTACTTTTAGATTAAGTTAATTTTATTAAACAGTATGTCTCAATACATCTCAATTAACAAAGCAGAAACATCAGACCTTTATGCAGAATTAAAAACATCTGTTACAGGGACATGTAAAAGCAGCTCACAAAAGGAAAAGGAGCCATGCTTCAGAGTTCCAGACAAATGCTTTGTAGCAAACACTTTGCATTAAAGCGAAGCAGTCAAAGCATTTTCTTAATTCTCATCTCCTAACTCTCAACCAAATGTGCTGTTACAAAATTACAAAATGAAGGTAAAAATATTAAAGACATTAAGAAAGGGAAGAAGCTTCCTATTCTGCATTCTTTCCTACTGAGTAGATATTAGGCATTATAGAAAGGAGGAGAAGAAATGAAGCAACTAATGCAATAAAAAGGGCAAAGTCCTGTGGCAATTCTGGTTCTGCCATCTAAAAGTTATTTTGACTCCTTCAGCATTCTGTGTTAGATGTAAAGGAAATTTCAAATCACTAAGACCATTCCAACTTACAAACAACAACAAAAAAACCACAAAACAATAAAAAAAAAAAAGAAAAACAATTTGAGAGTGATCAAAGTAGCTACCCGAGACCTTGTACATACAATGAATCCGATGACAATTTCTCCTTGCCCGGAGGCTTTCCAGCCTAATACCTCACTGATTTTGTAAGTTGTACTGGGAAAAAAGGCCCCTTTGTGACAATTACTCCCTGCAGAGCTACTGAAACAGAACAGTGTTTGAGAAGTTTAGTTATAAAGCAACAACAGCTATATTTATATTGCACATTGATAACTTCGCAAAACTGCTGAACTTCAACTGGGGAGAAGCACTACCACTGAAGCTATACAAAATGATACAAAAAAGCCTAGAATATTATATATTCTTTATCCTTACTGGACAGAAGGCCGAAGATATAAAATTAAATAAAATGTAAAATGCTGTAGAAGGTATCATATTTTTAATCATTGACACATGACTAACATCAGACATACCTGAGCAACTGTATTCCCATTAGCAAAGATTCTCAGAAACAGAGGTGAGGAAATAATATCCAATTATTTAAATAACTCCATACTTAAGGGGGCTAGGATTTAACCAGGTGACCTACACAGTACCACTATAAACCGTCAATAAAGTTGAGTCTTACTGGTCAAAGGTACTTAAATGAAAACATCTATTAACCTGACTTCCCCTAACTGGATTTACATGAGAGGTGACGGCACCGCTTGTACTCTAACTGAAGAAGCAAAAAGGGAGAGGGATTTTCCTTATGCTATCATTTTAAAGACATCCTGCTCTTGCTGTAAGCACATTGGTGTTTTCTTTCTTATTTAAAGAATGTAACTGACTGTAGGAAAAAAACCCACCCCAAACATCAGCAATTGCATAAAGCAGTAAAAACGTCCTGTGGAAAATGCACGCTATTTGTAAATGTTCTACAGTTCACACAGCTGGCTAGAATACAGTTAATATTTTACATAAACAGTATCAAGAACAACCTAAACTGTATCTGGGTATACGCAGGTATGGTGCATACCCACGTTTCAGAGCTGCAATCCTACTGCCTTCTCAAAAAGCACCTGCCCAGCTAGGAGCCTTCTGTTCATTAGGGCGTGTAATTTCACATCAGAAAATAAACACCTCTTCATCAATGAAAACAATTACTTTCAATTTGCTTAAATTAGTAACTTCCTTTTTTCCCCCCTCAAGTTATTAAATAGCAAGAAGCTAGAATGTTCAACATAAACTACACACCAATTTCTCAATTTTCTTTCATCAGGATAACCACTGCTTACCTAGAAGTCAATGCCCAGACTCCATCACTTCAGAACTTCCCAATTAAAATAATGCAGGCTTATTGCTCTAAGTTTACATACAGTAAGCAGTTGTATGCACTTACAGTTCTAATACATAGTACATGCAGGTATCAATACCAAAACTTTCCATTAAGTTAACTTGATAACACCAATCATGCAGAGAATTACTAAATGCCCTAGGAAATTCATAATCGTTTGTATTGTGCAGACATAAATAGTTTAACAAATGACATTTTATCTTGATCTACCTTAACAGATAGGACTCTCAGCAGAAAGTTCAATTCATCCAAAAGTACTGACTAATAAGTAAATTCTAGAAGTACTAAGAAAAGTATTTTTGCATTTTAAATACCATTCCAGCAACGTAGTATGACCGGAATATTTGTTGCAGAACAGTTACAGCACTAAGGCTATTCCACTTTACACTACCTGTTCCAAAAATTACGGGAGCTTCAACATTGCTTCAATATTGCATACTACTTTTTAAGCGCTCTATCTCAAATTTGCTCCAGTACGAGCATCCACAGCTAAAAAGTGATCAAGGAATTAACTACAGAGGGGTGAATTTTGAACAAGGCATTGACATAACTAATAGATGAACAAAATACATTTTTCAAATTAAAAAAGTAAAAAAACCTAAAACAAATTAAGGTTGTTAAAAGTAAATGACTAAACACAGTTCCTGCATATATATTTTAAGTAGAAAGCATTAATTCCTGCTGATATTTAAATCTTATTAATGCATCCTTAATAAAGACTTTAAAAGCTTGAGAAAAGGAAAAGCTGTTTAGCAACACTTTGCAATCTAGGAAACAAAAAGTACTTTCCAGGCGTGGAGGAGAATGTAAAATAAAAACACCTAAAGCCTTATTCCCAATTTACATGCAGACTTTAGAATGGAGCTTTTTCCACTCGGGATTTTTTTTTTTCCTGAAAGTCAGAAACTATCATTCTGAAGATCTATCAATGAAATCATGCTAAAGTAACCAGATGTCTGCAAAAATATACATATATATACATGCATACATTATGCTGAATTTCTCTATCTGTCTCCAATCTAAACAATCACTTTGCATCCTGAAAATAAGATGTTGGCACCTCACCTTGTTAAATGCAAAAATCTGTTGTATTCATTATACCTCTTGCAGCAAAGGCTGTCACATTTCATTAAACAATATAATACTGTGATGGGCTTAGTAATAAAAAAGCAATAAAATTTTGTATTTGAATTTCTTCTGGGGAAGACACTTGTGATTTATGCAGCCTTTCCTACAAAAAATGACATCTAATGGAGCACACGATTGATGCATATCAAGGCCAAATTGTTTGGTTTTAAGCGAGGAAGAACAGCTTATTTGTGTAAGGTTGTAGCTTAAAATCAACAGTTTACTTAAGACCAAGGGTCAGAAAAGGTTAAACAGCATCTTTTGTGCAAATAAACTATGTCGCGTACCTTAAACATAAATCTTGACATTTTTTCAAAGATCTGCTGTCAAATTTTGTTGCTGGTTTAAGCTTCTGTTTTTTCAGTAATGCTCCATTTAACAACTTAATAGACAAGAAAAAGTTGAATACACAAATATGTTTTGACTCTTATTTACATATAGTGCAAAATACAAATGCACAAGATCCACAATAATCCCTACTGACAAGTAACACCTGAATTAATCGTGTCTTTCATACTTGTCTGCATAATTATGAGTATGTTACTATCATTTTTGAAGAGCATTCTTGCAGTACTGGATTCCTAAACTATAATCCCAAACGTAGAGCTAAGTCCACCTCAACACCTTGCTTGAGAAAACCCACTTGAAAAGGTCAAAGTGGACTTAAAACCTAACCAACTAAAATTAGAAAAAGCAGAGTAATTTTAGACAGCAAATATCCTACTGTTTTCTTTTCTTTTGTTATTACAAACATTTCTTCATTGAAAAAAAAAATATAGTAAAATGGGAAAACCTGTCACAAAGGAAAAAAGGTAAATTTATCCCTTTTGTCCTCATCCACTTACCATCTCTACTCTCCCATCAGGATTTTCCCTTTATGCCCTGTCCTGAATGGGAGAGAGCAGGGCTGGTAAAAAGCAGGCTGTGTAAATTCTGAACGGCACAGCTTGTGTCCTCAGGAGCAAACCCCTTTGGTACATTGTTCTTCTAGTCAATCACTTATTATGAACGAAATCTCAGTCTGCTTTTTAAATTCAGCTGGAACGGAGTTGTGAATTCAGCAGTTATGGGAAGAGGAGGACAGACAGCACTGACCAAATGCAACATCACCTGAGCACCGTCCCCAAAGGCTAAAGATCCATAATCTCAGCCAGGCTTTTCCTTAATAATCTGGAAAAGGAGACGATGGCTGGGAGTGCGAACCTGCACTGAAGGTCTTACTCTGCTTTCTGAAAAAGTGGGAAACAATAGATGATAGAGCCTTACTATGCAACATTATAAAAGAAAGATCTGCTGCAATTCCATAAATAAAAGTCTAAATTAGCACATTGTGCTCTCTTCCCACATTTTTAAAAAGCCTACATGCACACGCACACACAAACACACCAGCCCTTTTGCTTTCAACTGTGATTGAAATTTTTTGAGGATTTCACTAAAATATCAAAGTATTAGATTAAAAGCATCTGGAAGTTTCAGTTAAATAACTTACATGTATTTTCATCATCATTGCTGTTATGGTCTTGCCATCCTAGCTTTCTGGATAGTTCTTTGAACTGAATACATTAAACACCTGTTTGTATGAGATACAGATGCCTTCTATTTAAAAGGCCTTTCAGGGAAGAACAGGAACAACCTTTAGAAATCTTTCTGAAAGAAATATTTTTTTTGCCAGTTTCCCCCTCAATCTGAGAAGAGCAAAATGTTAAAAAAAAAGATGTTAGTGAAAGAACTGTACTGGTGTGATAAACTTGTTTTATTATCAACACATACGTGGTATTTCAGCCTATATTGATTTTACTGAAATCTCAGCCTTTACTTTAGGGTGTCAGAAACATTAAAATGTGAAACAGTGATGAGTTCAGACTATAGAGTATCAACAAAAGTGCAATAATCATCTCCTTAGAGCAGTTGTTAATGTGGCTAGGAAAATACTACTAGTAAAGTATTTTCACTTGCATGTTAAATAGGTTGTATAAAAATGTAGCAAAAAAGTACATAAGCAGAATACTGATAAAATACTTAATCAGAAGAGAAAAATAGCATAACCTCTTTCTCCTTTTGTTATAGAAATTCCTTTTGCCAGCCCCCCTCAAAAAACCCGATCATTTTTAGTGGGCAGCGCTCAATTCAGATAGCTGATGCATCACCCAGAGTCACTGACACAAGGAAAAAATCAGCAAACAAAATACATCAATAAATGCCATGGATCAGTAGCTAGAATTACAGAAATTACTTTGAGCAGTTCAGTGCACCTCTGAACCATTCACTATACCCTTTAAATAATTGGGAGGTGTGCTGTGAGGGAACACTTAGAACTAAATCAGTTTGGGCACTCATGTCACGCATGGGTATTTTTGCTTAAAAGGACATTCTGGTATCACTACAAGTATACATTCACATGCACAACACTTGCCCAGCAGCAGCCTGGAATGCTGCTGTCTGCACACTATATTTCACAAGAGAATTTTAGAAGCATATACGTGAGGAGCAGTATCAGAAAATTGAAGCATAGCTACAGCAATACAGGTGCTGTCATCAGGGTATTTTTATACAGTGCAGAGAATGGAATGTCAATAGGTAGTTTGTGTGGAGTCTAGTTATCACTAACAGTAGCAACACCTTCACATTAAACAAAGTGTCTTGATAGTACACCAAAAAGTCATCGAGGTCTAAGAAAAAAAAAAAAAAAAAAAAAGACAAAATCAAAAGAACAATCCTTAGAAAAGAATCCTATTATCTACATATTAAAATATTTCATTTAGAAAGCGGTTTGGAAAATATATCTGTGAAATAATACATAACTGTATTCTGCCAGTTTTTAACTCCCATTTTCTAACACCTCATCATTGTGCTGTGAAATGTAGAAGCAGAATGA
Source organism: Falco peregrinus (assembly GCF_023634155.1). Lineage (NCBI taxonomy): Eukaryota > Metazoa > Chordata > Aves > Falconiformes > Falconidae > Falco > Falco peregrinus. The sequence continues at coordinate 10,227,148 of NC_073728.1, forward strand.
GAGTCATATTCCACACAAAGAAAAGCAAAACTTGAGCTCAAAACAATATTGATTTGAAATAACTAAAGTGGCAGCATTGTGCCCACAACCTTCTTTCAAGTTTTATGTATATAATGACAGTGTCCAGTAACATGACCACGTGGTTCTTCAGGGAGGACACTGCTCAATCATCAAGTGATTAATCAGTATTTAATCTGCAGTCTTATGCTGAAAGGCATGCAAGTTACTACTATTATTATTATTGGGTGATAATAATAATAATATTTTGGGAGTTCTTGTGCAACGCAAAGTACTCCACTTGCCTCAAAACACATGCTCTATATAGATTGATTCCCAGCTTTAAGCCTGTGGCATGCACAGAAGGTGAGCGCTCAAAGAAAAAACTTTGATGAGGCTGTTCTTAACCATAACAGCCTATTATTTTCACTGTTTTTCTTAAAAGCCATACTAGATAACAAGGATGAATGTCAACACTGTTGACATATATAATAAATAATAAAATAAAATAATAAACTCCAGTGGCACCTTACAGTGAAGACAAAATTAATGTCTTCAGTTGTAGGTTTGTTCTGTCATTTTTTTTATCGACAGCATTTAAGTCCTAAACCAGTAACTAATCTTCTCAGCCTAACAATCTCGTAAGCAAAACTATTTACATTTTAACAGTCACAAAAAGATTAAAAAGGGTCTAAGTGAGGAACCGTAGGACCGAGCTTGACAAAATGCTCCCCATCACAGAATATTCAAACACAGCTCCAACTGACAGCCGCTCCCACCGAGCGCTCACCTTCTGTGCATGCCACAGGCTTAAAGCTGGGAATCAATCAATATAGAGCATGTGTTTTGAAGCAAGTGGAGTACTTTGTGTTGCACAAGAACTGCCAAAAGCAAATCCCTGCAGAAAGGCCACACATGGATAATCTTTGGTCCTAACTCTTTCCAATATTCCAAAAGAGAAGAATCCCAAACGTTTTCATTTCTGTGCATTCTTATGAAATTACTCTAACCAAGTATCAAAGCAAAAACTTTGATGAGACTGTTCTTAACCATAACAGCCTATTATTTTCACTGTTTTTCTTAAGAGCCGTACTAGATAACAGGGATGAATGTCAACACTGTAAGTTTTAACATTTGCTTGCCGTACACCTATTGGGATGAAAATGAAGGATTTTCCAATGAGGTACTCTGGGTAGGACACAACTATAAGAATTTAGTATATGCTCTTTAACTCTTAAGCAAAAACCAGAGTATAGGTTCTTGTTTTTACAAAGGTCATCATTATGGTGGTTTTTTTTCAAATCCAATTTCCATTTACCATAGGCAAGATATTGTATGAAAAAAAACAAATCAATGCCAAGACTCTACCACTGTATGCTTCTGAAGCTGAGACATGCTTCCCCCTTGGTGCAATCCTAAAGCTAAGTAATGATTAAAATACCCCTAATATACAAATCCTTACCAAGACAGACATCAGCTTCATCAGTTCTTTCTGATTTTATGTCTACTGCACATCTCTACTGCATCAAATACTTTCATTTGTTTGGTATTCTTCCCAGTACTTATTAATACAAGACAGCCAGCATTTTATACTCCAGTGAAGTTAACAGCTCACAGACCCTGTTGTTTCCTAGTCAGTGCCATTTCACTTGACATGCTATTAATTAACATTCATTTTGTTACTACAGCATGTTTGAAAACTATTCAGTGAGCAAGAAAAAAAATGCTATCAGTTGCGACTGTGCCCTTTTGGAAAGTGATATCTGATAGTGATCATTCACATGTTTTGAACTGAGAATTATCCCTACTTAGAGATAATATAGCGACAGTTGTCACAGCTCCACAGAGGCAAGAATCTGAAGTGGGCTTTTAACGATCTTTACCAATTCCACATGCTGCAGACTCAAACCCAGGTAAATTACAGGACAAAGAAAAGCTACTGAAGGCCAAACTTACAAGCAGCGGAACCACAATGTCACTCATAAGAGAAGCTGCACCAATTTCAAGTTGATTTCTTGCCTAAGTATGAATGCCACAAACAAGGCAGTAATTCTGTCCAGACACTGTACAACCATCAAATGTTGAAAAGGAAACTCAGCCCCTTCCTTAAGTGCACAAAACGTCTGCCCGGCAGACAAACAAGCCTTCCTGATTCCTGGCTGCCCTGTATACTGTACAACTCAAAAATGCCTTGAGATCATCCTCATTAATGCCAAGTTGTACACTACACGGCCCAGCTTTGCTTCATCTTTTCTCCATAAATATGTATCAGACTTGCAGTACTGTTAAAGCAGCATCAGTAATTTGTCATTAATGCTTACTGCTGGAAGAGGAGAGTTTCGGAAGACTTGAGATGCCAAATGTCACCTCCAACTTCTCACTTCTCCCACTAGAAACAGATACCTTGACAGAATTAACCATATAAGAATTCTCGGTATAATGCTTTTCCAAAAGAAAACTCTTTTTTTTTTTTTTTTAAACCAGTAATAAACCACTATTTTCCTCATAATGTAGGCATTTATCTAAATGCAGATGACTAAATAGGTTAGGATCACCTCCTTGGCCTCAAAGAGTTAAAATACACCATTCACAGGGATGTGCCAATCTGGATACTACCAAGGACCCCATCCAGAGCTACTTTGGTTAATGGTTCCCTTGATACACATTCCACTGCTTTACCTCAAAATAATTTGGGTTCATCAGTGTGCCTACCTCCAGATCTTCAGCACTGTTAAATTATTATGAATTTTCAAAGAGACTTATGATTATTAAGATCACTGGTATCTGCCTCTCCTTTGTGGCCACAACTGCCACTGAGAATCTGTGCCATATGAGCTTACATCTAATTGAATAAATTCTTTTAGAGAATGCACGCTTCTTTCCAGAGTCTTCTCTCCCCTTGAAGAGCTGAAATTGCTCACCACCACTACCCCTAGGCTGAAAAGAGCACAGTATGTGTTACCTCCACCCCATATAAAAACATCACTTTCATAAAATATCGAACATGAGAAAACAGAGCCATGTTTTCATGTTTCCATCAGCATTGCTGTACTAGCCACCACACTGCAGCCATCAGTAAAGTAATCACTCCCTTGTTACTTTCCAGATTACAACTAAACACTGCTATTAGATGGCTATCATTTAACTTAATCAGTCTGCTATAAACTAAAAGAATGAAGAATTTATGAAAATAATTTCCAATCACTTATTAATCTGGCAGTGAATAGCAAACCAATGCATCTTGTGGAGATTGACACCTGATGATCATTTACTTCCAGCCAATTACTATTTAATGAAGCACAAAACCACAATGATGAAACACACAAGGGTGATTGCAGAGTATGTTTTCTGTATCATATTACTGAATAATTAATGTTAAGATAGCTTACAATACAATTTAAGCACAGGGAAATAAAGGTAACTAGGACTTTCAATAACAAAGTGCCTGTATTATTGAATAGCATAATACTGACGGATTGGTTTTGTTCCACAGATCAGTGCTTAACCAGCGCTCCTCGTCCACCAGCAACTCACAAACAATGCTTCACTGGGAAGTTTTGGTTGTCAAGGGATGCATTGACATGTATGCTGACATTAGTTAGCGCTTCATGATATGAAATTAAACCCACACTAATTAACAGTATGCAGTTCAAAGTCCTCTTGAAGAGACACATTTCACAGAATTGTTAAGTCAATAAAAGAATACGATGTTTGCTTAAACCTTTTGCCAAATATTAATGGTGATTTCAATTTTCCTTTCAACTTCTAGCTCTTTTGGATTGCCAAAGATATCTATCTTTACAGCAAGAAAAAAACAGTAGCTCCCATTAAGTCACAACAACGGTCCTCCACAACTACCTCTTCATTCCATTAGCCAAACTTCTGACAGCATCCACATACAAAGTTCTTAAAGCGAACCCAAAAAGTGAATAAAATGTCAGGTTTGATGTATTTAACAAGCAAAGCTGCATTTCTTTTTAAGTCAATTGACAGTAAACAGACTCGCCTGTCTATCTGTCTTTGTCTAACTTTTTCCAGCTGGATAAACCCAATTGCTATTAAAGTTGACAAAAGACAATGATATTATTAATGAAAGCAGCTACATGATGTTAGGCTTTTCATTACAGGCTCCTAGTGAGCTTCAATTAATTGCATGGCTGCTATGCCTAAAAAGGCTGCAGATGAAAAGAATGGTTGGGGGGGGGGAGGGGAAATAGGTATTTTTAACTTTTTGCTTTGAGCAAGGTGTTCAATCCATCACTTTCCTCCCCAATTGTAAATAAAATACTGCTTCAAAAAATGCCTCTTAAGATTAACCATATGTCTTCTTCTCCTAAGCACAACCTATATTAAATTACACGCCTGTATTTGCCAACTATTTAGACAGCTTCAGATACAAAGAAGCTTTATATCCTGTCTTCAACGATAGTGTTTTTTGGTTAACAGATTTGATTTCATACAAAGCATTTCTGAATAGAATACAGAAATAACAATGGCATCACAAGCCGCTGTGCGCTTCGGGAACCTTTCTCCTGCCCTGCTGTTTCCAGGACGCTCGCCCTGATCACCCCTAGGCACTCCCCTCCACACAAACCTTCAGCTTAGCTGTTCGCAGAACCAGGCTGCGCAGCTTCAGCCAAACACCCGCTAGTACTCTCAAGGAATAGACCCCCTCCTGGTGGTTTTCCGACCACTTTCTCTTCATCTGATACCGCAAATACCTCGTTAGCAGTAGAGATGCAAATGACAGCTGTGCTTGACTGAGCTGTTCATAACTAATAATTCACATTTTAAATCCTCCTCCTCACCCAGGAAGGCAGCATGGATATCTCCCAGCGAACGCCTTCCACACATTGAGCTTCAGGCTTCCTATAAACACATCAGCAATTCATAAACACATATAAATTGAATTAATTGTTGCATTTCATTAGAGACTCTTCATTACTGACACAACCAAACTCAGCTACATTTTAAAACGGCTAGCCTTCTACCCCAGCTTTGAGACTTACCAGCAGACACCTTAGGGAAACCACTGATTTACCCGACACAAGTGTGAGATTCCTTTATAAGCAGTTTCTGACATCAAGTACCTTCCTCTCTTTCAGCATAAATGTAGGTAAAGACTCAGGAAATTAAAGTTATTTCTTGGGTCATGGACTCCATCTTTTGTAACAAGTGCTTCAGTTACCCTATCCCATTCCTATAAACATTAAATCCAATTGTCTCTTAATTAAAGCAGTGAAGCTTCAGTAGCTTCTAAGAGCTCTATTCCTTCCTTCACTTAACCTCACTTGTAGGTTTTTCTAATTCAGAAAACTTAGTGGAATTTTGCTTTTTCTCCTAGTATGACCTCATCCCTTATGATCTTGCTATGACTTCAGACCATCTTCTATTTTGTATTATTAGATGATTTTTATATTGGTATTACCTTTACCTGAGTGTTTCGGCGCCTGAACAATTTATTGATAGAAAAACAGCTTCTGTCCCAAACAACTTGTGTGCGCAAGTCATTAACTCTCACTTCCTTTCTCTATAACTTTTAATATTCATCCCAATTTGAGAAGCTCTTTTACCCTTTGTACTGATTTTCATTATGGTCTTGCTGAAAAAAGGGTACATTACAAGCATCTTCAAAGGTAACACCCTTTTCTCTTTTGGGTTTCCTACTTCACTCATTCACTGTTCTCTCCACTCCATCCCTCATTTTCATTGACCTATCTATTTTTCTGACCAGGTAAGCAGTAGTAGTTCAGAGTTCTGTAAAACAATCCTTTTGCCATCATACACATTTACGCAGTTGTATTAATTACTGTACCTTGGGTAGTACTTAGCCAAGTTCATTTAGTTCTAGTTAGCGTTGAAAAAAGCAACCATCAATTAAACGTTTCAGCAGCTAATACTCAAACTGGCAACTGTCTCCACTAGCAGTCAGCAGTGGTTAATCCTGCGTTAAGGAAAAAAGATTTCAGTCTGAAGCCTTCAAGAGTTCTTGAGAAAATATTTTTAAAATGCCTTAAAATACTGCATTAAAATATTTAAATCTTGAATGGAGTCTAGAAAAAGAAAGGCCTCTCTGCACACTCAGGTCAACAGTTTTCAGATTTTGATTTCACACCCTACTTCTAGAGACCCCCAGGAGTACACACACATGAATTCAGGGAAGTAACCTAACAGTGTCTCAGCTCCACATCCCTGAAAGTAATGCTCTCCTCCTCACTTAATGCTTGGGAAATCCCCCCTGAAAAGATACTACTGAGTATTTTCATAACCTCACAGAAATCAGCAGGATTGCTCATGAGACGGAATCTCTTATTTTGATGAAGTGATATAAAACTGGAGAGAACTGTTTTGTTGGTTTCAGTTTGTTGGCTCGTGGTTTTTTCCCCAACTGCAACACCTTTCTAATTGTCTTTTGAATACATCATTTATGCCAGAAATCCTGCGCTGATCAGACAGGAAGCACAAAACTCAGGGCTAAGAGGTACCAAACAAGGACAGCTATATTCTAGTACTGATCTCATTATTCACTGCAAACAGAGCTGGAAATAACAAATACATTGACAAGTTCCAGCAGAGTGTTTCTGCACATACTACCCACCCAGTTCCCAAAGTCAGGATTCCTGGAATTTGCACTTTTAATCAAACAAACTTTTCATAAAAAAACAACAGTAAACTCTGTGTACACATGGCAAGCAGATAATGTTTAGGAGAAATGCCAAGACAAAAAAATATTATTTTTCATGTTTTTAAAAATTTTTTTGAACTTGTGGTTCCATGACAATTTCCTCATTTGATTTCGCTATCTCAGGACTCCCCACCGAGCAGCAGTTATAATTTTGGACAGTTCTAGCCAACATACTTCTTTCTGAGCATCTTCAAGTTGAGAGCAATGGCCAGCCATAATAACTGTTCCACTCCTTTTCCATTCAGCAAATAAGGTTGTATTCTCTCCTTTTCATAGGCCACTTTTTTGCATTGATGTCATCTATGAGGAATAAGGAAAAAAACTGTGCACTTCATTACCATGGTGCAAAAGTGAAAAGGATGCAAGGTCTGGAGGGAGTGAACTCCACAGCTGTACAGTTCCTGCCCTTCCAGTATCGTCAGCTTCAGCTCACAATGAACCCAGCTGTTTCAGAAGGCAAAGATGAGGGCACCCACACACCTGCCACATTCTTGTATGAGAAAAGAGAAAAGAACTGAAATTTAGTACTGGAGAAAGAAACCCATACTAGAAATGTAATAAGTAATTGTTTCAATGAGCCTTTAATATTTACTAATATTAAATACTACAATATTTACACTTCCTGATCACAAACCAATTTATATTGGATATACTAGAGTACATCCAACAAGGTGCACAACTATCAGAATTTTATTTTTGTACTCAATAAGTGATGTAATATAAAACTTCAAATAATCTGTAGACAGTACAGTTTCCAGTCTCCTCACTGGAAGTGACTTTGATACGTCAGAGCTCATTTTTAAGTCCTTTTATATGCATTTTGTAAAGAAGGAGCCTCTGCAACGTGATCTAACTTTAAAATTAGATCTTCTAGTGCAGTTTGGACTGGAAAACCTCTTACTGTCCTTTGTAGCCTAAATTATTTTGTGATTCAACAACACCATCCTGGCCACAACAGAGAGCCTTCTGATAGCAATAATCATGTCTGCTACATAAACTGGATGAAATGGAAGATTATAAACATTGTTATTTTCTCACACAGGTAAGCATTATTAATTTTATTGCAGGTACATCTGTTCTTTATTATTTCTCTGTGCTTTCTTTAAGCAGGCTATCTACTTAATGAACTAAAAACAACATTAAAAAGCACCTTGAAATAAAATATTTCATTCCAGAAAGTGAGAAAAATAAAATCTTTCCAAGCCACAGCCTGCAGGTATTACAACTTAAAATTCAGACACAAATTCAATGGTAAACTTTACTCTCTTTGCAACAAAGCTGTAATATATAGAATGCTTAAATAGGCTATCACATATGGTCCTCAAATTTTATTATAGGTTTTGGAAATATAAATTTTATATATTTGTATGAAGAAGTGCTAGACACTAAATAAGAGATGGATACTCTCTCCTTACAGAAGCGCTGGAGTACTTCCAAAAAGCCTCCAAAAAAGAAATGTCCTGCAATGAATCTACACACAGTACAAGGTAAATCTGGCCAGCATTCCTATCCATGTTACCTAGGCATCAATGAACACAGAGCTTAGACTCGTTTCTGCCCATCCACTCCTTCAGAGACCAGGATCTATGTCTCATGCAGGCTCCTCACACTTGCAAGAACCAGTTTCTTAAAGGGTAACAAGAACAGGGAGTGCAGGAACACAGAAGACACCTCTCGCACCCACTACAATTAAGTCCTGCTCTATTTGTGAGGCCACTGCCTGTCCGTAAGCAAAACAAGGATAACACACACGCTGCTGCTGCTTCTTGCTGCGTTCAGCTCATTACCGGTCCCCCTGAATTTCAGTCATTAAAATTTACTGGGTTTTCCCACACAAATGGAAATCAGTGAGGCTCTCGTACACACACTGTTCAGCCATATAACTTCTATTACTAATACTCCTTGCATAATAAAAGTACTTTTGATAATAAGTGTTGCGACAAGCAATTCTGTATGCTTAACTGTTCAAATGAAATACAGGAAAAAATAGAAAGCATTACCACAATGTCATCTTTTCGCACTCCTGAATTTTATTATATAAAGTCTTCATGAATGTTGGATGAGGACAGCACACCTCTGAAAAAATAACATTAAAAGCTTTCAAACTGTCCAAATAGCGCAGTTAATAAATGTTAGCACAGGTCTACATTTTGATAGGTTACATTCAATTTCCTGTTAAACAAGCATTATATTACTATGAGGAAGCCATCCTTTTGATAATAAGTAGCGGAAGACACATAAATGGTCTATTAAAGGATAAAAAGAGGAAATGAAATAACTGAAGGTCTTTTAAATCACTTGTGTGCCATTTTGATGCATTCAATGTGGTACTTATTTTAAACTCTTTATTTCATAAAGTACACGAAGTTCATAATTTCAAACAAATTTCCTAAGAGACTGATTTGCTCCTTTTCTTCTGACCCATTTAATGATCAAAAGCAGCAAAATCCATGGGATCATAAAAGGACTTGGTACCTGAAAGTTGCTACCTTTGCATAGCCTTTACATTAAATGACTTCATTAGTGAAACTTCTATTCACAATCACAAATACACTTTGCTTAACAGTTTTAACAATTGCGGGATTGAATGAACGGATTTTTAAGTTGGCAGTTACTAAAAATACTAAGTGATCCCCAAGGTCTATAACATGACTGAATACTGATTTACTAAAAAAGTACTCATTAAGAAATATAATATATTCTATAGGTGATTTGCTAATCTGCTTACAATTGCACACATATGCAGGTATAAGTTTGCCAAAAATCAGTCTTTTAATCTTGCTTTGTGGAGTTTCATTTTCAGAAAAGACAGCAATAAGCACATCTTTCCTGCCAATACAGCACTTCAGCCAATGATTAGGGGAAATCAAACTTATGCAAGGATACTTAAAAAAATAATTTATTGAGTTGTAAAGAACATTTTACTTAGACTGTGATTTCATTATTTCAGATTTAATGAAATTATAATCAGAACACCATCCTTTTCAGAGGTGGCCACATTACTCTCTAACAATAAAACTGCTGCAATTAACCCTCCATAAAACTTTGAAATATACTTCTAAAGAAAATGAAGATACTCTATTATTTGATCCAGTTACTAAAATAGTTACTTAAGAGAGACTCTGAAAAGGTGCTGAGACTCATAGGAGCCTATTCAGATGCAAATCTAAGGGGAACCTATAGAAGTAGCCTTTAAATTTACTTCTCATGTTTCAGTCACACATCTGGAAACTGTGTGTATGTATTTTGAGTATAACATAGCTCCACCTTGGTGTCGCAGCATTAAGCTTTTGTACGCCATTCAGGAGAAAAACCCCACAAAAGTAACAAACAGAACATCCATAAATGTCTGTCGGGAGAGAGAGATGCAAATACAGCTCCAGGAAGCACAGCGAGGAAACACCTCAGCCTTTGACCCAGCAAAGAATTATGATTATTGAATTCCTCAATAGCATGCTCTATTTTTTTAATACCCACAAACTCATATAAGCTGTGTGAGTTATTATTGCCATATATCACTAAAATTCCTCTATTTCCATCAGGTTTTCCTCAATTGTTTTTGGAGCCCAAAATATCACTTGTAAAAAGAACAACATTATTTCACAACGCATACCTTTACGCTCTCAGAATTTTCCATGGATCTTAGATTAATTCTTCTTACTTTCCTATAGAAAATCTGGGGTTTTTTTAAGAAATATTGAAGCTAGAGGTTACAAAACAGGAGAAAATACTGAATCCTGAAATGTACATTAAACTGATTTTCCGACCAATAGATCAAAGACTAATGGTAAATCTGTGCCAATGGTGAAAACAGAATTCTGACTTGCACTTGCTTTCTTAAAGCTAAAACATTATGTATGAGAGTTCGCTGCCTTTTTATTGTTTGCCCTTCACTACTATAATATGATGGTTACAAAATATCCAGTGCTGACTTGTTAATAACTACAGGCTACTAATAGCTACAAATTGGTTACATAAATGTAAATCTATCTCATTTTCATGATTTTTTAAAAATTTGAAACACTGAAAGTGTTCCTATAATTGAAATAAAATATCTTCTGCCACAGCAGGAAGATTTATAATAGATGTGACTAATACAAGCCAAATGCACAACCCTAGTATTTGTTTTAATGTTAGAATTATTTCAGGAGTGTGTCATTGTTTATACCTTTGTGTATATATATAATGTATATAATCTTGAGCCTCTGCATATACCGAAATCTTACTATTTAGCTGAAAATATGACAGACATGGATTTAAACAAAATTTAAACAAAAAAAAAATACACATCAAAGCAAAGACCGATTATCTTCTTGGTATTGACCAAAGTGACATTTTTCAGCTCATTAAGCCACAGTCTGCCAAATTAAACCTGTAAGTCATGGTCACTATCAACACCTGTTATTCAACTACAGCACTTCTCAGCCTTTATAGCACTTTTTATTCTCAACCTGTGCAAGGGCTAATAGGAAATAATTTAATATTACAATTTAAAAGGAAGTAAAAAGAGCAAATATTTTAAAAATTACTCTGCTCTAATGATGGGAAACTGTACAAGCACTGAAAACTACCAAGCTTCTAAACTGAAAGAATTGATTCTGACAACTGGGTAACAGTAACAGCATGTTAAAAACGTTTGCTTCTGGACGTGCCAGAAAAATCAAAAGCTCCCCTAAATTATGGCAAAAAAAGTGCATCTTGTATGAACCTAATTATTTCTGCCTGCCTTGCATTACATCCCCTGCTACCCTTGGACTTGGACTCCAGATTTTGAAGGTGAAAAAATAGTCTGGAAATGTGTTATGAACAAGAAAATTTTGCCAGCACTAATAGATATAATAAAAAAAAAAGGGGGGGGGGGGGGAATGCTGCTAGAAGTTAAATTATAGGATCAGTATATAAGCCTTTTTTTAAGCATTAAAGTATTACACATTCACCTGCTCCTCCATCAGCATCTAGAGCCGACCATTAAAGAATTCCGATTTTGCAAGCCAACCTGTAAGCAGGCACTGCATGTCCTGCACTTCTATGGGTGCAGACTTTGCTGTGCCATGTACATTGGTTATAGCAGTACACAAACTGTACTTTGAAATCAATTATCTCACCTGCTAGCATTTGCTTATCAGATGGAATGGCAATGAAAAGAAAGAAAGGAATTAGCCTGGTTGAATAGAAACAAGAAGAAAATAGAAAATGTGATAATAACATTTCAGAATTCAATTCGTATGTGGTCATTCCACCCAGAAAAGATGATCTACAGAAAAGAGGATATAGTAGATACTGATGGCATTTAAAGCAGGACAAAGATACAATTTTTAAATGATAACTGTTTGTAGGGTAGTCTATCACCAACGACAGCGCAAAGTAACAGACCTAGAGATTTGAAATGAGCTTTGCCATATCAGAAACTTAGCTCCTTGGCCCATTTTTAAGAATAAAATGCACTGGTGATGCAGAAACAAAAAAAAAATAAAAAAAAATAAGATGCAGCTATACTACTGTAAAGAAAAAAAAGAAGTCTTTGACCCTAATTTCTAAGGAGAAACTCTCCTCTATATTCCTGTTTTTCTTCAGTGAGAAAGCAATGAAATCCGCACGGAGAATAATAACCAATGAAAATGATTTTTAACAGTAAAGTTTTAGAACACAATTTACATAAAACAGCTGTTGAAACTGCAGTAGATCTGTGCAATGATAACAGAGCTACAAGCAGTGCTATTGTTACAGCAACTGTTAGTCTAACAAAAGAAGAAGCCATCTCAGCCCTGTCGTGCTGTATTTTTACTCCTCAAGGACAGAAAGAGCAAGAGCAGACAGATACCTGCTGCCGTCTGTGTCTACATACACGCCCTTACTGCTCTCCCTGGCCAGAGGCAGCACCCTGGGGGCTGCGCAGGTCCCCAGGCATCACTCAGGGCTGTCCCGCCCTCAGTCCACTTGGTTTTGCACCAGGCAGGAGATGGAAATGGTGCTTTAAACTATTGTCTATTACCCCAGAAATCCTCACATTTCTGGATTTTGGCTGCAGTTGCCATTCACAGGTCAAACTCCTCCAAGATAGGTGCGCGAGTTTGTCCAGCTATAACATTTACCACTGCCATGAAGGCATCATTGTACTACACGATCCAGTATGCCACCTGGTTTTGTTGCATACATCATCATTCAGAAGCTGCGCAAAAATAATTAAAGATTCTAATTGATTTTGTGTCAATAGAGAACCGCCTAAATGTTTTGTACTGAGTTAAGGTCATTATCATTTTGTCAAGAATTACTCTGAAGAATGGTAATTTGCTCATAATCACCACACACACAGAGTTATGAAATTCAATTTAGTGTACTGGCATGCTCAACACAGAGTTGAATACTCATCACACAATTATTTTTTTCTTTTAAACAAGTGTTCTCTAATCATACAAGCCTTTACTTAAAATTAGTTGTATCAGGTCATACTATCAACCTCACCACAGCAGAAACAGCCAGTATATTTCAAACCGTGACCAGCAAGCCTATTTCAGTGAACTGACCAACAATATTGGTTGAAATCCTGCCAGATTATATCAACCTACCTTTCTTCCTACAAGAAGTCAGTGCCAACCTCAACCATGCTGCTGAAAATCTCAGTTCACACATTTAAATAAGAAGAGAGACTTACAGCAGTTATATTAACTAAAAATTCTGATGGATTGTTACTGATACAGCATTGTACTTTGCAAAAATACAGACCATGGATACCCTACAGAGGTAGTACAGAAGTTCCAACTACGAAACAACTGGTTTTTCTTCAGCATACAGTGGAGCATTGTCAGACTTCACTCATCACTGGACAAAACCTTTATCACGAATGTGTCCAGAGCTGACAAGGAGCCTTTCTGTACAGAAGTGCGCACACACACGCCCCTCATGCAAGAGACAAGACCTCATGCATCATTCACAAGAAGTAACAGAGGAGGTGAAGTGGGTGAAGATGTGTTGGGCTAAATACATAAAGCTCATCTCTATAGACAGGACAGACAATTTTGCATTTAGCACTCTAGTCATCTCCTGTGTGGACTGTCAATGTAAAGACATCAAAATGACAAAGACTATGTCATTTCATTTATCCAGAAATAAAATACATACCTGTCCCCTGCAGCCATTAACAGCAGCATCATTATGAGCAAACTAATAGGCTTGGGTAGACTAGTCCCAGGGCTTTGTAGAAAAAATACAATGAAAGGAAGGAGGGCAGTTGTTATGCAGAATTTGTCACTAGCAGTCTGTGCTGCATTTTTACCAGGAAGAAGCTGTCCACAAACTGCTGGAGCAACACTACTAGACTGTAGTTTGCATACTCTCTAAATGCAGTACCAACAGCAACATTTGGTGGATCTAGAAGACCTAGTATTTTAGAGCTGATTTCCAGCTGAGCACGTCCCTAATTTTCTCATGACTATGCTGAAGTGATATAAACACGTTAAGAAACAGTTACTTATACTATCTCTTAAATATAAACTTCAGTAAAACTTCACTTCAGTAAAATTAGAGAACACACAAGATCTATCACCACCTGATGACAAAATGACCACTATGACAAAATCCAATAACACAATGACTCAGGGCTTCTGCAAACCAGGTCTCAATCTAAAATACCAATAGTCCAAAGACAAAAATATCAAATTGCTGCATGTTGCACCTAATTCTTGCAATATTTGAACCATCTTGACAACGACAACAAAAAGACCACTATAAAAAAAGCGTACTCAGAGTAAATTACCCAATGCTACTTTAGGTCTCCGGGAGCAACCCTATGAGTCTACATGCAAAACTTCTGACAATGTTTTAACTTATACACATAAGCATGAAAGAAACAAAATACTAAGACTTAAAACTAAACATTGCAGCAACGTGGTCTACAGTGACTATTAAATTGTGACTCAATAGAAAAAAATAACTCTTGACAGAAAGCTTCTAATACATTTGGCCTTCACACTGGGCAAGAAAGCTACATTCCTTAAGTATGTTCTTCACGCTTCCTGACGAAACCTACTGTTTCAAGATGACACTCCACTCCTTGGAGTAATTTTGCAGGTACTCAGGCTTTTCAACTATAAAGCTGGACAAGCATAACATCAGCTCAGCAAAACTACCATTCACTTTCACAACAAAAATAAATTCCCTAGCTGGTGTCCAGAACGTGAGCTCATCATCACCAGTGAATCCCAAGTTAACTCAGCCTGCACTGGAGACACATACACATCTTGCCTCACTGGCTCTCATCTGTAAAGAAGCAACTGAAAAAAAAGTTCAGCTTGAAATAAAATTGTTGAAACCTTGTGAATCATGATGTCCAGTGGTTTGCTTAATCCTGAAGAGTGGAAGAATTGAAGTGATAATTGAAAAACTACTTTAAGTCAACCATTTAAGTAATATTAAAGTGCAAATATACATTTTAACATATTTAGTAAGGATCATTTTTCAAAAGCTCACCTTTAGTCTTGAAGGAGTATTTGTATACAATGCCAAGATTCGTAAGTGCCTTTGTGTCTGTAAATTTTATCAGCTGGTCTATATAATTCTAACACCAGCCTAACATTTAAAGCTAACTCAACTGAATCCTACAGATACAAAAACAGTGACACTGAAAATTTCAGTATCTGATAGATTAGTCTGTTATTTTTTTAACAGCTAATATTTTTAGCTATATTATTTTAAATGAAAAAAACGAAGAGGCTGCCTTAAAAATCCACAGAAAGCAACCATAAATGTAGATACATCAAAAAACCCACAAAACCCCAAAAAAACTTCATAGCCAGAATTCTGAACATCAGCAGTCATACAAAAAGTGAACGGTAAAAGGAAAGATGAAACCTTATTCCCCCATATCCTCAGAAAATCACATTTCAATCTGAGAACAAAATCAGCTTAAAGATGTTTTGTTAACCAGTCATCTCCCAGCTTCATATCCTACAGCATATACCTGATTTTGCCACCTTTATTCCCCTGAGATCTTGAAATGCTTCAGATACCAGAACTGGGTCTGGAACAAGAACCGCGACTTTTATAGAGTTATTACCAACTAATATGCCCATTTCTAAGGAAAGTACATGTTCTCTTCCTTCTTTAATTGGTGTCTTTTTCGGTCACAACATTTAATCTCTGGCACTTCAGAGTCATTGTACATGGTTTTATCATCCGCTGTTAAGTAATTACATTCCATGCACTTTCCACAATTTGGATTGTTCAAACCCAGAAATTTCATCTTTTATGTGACCTTAGCAGATGTGGTTTGGTGATTATTCCCTTAAATCGTTGAATATAAAGCACACAGGCTCATTTTCATCATTCATCTTTGCAGTAGCTGAAGTTGCAGTCCACTCTTTTAATCCCACAAAAGGCTTTTTAAATGGCTTTCATATACAAAGTCCATGGCACCAAACATATAACAGAAGATTCATGGAAGAAACTGGACTATAGTACTGCAATAGACTTTCCCTGTCACACATAAGGTCGTTAGCCTGCTCCTCTAGTTGTCAGTGTCATGATGGGGAAGCCCCTGCAGTGGTGACAGCTCTAGAAGGTGTTTCATGACACATGTCTCTTACTGTACCCTCAGTTTTAGCATACAAATTTTTTCTTCCCTACCTCATTGCTACCAGAAGACTGCTGCATGGCTAACAGCTTGAAGAATGGATTAGCTTTGGCTTGGTTTTCTTTTCTCTTTTTTCTTTTGTTCACAACAAAATCAAGTAGTTCAAATTCTCTAAAGGTAGATGAAAATAATTACACTTAGCAGCTGAAAAAGGACACCAAGATAATTCAATTCAATTTCATTACACAAAATATTAGTGGCATAGATACTACATTTATGTAATAGCACAACGACACGTACTAAAACCATCAAATATGTCTTTATAAGTTTCAACATATAGTGTTGCTGCAGTTTTTACTTACTTAAATTTTACTTGCATAAAATTTAAAAGATGTTATGTAATGTGCAGGTATGGAAAGGAAACCACATCACTTTCATAAGTGATTGCACATAAATCCAAAACTATTTCAGCTCTTATGAGATACAAAATGCAAGCTTAAGAAAATTCTAGTTAGACTCCCTGAAGTAAATGGAAATTAGATTAGTTGAACATGCAACAAATAGCATGGCACTGAAACATGCAGAGTTTCTCATTCCTTGTTTGCATGTTTATAGCTGAAATGATGTCAGGTTTGAAGAAGGCATCCAAGATACATACTATAGATTTTTAGTCTGCAGCTTCAAATACTTCTTGATCCTAGACAAGAGACAATAAAGGGAACCATATAAAAAAATATTTTCAAAGTCTGAAAACTAAACTTCTGTGAGCTGTTATTGGACTTGACTGTTATAGCAACACAATTTTTATGTAGCACAGAAAACAGAAATATCTGATTTTTTAAAAACTACCCTGAGTGGGCCAACCTGGCATGTTCCCCCCAAAATCCAAAAAGCCAACATGACATGCTTTTCATCAAAATACACCAACGGAAACACACACAAGTACAGGGCTGAAACTGTTTAAGTTCTTCAAGGTAGGTCACCTTTTACTTGCTGAATTTTAGTAAATAATTTCCTTTATTTTAAAGTCTACATCCAAAAGATAGCTCGTGAAAATTCCAGTATTTGAAAAATAAAGATACTATAATTGAAATATTTTAGTAAGAATACGGCACATAGGAAAACATAAGCATTTTCCAGGAGCAAAAGAATTTACAAAGCCCCATTCCCTACAAACACCCATTTTATCACTGACTGAAAACTGGCTCTACTTCCTACCAAATGCTCTCTACATTAATAAAAATCTCTTAATCATACTGATTCTTTAGCATCAATAAATGCGGGATCATAGAGCAAGCTCTCCCTATTTATGCACTTTGATCTCTCTTTTTTCTCTAATCTCATTTTTATGTGGCCACTGGTTTCTGAAGCGAGTACAGTAACAGTCACACATACATACTCTCCCAATTTCTTTCCTCCTCTGCTTGCTTATTCTTACAAATTCTTGCTAAGAAGAGAAATTAAGCCCTAATTTAATTGTAAAAAAAATCTTCTAATGACAGCTCATTAATCCCAGAAACTTAACATCTGACCAAATATATTTTGTTATGTGAGTACACTGCTATACTATTGAACAGTGACATTAGAGCAGAGGCGAGAGATGATCCATCCAACAGTCTGTCCATGGTCCCAACCCTGGTGCAGCAGAAGACACTGCTGCAGAAACTCACAAGGTTTGCTTCTGAGCAGCTGTAGACCGCCTTGCTTCTGCCCTTTTGTGGCTCTGAGTTGCTTGCCTTTGCAGAGAAGTACAGCTCAGAGACGCACGGTACAGCACTCACCACACCTCGTTTCAAAGCAGCAGATGTCTCCAGAGGCTACTTCATCCTGTCCTGTGCTGGCCTAGAAAGCTGGTTTGGACCCAGTGCCTCACGGAAGTGAGGAATGATAACCCCGGTTACTGGGTATCCAGTGCTGAAATATTCTTGTCCAAACCAAGATTTTGTCCTAGGTGCAGATTTGGCATTAAGGTATTAATTACTTCGCTGTCAGCATTACAGTTGCAGACAGTAACTAACTGAAAGTAAGGTCATGCTGCAGAGCAGTGGAAAATCTTCTAATCAAGCTCCATTCCCCGAGAATAAGAGAAACACAGGACCCCACACTTCAGCAATAAAAGTATTGTGAATAAATCCAGGACTGTGACTTGACTTTAATGCAATTACTTGTTAATTTAATATCCCTGAATCATTATTGCTCTGGGGCTTTTGCCTGTAACTCCATTAATTCTTCTCATTTTATTCAACTTGTAGCGTACTGAACTATACTGTGCTAATGGAGAAGTTGCAATTATTTATTTTGTGCATTTCCTGCTGACTGAGGTTATTGCACCATGCAAGAAATGTCAGTGTCTTAGAATAAAATACTGATAATGGCATGACATAAAGTAAGAAGAGGCTGCAGTTCCATCATTTGTCATTGAGTTTTTGCCTTTTGGGTAAGCAGAAAGACATTAAGTTGTTAAGTAAAAGCATGGCATTACTGAAAGCCTGTCTTCAATTTTCAACAAGAATTAGATGATTTTTTCATTCGTGAAGTATTCCAAATTCCATTTAATTTACTTAACTATGAAATGCATACAGTCAAATCCTTACTGTTTAAGCCAGCAAATTGAAACAATTATAAACATGTTCAAAAACTTTCATGCGTGGAGATTTATAAGAGAAATTAAGTGAATTCTCTGTAAAAACCCAAATTATACTGTATTATTTTGTACTGCTAGGTTATTTAAACAGCAGTAATATAAAGAATAATTAATGAAGGAAAGGTCACACTGCCAAGTTCTACAGGACCTTTATCCAAGTCCTGTAAAATCAGGGCCTTTCAATGAAAACAGATTTAAAAACAAATACATTTAAAAAAAAAAAGTTAAAAGTGAAATAAATTTTCACATATCCACTTAACAGCATATGGCAATTTGTCACAGTATGACATTTTATTCAAGCCAAATGAAGGTAACACTGCTACAATACAGTCATGGGACTGGGTTGCTTTGTGAGAAGTCACAGGGTTAACAGTGTACCACTGTTCTGGCAATTTACTTCAAACTGTAATTAAACTGACTTCTGTAGTGCTAAGGGAAACTACTGTGGTTTATATTCAATGGCCTTTATGAAATATATCAGTACAGTGACATAACCTTACAAAATTCAAAAGTCTCCAACCTATAAAAGATAGAAAAACCCTAAAACAAACAAAAATCCCCCAAACATTACAGAGATTAAAACATGAATTCGTAAGAAAGTAAAAAATGTTTATCCATTGGGAGCAGGGGGAGAAGACATACATAAAACTTTCAAAGGAATCAATAGCACACAAAAAAACACAAAAGCCAAAAGATGTGTCATCAAAACATGAAAGAATTTTTACTGGAAAACACAGGTTTGGATTTCATGGACAGTAGAGTCCCTAGCTAAAGTGAATTGCTGACAGAAATGCTGTCTGTTTCTACAATCATAAATTCAAAATTATAGTAACAGATTTTAAAAGCAAATAGGACAAAAAAAACCTTCCCTTGGTTTTGAATTGCTCTCCACAGCAGCTTCCTTTTATTGACTATTTTTTTTTTGGAATTTATTTTTTTTTTACTAGAGGAATGGATTCTTGTGACATATTCAGTCACACAAAATAAGACTGAAACCAACTAAAGGCAAAAAACAAGCCGATTCCATGAAATTTATTGTAAGAATCACAGACACTAAGTTTGCTTACTGCAAATAATCTCTAGTATGTAAAGAGTTTCAAGATTATAAGTAGGAGAACATTGGATTTAAGACTGCATATTCCCTACTCATGCTAATGAATGAAAGAACAAACTACTCTGCTTCTTAAAGCCACTGTCACCATTTCAAAAGCAACAGGCATCCTTCATCTGCAAAAGCAAGTCTCCAGATACGAGACTTTGGAGGGTTTTCATTTTGATGAATGAAATTAAGCAGAACTTTCATACTAAGGAGTATTTATCAAAGCCTTTATCAAACGCTCTTCCCCTCCAAACACCCCCATTACACAGGCAAGATACTCCTTGCAGAAAATTTGTATAACTCTTCAGAAAGCAAAAAACTGAAGTCTATATAGGCTAAACTATCTTGTTAACAGATATTTTATCACATGAGTTTTGTAAGCTTTTCCATTTTCTCAGGATAAGAAGCTGAGCTTTCTCAACTCCTACACCTTTTGTACCATTTAATTCACAGAGTTCCTAAATGCCTTGAACATCCATTTTTTGTAATGAAAAAGCTTTTATCATCCAATCACTTTCCACTAACACTATTCTATTACTTTCAAATGCAATAAGTAGTATAAAACACTCTGTGAGGCTCACAACAGCGTGGAATGAGAACTGTAATAAAGCTGGTACCTCTTGACCCAGAAGAAGGTCCTCTCTGATTGTGCCTTTCACTCAGGATAAGGGCTGTCAGTCAGTCTGCTCCGCAAAAGACCAAATCACTCAGGAAGCAGAAGGTATTTAAGACTTGCAAAAGGTTTGGGAACGTGAATTTCATGGCAAATTAACATCTTAAATCAAGCTTAAAACTGGGTTCATTATTTTGAAATCCTTCACTCCGCTGAAAGGTTCTGCTGATGGGTCACAAAATCAAAGTTAACACAAAAATTAAATTCTAAATTTTGTGATAAAAGTTAAACCATAGGTCTAATCTAAAAGAGTATGAAAGTTAATGACAGCACCTGAGAAAAGAGCCTCATCTGCCTTCATTTCTGTAAATGTAGCACAGCTCAGCAAAGGTCTATCTTTTATCTAGAAAAGATAGCTTTCAAACTGGTAAGCAGCCATCAATGTGTGCTACAAAGTATACAAATTAAAAAATAAAATAAAATTAAAGGCAGAAAGGACAGCAAAGAGGATCTCCCAGTGCAAAATTAATGCTGAGGTGCTCAAAACCCCCACAAACCCAGCTCTGTTCTAATATGGTGCTTATACTTCTTACAGCCACATGTATCAGTGCTCCTTGTTCCTCCCTGCAGAACAGCACAACACTGCCTCGGAACCGTCCTGACCCCAACAAGAGAGTGGAAAGCAAGTGGTCACAAAAGAAGGACATGTAAATGGAACTATTCAAGTTTCCTTAGTTTATCCGTTTAACTGTAGCTTCCCCCAAACAGGGCAGAACCACCAAAAATCCCCAAACCAACAAAACAAGGGACCATAGCAGGAGCCACAAAGAGGTTTTACACAACAGAAAAATCAGCAGCAGCTAGAAAGGCAAAAAGAGGAGGGGTTAGTGTCTTTATCAAACTTCCTTTTAAATTAGACTAGAATAAATTGAAGTGTTTGACATGTATTCCATAGGAAAACCTGAGTCATCAAAAATGAAAAACAAACCCTCTTTGCAAATTAACACACAGCAAGATTCAGCTAGAAACTTCAAAATGATACACAAAGTAGAAGACCAGAAGAGTTGATATATAAGACATGACAATAAAGAGCAAAAGTAAAGGATATAAACTCTTGAAAGAGGCTTCTAAGCATTGTTCAGGTATTCTCTGTATATCAAAACCCCTGACATTACGGTACACAGTTTCTCCAAAGACAACAGTGATGACCGATTGGAAGTGATGAGAGTACAGAACAAGGCAGGATTACAGTAATGTGGATGAATTTAAAGATCACATCAACAATTCACAGTCTATTTAACAGTAAATTAAGGATTGGAAGATTTAGTTTATGACTGGTAAAGAATATTGATTCATGCCATGGTTCAAAGTGGTAATCTTCCCGCAAAGATGCTGATTCGACACTGAGGTTGAAGAAGCCTAGACCACTAAACTTCCTAAAAGCGAGGGGGGGGAAACACAACAGCTCTCCCAAGTTAGCACAGGCCCAGTTTATTGTTCAAGCTGCCTCCAGTGTCACTCCATCTGTCAGCCTGCTCAAGACTAGTTTAGATTCATTCCCCATATCTAAGTTATGAAGACTCTCAGATGTATAGATGGGAGGGAAGATAACCCTCCAAGAGATGTATGGAGCGCTTCTCTTCTTGGTTGAGTTGTTCCTCTTAGGCTTCATTTTGAAATGTTTCCCTCCTACTTTGTTTTTTCTAAATCTTAATGTTATCTAAAAATTCTTTAATTTATATATTTTTGCGTAGATAGGGAAAATAAAATGAATATAAATGGGTGGTTTATCTTTACCATGCCTCTTGTGAATTTCTGTCCTTCTTCCACCAAAGATAATGTTTAATCTAGTAAACTTTGGCATAATTTAAAATAGCACTAGTCTCAAAAGTCTTGCAGATCTCCAGCATTTGGAATGTTATTCTTCAGGGAACCCATTAATCTTCACAAAAAGGTCTCAAAGGGCTGTATTAATTTACAGATTCAAGTAATCTACAAAAACTGAAATACTGCCAAACCGCTCTGCATGTACTCCCAGCTCATTAAAAATACCAAAATCTTCAGTTTAACATTAAATAATTCCCACAGGACTTTCACAAAAGCTTACACAAGTACGGTATTTAAATATAGTTTTAAATGCTAGGGAAATTTACTATGATTTATTATCACATTTACACATAATAAGCCTTTCAGAGCTACGGTTCTAACATAAGTCATAGCTGCTGGGATGTGATAACATGCTTCCTTGGTATGTCCCTCCCACATGGATTTTGTGCTCCCACTGCCCCCTGCTTTTTATAGAGCATTTTGTTCCATCTGTCCCAAAGAAAAGGATTGAAAAAGAAATGGCAAAAATGTAGAACAAAGGTTGTTCCTCCCAAACTTGGGCTTTGGTAGAAACCAAAGCCACCCCTTGCACTCCAGTGAAGCTTTGCTTTCGATTAGTAATACTGAAGTCACAGCATATGTGTTATTAAACTTGCAAATATCTGGAAAATGACAAAACAGAAAAACCTCAAAGTCCTTTTTTTTTATTACTTCTTCTCCCAGCACAACCTTTACCAACCAACGGCCACAGTTACTTGTTTAGCTATGTCAAATTTCACAAATATACTTGAAAAGGTCCCGGTTACCTTACTGGGGGTTATCAGGTCAATCTGACTGTATTTTTATTCATCACCAAAAAAAAAAATATATAGTAGGTACTTACACTTTCCGGGGCAGGGGGAAGGATAAAAATTCAAGCTTCCCTCATCAATCCAACCACAAAAACCATTCCTAGATTACTACAGAAACAGACTCAGCCTTACACCACCATCGATAGGAAGTCTAAAGAAGATGAAGAGCTCAAGAATTGATACTAAAATATGACAGGAGCCAAGCTTAATGAGATGAGGAAGCAGACAAGGCCCAATAGGGTATCATTTAAACATTAAAACAGGTTGAGAGGGATGCCCACTGATTAGAAATTATTTTAAAATACCTAGCACCTACTGTTTAATTCAGATAGCTCTTGAGAACTCTTATCAAAAGAATGCATGCACTCAGAAAATTTCAATTCCAAGTTATGCCACCATAGACCTGACTTCATTCTATTCAAACTATACAATCTGCTGTATTTTCTTTTGTCTTCTCCTTCCTCCTCCTTCCGCACAGACCCACGAGCATGGCTGTGCACAACCCAGTTCCACCAGTGCCCAAAGTTTCCAACTGCAAGGCCACCGACTCTAACGTAATTACAAAATTCAGGCATTAAACTAAGCAGGTTTTCTTTACAATCTGTTAAAGATAAAACATGTCTTCCTTTTAATAAAAAAAAAAAAAGAAACCACACCAAAAAATACCTCCCAAAACCCAGAACTTAAAAACATTCTTGATTCCCATTATCTCTTGCTTTTCTACTTCTTGGACTATCTTGACTTTACTCTCTTAGGAGAACCTACTTACAGTACCTCATTGTCTGCATTTGAATAAAAGGTCTTTGGCTTGGTCCTTTCCACAAATACACACTTAAACTCATATAATGGAGTTATAAATAACTATAATACTGCAGGCTGGCACAGATATTCACATGAAAAGCACATTCAAGTACTCTATCATACAGTAAGTTTAAAGTGTACACAGTATCACGTGTGTTGAAATGCATCATTACGTCAGGATATGACATACATATTCCACTGTAAGGTACATAATACTTTAAATACCTGAAACATACACTGCAGCATTTTGCTTCATATAACAACGTGCAACACAAAATGGAGTTGAAGGACATTTCAGAGTCAAAGGTACGAATTACCATCTAAGCAATGTAAACCTGTATGTTCTTGTATCACTAGTGAGCAAGTTAGTCCCCACAAACTGCTAAAGCAAACATTACTGCTTCGTTTCCTGAGGCACGCGAAGTCCCACGCATGTTTAACTGCTTGCCAGTACATCAGAATACAGTGTTCAAACAACACATTTTTTTTCCTACTTTTTTCCCTGCCTATTCAGAAACCCAAGAATGTTATTTTTAGACAGAAAACTCACTGATCTCAGCGGCCATCAATCTTTCATCATTTACTGTTGTCTTGTTTGCCCTTCCCCTGCCACTGTCTATCTTCTGAGAGGTAAATGATCCATTTAAACACTGTTCAAAGCCCAGAAAAAGTTTCCTTGCCTTCCTAACTGCCTCTGAAACCAGCAGTAACGCTGGCTAATAGTGTACTTTGGACTAATTAAAGGATGCTACATAATGTAGTTTGAAAAAACTATATGCAACTGCACCAGAAATATTTCCGATTGGGTGAAATAAAAAGTGCTACTCATTTTCTGGCTGATGGTATCTCTGCTTTTAAAAGCAGCTAGATAAATATGCACATATTTTACTAAGAGACATTTTTATAAGGAAGGGTACATTAAAATAACAGGGAAAGCACTACAGTATTTGGCAGTCATCGATTCCTATAAAATTTTACCGACCACCTTAAAGATGTCTTAAAAGTTGATTTACAGTTGTTTAGACAGCAGAATTATGAGATTTGGTTTCCCAATACTTTCAATCCATAACTCTGCAACACATGGAAAACCCAAACAAATACCAAACAGAAGCACAGGGACTTAAGTTAAAAAACCCAACATAATCTTAATTCAAAGAAACTGTAACTACTCTACAAATGAGACCAATAAACTAACCTGAATGAGTTTGATATGCCTACACCAGGGATACCACACAGCTACACCAGAGAAGCAGCAGCCACTCACCTCAGACCCCTACAGAAGCTACAGAAACTACTCCTATAGCTTCCATGGGCTTCAGGTTTGGTTTGCTCACCAAGAATTTGGAGTACCTTCTGTAAAATATCAGGTAAAAGAGGATTCTATTGAGGTAAGTAACCAATACAGCAAACCAAAAAATATACGAGAGCACATCAACAATAAGGCACCATTTAGAAGCAATTTAATGATATTAAGATCTAGCAATGACACGATGAGCAAGAAAACAACAAAAGCAACATGCAGGCCCTAACCCAAATTACGCAAACACCAAAAACGATGCAGAAAAGTTCCGTTTGTAGCAGAAGATCAGTTACTAACCAGAAGTTGGTGTTAGAAAACACTCACCGTTCATCTGCTGAAGAAAATAATTTATCAAGTAGAAACTAAAATATTCTTATGCAGTTAACCATGCCTAAATTTAATAAACCAGTATTTTGTGTTTGTGGAGATTTTTGCTTGGTTTTTTTCAGGTCAGCCATAAGCCACTTTCCATCACCACCTCTGGAGTGTTAGAGCCACCTGCCCCTACCTCCTGGTGCTCCACAGGGGCTGTGCCCCACTGCCAGCCCTGCCCCGCGCAGGCATCGCCGGACAGCCCAGCCACGGAAGGGAAGCACAAGTGCCAAGGTTAATCCGTTAATTAATCTGGTATGAAAAGGGGCAGGAAAGCTTAGGAAAAGTCAAATAAGTAAACAAACAGCCCGTCCTACCTCCTTCGCAAGCCCATTCTGGAATAACTGGGGCAGTTTTGGCAGGATTCTTGGCTAGCAGGGAAAAAACACCCAGCAGCACCCCACAACGTTAAGGTGTTTATGTCTCTGTTCCAGAAAATCATTTCAGGTGCACGGGTGCGTAACTTTCCAACTGATATTGCTTCATGAAAAAAATCTCTTTGAGCTTCTTTGCATTGGAAATAAATGAGCTTTTCCAAGCCAGCCCTTCTGAGGGGAGGGAGGGGAGGCACCCCGGCTGCAGGCTCCATCCGCAGCCCGGTAAGGAGGTCTGCTGGTCACAGTAATGCTGAAAAGACTTTTGACCGGTACTTGCATGAAGGGCTGTCTCTTCCTTAACTGCTGCTTCTAGCATGTGGAATAACTTGTCATGCAGGTCTAGATAATAAGGTGGTGGGTTTATTTTTTTCTTTATTTTGTTGTTCTCTGCCATTTCAAAGACTATTTTAAAAGGAAAATGTTTTTGAATATTGGCTAGGAACCCACCCAAGGTATTTCCCTTCATAGCAAAGCACAGGCTTTCTTTTTTCAATACAAGAAATTCATGGAAAAGACTTTAAATAACCTCTGTTTCTGAATTATTTTTTAAATCAAAATATTAAAATAATGCTAAAAATTAAGGCAAAAAATACCTGTCTGCAGCTACGTGGACAACTGTAAGCTGCAAATTTTAATAAATCAAACTTGTTCTGGACTGCTTCTGCCTAAAACATGCCATTGCACAAATAGATAGTTTTATTTTTAAGGAAAAAAGAAAACCCAAACAAATAAATATCAACAGCACAGAAGCTCAGTCTGAAAATAGCCTTGACAAATGTAGAAACTTCGGTTTCTAGTGTTACAGTCCATTAACTTTCATGACTGTGAACACTCACAAGGAAACAAGGATGATCATAGCCTTAGATATTCACCTGGTTGACATTTTTATTTTTATATGCAAATGCCTACATCCCAGAGTCTGGAAATTTAAATATCCATCAATTTTGTTTTGATAATAAGTTAGAGTATTAAGTGTGATTCTTTTGAAACAAGAAAAGAAAGAGAGACAAGAAAATCTGGGAAGTACTGTTCCAGCATTTATTATCAATTAGTGTAAAATGAAAATGAAGATGTTCTTTTGTCGGGTTTGACAGAAGCAGTTTGTAACTCTCTTACTTCAGTAGAGTCTCTGTCTGACATTGACGATTGAAAAAATCTTAACATAAATTTAATTATGTAGCTTAAGACTGAACCAAAAACTCCACAGACTTTCAAATTCTAGCAACATCTACAATCGGGATGAGGTTTTTCAGAACATGCTGAGCTTTCTCAAGGAAATCTAGTCATTTGGTCCATGTATCTACATCGGAATTGGCCTCTTCTGAAATATGGATGCTTGTTTATACACCAGCGTAGTAGCTGCTGAAAGCTGGATCCGAATCAAAATTTGAGCACTTAAGTGATGCAGGAAGTTTGTCTCTGAAGCTGAGCACAGCCCCTGAAAATGTTCAGATTAGTGAAAATACTCAAGTAAGATTATTACTGCCATACATCTGCTCTGTTTCATAGCTCTCAAATCCCTCATTAGAGATCCTTTCCTCCTTAGCGATCCTTTACTCCTTAGTTGATCTGCACAGAACCTACGTGATCCGATTATAATGCTCAAGAATTTTTCTAGTTTTGTGCCAGTCCTAATTAATCATAACAGCAGCAATTAAAGTCTATTCAACAAATACATCCATAACCACAATTCATCACTGTCATGCATCTTTCACCTGCTTGTTACAAGGACGTACCATCATTCTCACAGCAGGAAGAAACAAAACAAAAGCACCCACTGCAGACAGTGCACAGCCTCTCGTGTTTATAGCATCTCCTTCAAAACAAAGTTTTAAAATCTATCACTGAATTCCTGGCAGTGTTGTGTTATTCCAAGTTCTGTTAACTACAGCAATAAATATGTAGATACTTGGCCTAAAACATTGCTATAAAAAATTGGCATTGGGTACAGCAGTGAAACTACTGAAAAGGATTTTCTTTTTTTTTTTTAAAGGCAGACTTTGGTAAAACACTCCAAAATATAAAGGATTTTCTACCACTGGATTTTCCGTCCAATTGTATTTGGAATTTTATAACAGAGTGGCAGAAAACCTCCAGGGAGATAGTTCTGAAAGATTAAGAATGGAAATCAGAAGAGAGGAACATGAAGAATTGTGTTGAGAACAGACCAACAGGTGAAACAAACCTTTAGAAGTCAGTTTTAGCATTTCAAGTCATAAACCCAGGGGAATTTACTCTCCTCCCATGAGACTTGAACATATTTTTCCAACATTTTTAAAACTTCACTTTTCAAACTGAGTTCAGCTCTTGCTTTTTCTGTTAATTTTATCAGTTGCAGAGCTCAAAGTGTGTCAATACTGACATTTTCAGAATTTGCCATGAAGAAAACATTGAAATTGAAATGGAATGAAAAGAAAATCATCAGTAGGAGTGGCAAAATAAAAGCAGCAATAATATATATTTTATGAGCACATTCACTATGTACACTCCCATATATGTAAAAGATGAAATGTGAAAATACACAGGCACACCTGCAAATGGGACAGTAGCAGAAGCATGGAGTAATTCCATAATTTGATTTGTTATAAGTCAAAAGGTCAGATTTGGCAATCATATCAGACATTTCACAAATATGATATCTTAAATTTCATTCAACTATAATTCTGCCTTGGAAGTACAGCTCTATAATACAGTGTATTTTCAAGTGCACGAGAACTAGCACTCGTTCAAGGACGCAGAGCCCAAGATGCTGAATTTGTCACCTTGGAGATGCTTTTTCTAGTCAGTCCAGATCACCCCGTAGTGTGAAACCACAAAGGAGTACAGTCTTACCTCATCTTTTAGGCAAGCACAACTGGTAAGTGTCAAGAAAGGAAATCCCCCATTATTTTTAAGCACAGAACTTTGTCCTGTGTCCTGTCTCATCTTCACACGGAATGTACAAAATTGGCTAAGGCCATTTTTCACTCTTTTCCTCTTCCACTGTCCTGGGCAAAAATCTAGACTTAACGTGTCTATGTGGAATAATCCCAACCATTCTGTGGTAGTTTAAAGGTTATTCCATGAAATACAGAAGACAGTATCTGAAAAAACTCTATAATGGATATTAAAAATTAAGCTTCGTCTTAACCATGTTGAAGCACAAACGATGGAATGTCCTGAGGAAACACTTCATGTCATTCTTGTAGTGACTCCTTCAGTTCAGTTTTCACACCTATTTCTCCTTGTTGCTTTTTCATACTTACAAACTTTCATTCAACAATGCAGCAGGTTTGCCCACAACACAACAATTCTTTTGGGTTTTTTTTTTTTTGGCCTGCTTGATATTTACACACTCAAACACAAAAGTACATCTATTTTCTTCTTTAAATTTCTTCTATTTGTCTTGCTTTTCTTTAGAGACACTGCAGTTACTGTAGTTCAAGTACTATGTTCATTTAAATAAGTGAAAATCTCCTTTAAAAATATTTAGATACTGAAAAAAACGACTGAAGTTTTATTTTATTTTAAAACTGCAGATATTAATATCCCACAAGATAAAACATCAATATGACATTTTCCAAGATGAAGGGATTAGGCGACAAGAGTTATGCAAATACAAACTGCCATCTTTATGTACCTCTGTGTTAGTGTTGTATCTAAATAGTCACAACCACATACACCCAAAACCTTTAGCGATTTTACATTCAGGTTATGAAACTGGCCTACAGATGAATGGCAGGTGATTTCAGTTTCTATTAGCTCAGCCAATACAAAAGGAATCACTAGCACAGTAGGTTTGTAATACATACGTATCTTTTCATAGGTCAGACTAAGAACAGGGAAAGATCAGAAGCATTACTAGATAAATTCACAATTTCTACAAGATAGCGACAATCAAAGAGAATGAGAACTGCTTTGTGGTATTAATTGCAATGAATTAATGTTTTGTCAGATAGAATTCCTTATTAAAACATGGCATGCACAACCTCACATGCTATTTTAAAGTAGCAACTGATTTCTGTACATTATGCCTTATTCTTCTATTGATGTAAATCCCTTCTACATATTTAGAATATTTAAGTTTTAATTTGGCATTATATTTTTCATTATGTTGTTCTTCCTTTTTTTCTACCACAATATATTATGCATTGAACACTATCTGGTTCTCAGAAACACCACTCCGCAATGATCCTCAGTTTCCCAAAAAACAAACTGCTTACCTATGGGCTAATTGTATGTATGTTTCTGACTCTGATACTTACCAAGTCTTGACGTGACTGCATGAAAAGTTTACTACTTTAAACAATTTCCTTTTTTCAAAGTTATATATTTCTTTACATGGAGAAATTATTTGCCGAATACTAGAAAACTTAAAAAAATATATATGGAATCAAAATAAAGCTTCTTGGATAAGTACTTCCACATTTCTGGACAATGACAAGTTCTGAATGAGTACTAAAAATATAATAAAAATGTAAACTGCTTTTCAGCTTCCAACAAAATTTCAGTATTGTACATTAATTGAGGATCTTCTTGCAGATAACTATCTAGAATCACATCAAAGTCAACTAAGTGTCAAGACAGATATTATTCACCTTTTCCCAATCCTGTAATTTAGCATTTTTCTATTCTAAAATAGAATAAGCGCTTCAAAAAAAACAAAACAAAACTCAAAAAAACCAACCAAATCCACATTTCCACAATGTGAATTCCCTCATGTCAATTAGCATCTTTTTAAAGCTCACCAATATATTTCATTTCAACAAAAAATCACTCTCTCGTTCACACTTGCTAAAATACATTTATAAACAAACTTATTTTCAAAATACCTTTCCTTAAAACTTAATACTTCAACCATATGACAAGCGTCAAGATTTCTTTTATTTTTGATAAATTATGTTTGGTCAAAATAAGTACACTTTAATTAAATATGTAGTTGTTACCGTACTTGGTGTTCAGAACAGCTGGGCCACCACAGGCTGTTTTCAGTTAAACACCAAATCTGTTCAACCCCCTTCTTCTCCACAGATCATCAGGAATAAGAAGAAAATAAAGCAAATTTAGGAGAGTTGACAGTTACCAGGATCATACCTTTTGGTCTATGGACATTATGCAATAGCCTTAATAAAGATAAGACAATATCTTTTTTACAAACATGTTTTTGTAAACAAGTACTTCCAGTTTTTTCTGCAAAATCTGCTTCAAAGGTAACTATGAAGGTAAGTAGTAAAACAAAACAAAAAACCTATATACTTTCCCACTGTTGACTTTCCCTGAAAATTTTCTAGTTTTCTCATAAAGATGCTTGTTCACTAACAAAATTACAGTGATACCCAGCTCATTTCACGTGTGCACCACAAAAGAACACAATAGGACTTCAAATTATTACTGCTACCCTTTCAAGTTGCTCATTAAAGTGATGGCAAATGCCTTCCCACAGGAGTAATCACTTGTGGCCAAAGTTGCAGACAAAGCTAATGAGAAATAAAAAGACTTCTTAAGACTATGATAGCCAAAAGCTGATAGAGAGGAACAGAAAGGACCATTTACCAGGGAAAAGGGGAGGGGGGGGGGAAGGGGGGGGACACGGGACGGTAGGCAAAGATAGAGCTAAGGGGATGCTTTACTTCTCTTATTATTACTGTGTTAGGTAGAAAAAGCTACAAATAATGTTGAAAGGGTCACAGCCAGGAGCTGTGCGTACATACCATCACAGCAGCAAGCCCTCAGAGAGCTTATCATATGTGTGATCCACACAGTTCTCACTGATTATTCACGGAGAGCTCCCTTTTTCTCCTTATTAAACTGCATTACAGGGAGCTAAACTACATTTGACATTTTTCTATGAGTACTTCCATATAAACTGTGTTAAAGCTGTTACAGAGACTGTACGGTAATGAACAGACTGAAGTCCATGAAATAATCTCTCTCGTACAATGTGGGCCGTAATGCAGAAAGAAATTAAGAACTTAATTTGTATAGGAAACAGTGATACTCTGAAATCGAAGGTTAAAGCACTGAACTGTGACTCAGAAGACATGAATTTAATTTCTGGATCTTCCACTTAGGTAATCTTGCAGGAATTATTTCACACGAGGATAATACCGCCGCACAGGGCTGTTGGGGAGATAAGTGCGTGCACGAGGGCTCAGCTAGCAGGATAGTAGAGTCATATGAGCACATACCCAGATACATATATACCTACTCTGTCTTTACTACGCATTAGATCTAAATTAAATCTATACTGCCACTGCAGCCTGGCACTCTTCGTTCCCTGACTCAGCTTTTGAGTTTCCATGCTGGCACTTGCAGCTTAGGCTGCAGGGCATCCACATTTCAAAGAGCTGCTCAAGCCCAGGCTGGCTTGCACAGATCTCATCCAGCTGTGCCCGAGAGGGCACCAGGTCTCTGGGGAAAGGCCCTCCGTGCCAGTCTGTGTGCCTGCCATCAGCCACACGGGCTTGCATGAGGACAGAGAGATGCAGCTGGGGCAACAGGCGAGACAAAGCGTATTCTTCCCATGCCACCGTAGGTGGTGTTATGTGTGCTCACCATACTTTGAGGCTTTAGGGTGGTCACTTGCTCTTTGGCAAGAAGATAGGAACTTCATTTATTTGCAGTACAAACATACCTTTATATCTTTCATCAAGACCATTGAAATAACTTTTCAGTCATGAGGAAAAAACCCCAGCATTAATGCAAGCACTTATGAAAGGAAATTACTTGAATTTCCTATATTGTAAACATACTCACACATTTATTAACAATAATCTAATGCTAAAATACTTAACAGGATGTATCAGATAAAGTTAACAGATTAAAACACCACACAAAAAAAAACTTGCTGCAAGCAATCTGTCCAGAGTGACCCAGGCAGAGTTGCTCTTGTTTCTCCTTTGTGTCAGGAAGATGCACTGAGTGACTTGTTAATTCTACATTTAACCACCTCTTGCATCAGTTCCCTCAACCATATTCAAAAGTTGTTAAAGTGGGGAGAGGGGAAATAAAAGAGGAAAAATTTGAATTTCTTTGCATATATGCAAGGAGATAAGGATCAACCCAAGCTTCCATTCACATTTCTTCTACTTTTGAAAAAAGGCAGAACTTGAATATTTCAAAGGAGGCAGAATTGAGTATTTGAATATTTCAGCACACAAAAAAATCCAATCCTGCAACTACTCTTTCTACACTTATTCAGAAGACATTAAAATTAATAGCACATACAACTAGAAGTATTATTAGATATATATAATTTATACATGTTTACAGATGTGTTTATGTGCATTTCTATATATAATGAAAGCACAGAATGCCTGAGGTTCAAAAGGACTTCTGGGAGGTCATCTGGTCCAACTCCCCTGCTCAAGCAGGGCTACATACAGCCAGCTGCCCCGGACCGTGTCCAGATGGCTTTTGAGTATATCTCCAAGAACAAAGACTCCAACAGCCTCTCTGGGCAACATGTGTCAGTGCTCAGGTACCCTCACAGTGAAAAAGCATTTCCTAATGTCCAGAGGGACCCTCCTAGGCTCCAGTTTGTGCCCATTGCTTCTGGTCCTGTCACTGGACACCAATGAAAAGAGCCTGGTTCCATCTTTTTGCACCCTCCTTTCAGATATTTGTACACATTGATTTATGAGATCTACCCCTGTGCTTTCTTTCCTCTAGGCTGAACAGTCCAGCTCTCTCAGCCTTTGCTAATAGCAGAGATGCTCCAGTCTGCGTGTCTGTGTGGCCCTTTGCTGGACTCTCTCTAGTACATCTGAAGAGTATGTCTCTCTCATACTAGGGAGCCCAGAACTGGACCCCGCACTCCACGGGTGGCCTCACCAGTGCTAAGTAGAGGTGAAGGATCACCTCCCTTGGCCTGTCGGAAGCATTCCTAATGCAATGCAGCCCTGGGTAACATTCTCCTTCTTTGCACCAAGGGCCCTCAGGTCCTTTTCTGACAGGTTACTTTCCAGCTGAACAGTCCCCAGCATATACTGGTGCATGGGGCTGTTCCTCCCCAAGTACAGTACTTTACAATGTACTGGCCCATTTCTCCAGACTGTTGAGATCCCTCTGGATGGTAGCAAGGACCCTCTGGTGTGCCACCCACTCCTCCCAGTCTGGTATCATCTGCAGACTTCTTGAGGGTAACTTTTTCCCACTGTCCAGATCATTAATGAAGAGGTTAAGCAGGACTGGACCCAGTACTGGCCCCTGGGATACACTATTCGTTAGTGGCCTCCAACTGGACTTTGTGCCACTGACCCCCACCCTCTGCACCCGGCCATCCAACCAGTTTTCAATCCACCTCACAGTTTGTAAAGTCATACCTAGATAGTAAGGGACTGAGTATTTTTATATGCAGATGGGACTCATTTTCTTCACCTTTCACCTCAGTATTAGAAGTTGAAAAAATAACCAAAATTTTGCCTTTTGAAGAATGATAACAGAAAAGGGATATCTGCAGTTCTAACAAAAAAGTTAATTCCTTATTGTATAAGTCTTTGAAGGGTTCAATATTAAATCATTGCTTACAGAATTACAAGGACATAAATTAGTTTTAATAGAATGTCTGTGTTCTGAAAACAAGGGCCTTCTCTCATAAAGATATCTTTAGAAAGGTGCTCTTTTGCCTGAGCCAAATTATATAAATATTTTGAAAGTGCTAACATGAAAGATCATATGCTGGGATGGTTACTCCCAGGGAAATGCACATGCATCAAGGTTCCAGACCAGTTTGATAAGGAAAACAAATTCTGTTCTGGAGCTAAACCTTAACTGTCAGAGATACAGCTTTGAAATCCACACTTTTAAACACCCAAAATTTCTTTTTAACAGTCACGGACTTGACACTGAAGCATGCAATGGAAATGAGAATGAGTAAGATACAAAATTAAGTGAACAGGAAAAAAAAAACAACAAACAGGTGGCTTCTGAATCACAAAAGTTGACAGGCTAGGGAGTGTCATACTGCCCCAGCAATCCATGGAAGGTATGCTCCGAAAAGCTTCAAAATCTGCTGTGTTGGAGTTAATGTGATCAAAATGGCTACAGCATGAGAGGTTAAGATATGCAGTAGCTACCCTGTATGTCATATTCCTTTAGAAACAGGTATAATTCCAGTAGGAAAATTAAGCTGCAGCTAATGTTGCTAATGCAAATCTCTAATTCACTCTGGCTATTCATGCAAGAAATCAGCACATGATGGCACAATTGAAAAGTTTTACTGTTAATGGAAAAATGTAGTTTAATAAAAAAATATCTTTTCTAATGCCCTAGGGAGGCAAGGAGAGGGTTTAAATAATTAATAAGGATTTTTCTACCTCCCTAAATTTTTCTTCTTTGACAGGAGATTTCAGCACATGAATTTTGGACTTTGAATCCTCTGTTTTCTAGCTTGTGCTCTACAAGGACAGAATATGATTCATATGACTGATCACATCTTAGTAGATAGACCCTATTTTGCTTGGCATCGTTCAGACATGGAACAAAATCACATTACTTCACCATCTCTAACACAACAGAGAGATGGAAACAAATAGGCAGAAGACAAGGAAAAGGGAGACATCTGTCAGTATGACAGGCAGCAGTCTCAGCAAACCATAAGGATAACTGTTGTCAGAATTCTACAGGGATCACAATAAAGAAGAGTATCAAGGAGTGAAAAGAAAGCCCATGAGAAAGTTGCTTTGAGATGTTAATACACAGCTCTTGCCAAATGGGAGGGACAACAGAAAAAAAACTACCAAGATGTTTGCTTAAAAATAATCTGCACTACTTCTGTTACTTTGTTCACATGTAACACAGGCTCAATGGCCTGCAATGCCCTAAGCAACTCCATGAAAACAGAAGTTTGGAGACGAAACAGAAACCTGGGAGGTACGTCTAAAGCGGACTAAAACAGAGTGCGGCCCCGATAGCAAAGT
Source organism: Falco peregrinus (assembly GCF_023634155.1). NCBI lineage: Eukaryota > Metazoa > Chordata > Aves > Falconiformes > Falconidae > Falco > Falco peregrinus. The sequence continues at coordinate 10,263,181 of NC_073728.1, forward strand.
TTGACTGACATAACAAAAAACCTGGTTCTTCACACAACTGCCAAATTCTCTTTCCCTCACCACCTTACTATATAAATCAAAACTTGAAACTCTAAAGAGACAACGCAGATCAGTGGCATCTCATTTTACAGTACAATTAAGAATATAATCTATTTCAAAAGAAGTTCCCCATGTCAACACCCACAAAGAATTCTCTTTCTGTAAAGATTATTCCTCTGTGCGTATGTGTATATGCATCTGTGTGTACGTATGTATTTAGATGTTAAGAAGGAGAAAAAGTAGTAGAGGGGAACCATAAAGGGAAAGGGTACAGGGTTCTGCAATACTTTCTGTGCAGTCTTACTTCCGTAACTTTGCACAAGGCACTGCAAGACTGTAACTTCAATTTCAATTTGTGAATAAGTCTCATATAATCACCTACACAATTTTACGCTGCAAGTCAATTTGCATGGTTCCCAAGGAGATAAGTTTTTAAAAATCTTCTCTGGAATCCACTGATAAAATATGGGGGAAACTAGTATAATAAGATATAATGATGAATTAGTCCCTATAGAAAAGTTATCTTTTACTGAGTCCATCAGGAAAGTCTAGATAATCACTAAACATTTTGTATTTGCTTTTCTTCATTATTATCTCCAGCCTCATATTTTTACTGTGCATAGGCAGAGCATTTGCAATTCTCTATCTTTTTCTTTTACAAAATATCAAACAAGGATAAAGGATTTGGGAAAATCAGGTTACACGTAAACAAGAATAACATACAATACATTTTCTGTTTATGCAGGTAGACTTATTAAGTAAAGCATCCGTCTAAAATATTAGGCCATCTACTTTACAAATTTTACCCACAATCAAAAGTGGCATTTTTACAGCAATTACTATACATGATAAACATCAAATAAGCTTTGAGTGGAGAATTGTAACCTTGGTGTGAGGCATGGGAGGGAAGGAAGAGGATGAGCCAATGACATCTTAAAAAAATAATAAAAAAGGTAAGGTGATGGAGCCTTCAATCGTCATTCTGCTCACGTTAATGGGTATTTAAAAAGGTCATAATTAAACTGCAAATAGCCAGTGTTTTCACAACATTAATTTTCTTATCTGAAATTTAAACAACAGAAATAACTATTTTCTATCTACAAAATATGTTATATTCTAAATATAATATTGTAGTAATCTGAAACTCTCATCCCATTTCTGCTAATTTTTCAGCTGCATCTTAAATAAGCACCTCTCCAAAACAGTGCACAACATTCTCCTATTTTCCAACACTTTCCTAACAGTTAAAAATGCACTGAATAATGTTTGTATGAGCATCTTTCTTCTCCCAAGTGAAGAAAATATAAACCATGACAGATGTAGTATTGCATATGGTGACTGTAGAAGTACCTTCCATGGTAAGCCATGCAAACCTCTTGGGGTTACATGAAAAATGCAAACAGCAGGTGAGGAGAAAGTGAACAGTAAGCAAGATCGGGAAGATCTTTTACACATTATAGATCTTACAGTGATTCTTGTAGGCAGAGTAAGATTTACCAGGGTATTTAAAAGGACACTGGAGGAATGTGAGCTTAATGCAGAAGTGGAATGCCCATGCAATGACCTGAAAAATGGGAAACATTCAGCTTAGCAGAAAACAAACATGGTTTCCCCAAGGGGGGTTTTTACCCCCTCTGCAAATAAGAGTTTCAGCGAATACTGATGAAGGTCTAAAGAACATCAGCTTTATGGCATATAATAACCATGAATTTGGATTTGCAGGTGCTCCAGTTTCTAAAGAAATGTAAAGGAACTAATAATATACATACATGAGCCAGATTCTGTTGTCCTTTTCATGCACTGGTTCTGATGAGAAAAAACTAAATCACGAAAAAACAGATTTGTTCTCCTAAGTCAATAGAGTGTTTTCCATCCACCTTATGAACAACAAGAAAAAATTAATTCTTATCCTTTCTGGATACTGAATTCCACCTTCTGTCTTTAAAATCAAATAGACAATTGCAATTAATATAAATGCATTTAATGAAAGTTCAGAATTTCTTTAAATGGGCAATTTTTACTTAATTTCCTATACAGAGAGTTTAATCTAAGACATTGTTCTCCAAAAAAAATCTTGATTTATACATTTGAAAGCCTCTTAGACTTCCAAGCAAAGCCAGATTCAGGACCAGACAGCTGCCATGTCAAACAAAGAATAACCCAAGCTCTGTGTGCATTGAGATGGGATTCTATAGCCTCTAAAAGTATTTGAAACTCCATTTGAAGTTCTTCCCCCCCAAAATAGAATTATTTGCAACTTCTCTCCCCTCTATGACTTCTTAGCCACCTGCAGGCAATAGGGTACTAAAAGGGACCCCTTCTTCAACAGAGATCTGTTCTCTTGAAACCCATGGGTACATCCTGAGTGTTATTCCTCTGTCAAATTGGTTTGAAATTGGGCAGGGTGTTTTAAAAATAAATACTGTAGGACATGCTTTCAAAAAAAGGCCTACCTTAACAAACCAGGCTACAATACAGCCTTTAGCACTAACAAACAAAACAAAAATCTTTCTCCTCAATCACTTAAAAAGATTGATTTTTATTAGTGGTATTCAGATAGGCGAAATAGTTGTTAATTGAAGTGACCATAAATTTTAAATGCTTTTTTTCAGACACGGTTATATGTGTAGAAACATCACTCCACCATGTACACAAATAGATTTTTAAGCAAATGAAAAATTCAATTACATTGTGTACATTTTTTTATGAACCCTTTAAAAATCTTTCGGCTTTTTATGTGCTTTTGTATTTTGTACATTTTTTTAAATAGGCATTTCAGTTAATTTTAGAGCACTATCCCAGGTTCTCACTTTCTTTAAAACATTATCTTTACATGAAAGTCAACATCATATGGCCAGTATATGAAATTAAATACACATCCTCGCTGGGTTGTTGGGTTTTTTTTTTTCATTTAGTTGCTATTACTCCAAGCAAGTTTTAAAATGTTTCCAAATAAGTTTAAAGACATCCAATTTATTTTTATTCCAGTAAATTGCTTTCTCAAGTGGCACTGTATCCTTAAGGTGTGATATCCTGTTACTAACTGTAGAAAATACTTAGAATTCCATAGCACCTAAAAGTATCTCTTCTAGCAATAACTAGAAGCGCTGGATATAAGGATCTAGAATAATGCTTTCAGTAAGACATAAAAATATAATTCAAGAAGGTTAAGGAAAACAATAGTCTTACATGAACATGTATGATATTTATCTGTTATTTTTCAGCTAAAGGTGGAGATATCCTTTCTATCTCCTATAGAATCCATAGGCTATTGACTAGCCTACGAGGTTTTACTATTTTCAATTACATATTATGTATTTTAACATTCACAAGTAGATTGCAACAACATTCAGAAGTAATTTGCAACTCAAATCTGGCTTCCTACTCCAGGTAAAGGCAAATTTTTACCAAGGCAAACAGTAACATGAAAATCATTACTTTAGACTTGTCCCTCTGTAGCCTGTCACAAATGTAAATCTTGTAATGATGTAGCCTGTAAAAGTTACATTTTGATGGTTATTCCACCAGATTCACTGAAAATTCTGCCAAGTGTGGAAGTGTTTTTCTCCTCTAGGCTGATTTATTTATTTATCCATACACACACACACACTTTTTTTTTTTTTTTTTAAACACACACCGTTCTTGCAGCTTCAGATAAGCCCATTAACCCAGCAATATTTTGAGTGGATTTACTACAGCCTCCTCAGAGTAGCAGCACAGAGACACCAGTTGCCAGTTTTCTTTCCTGACTGGAACACAATGACTATACAATACAGGAGACAATTATTCAAAATATTACCTTACAAATATAGGTTATGGATTAACCAGACAGAATATCAGAATTGAGCATCTAAGAGACTAAGCAGAAGCCTGGCTAGCTAGGCCAAAACTCAAAGCAACATGGTGGATATTTATGACAAAATACGGGCAGCCACCTACAGAAGTATCTGTGACCTTTCCATCATAATTACTAAGTGCATAAATATTGTTCCGTGTTCTAACTTACACCACTGCTTTCCTGGGCTCTGATTTTGTGTAGTGTTTATATGGTGTACTACTCTCTCTCCCCACAACACTAATATTTTTTTTTAGTGAGTCAATCAATTGTCAAACTCATAATCTGCATGAGAATTACATTGCCCAAGTTTTTGTACTTTTAAAAATATAACCACATTGGATTATATTTCCTGGATACAACAAGAATTTAAGCTTCTAAAATTAAGTGTAGGAACACACTTTTTCTTTACTTCTGAAGGTATCTCCCTAATCTACTATCAGTCTGAATACAGTAAGAACAGCATCAAGCTACTTAAGGTTTATTTGAATGACAAAAGTACTGATTATTTTTTAAATATATTCATACCTAGATAATGTGTCAGAATTGTCTGAACTTTGCTACTAGCTCTCACTCCCCAACAACAACCCCCACCCCCCCCCCCCCCAATATTTTTATGCTTATTCTTCCTCAGCTGCAGCTAGCAAGCCCTGAAATGTCATTGCTTACAGGCTATTTGCACGCTCAAGCTAATCTAAATTTAAACTGTTCTGATTTTTGACCCAAGGGAATAAACTGCAATCAAATACAAATTGCAAAAATATTCAGCATTATAATTCACTTTCCCAGAACCAGAGTTTATAGTCATCTCTGGTTCTCATTTTTATATTTACTAACCAAATCCCACCCTTCTTACATAAAAGATGAATCTCATTATCTGTAAACAGTTCTGGCCAGGTGTTTTACTATATTTACGCTCCCACTAGATTTCATGATCATTTTTTCCACTTTCACGTTCTTCAGAAAGCATGCCCCCCTGACTGCTGCCAGTAGTTTTTCAGAAATTTACTTAAAACAAACACTTCTCAATGACCTGTTGAAAAATAAAACTCAACACATATATAACAATAAAATTAATGTACTGTTAATGGCTCCTACCAGTTCACTGCCAAGTTGTGCACTTTTAAAGCGTTGCTCAGTTTATACTCTCCAGATTTCAGGGGTTGAGTGTATTCTTTAGCATGCACAAAGTATGGGTTCACCTGAGTATCAACAGGGAACTCTGAATCCTGTAGAAAAAATAAATAATTAAGTCTCAGAAATGCTGCATAAGTTTATACAACATGCTACTTATGTTATTATTTTGAAAACACAATTTTGTCATGTTTTTGCCCTCTATTTTTCTCCTCTGATCAATTTTCATCAATTTATTTTTAAATCACTGTTGTCCCAACTTTATTGATTTATATATATATTGTTAAAGCTGAGTGCATGGTCCATAGTGAACAAGTGAATACCATGAGATATGTTAGATTGTTCTTTTAAAATTGTATTCATATGAGTTAACTTTTGAATAATTTTATTAGGATAGCATTGCTCTAGAAAGAGATCAACCATCAGTACTAATCATTATTTACAACCAAATATAATTTCACTGTTTATACCAGCAAAATCCCTTCTTCCCCCAAAACAGAAATAAACCCCACTTACATAGTTCAACATAACAGCAATAGGAAGGAAGCAACCTGACACTGTGGATACGGTAAAAAATGGCAAATAACATTTGCTGTCATTATAGTCTTCATAAAGTTTGTGTAATGATGTGGGTGTAAGTGACAAAAACTTGGCCTGATTCTTTTAACGGCAACGTCATTTCTGTACCTGCTACTGAAAGATGGTATGATGTTTAAAAAGGAAGGCTGTTAAATTGTTTTATTAAGTTAATCAAATACTAAGTTCAGGACAATTTTTGGTTTTTAAGTATTTTGTAGAAGACAATCAAAAGATAAAGTCAAAATTCAGGAAAATTAATTATTTTTCCTTAAACAGAAAAAAAAAAGTTTTAAAATTGTTTACCATTAAGTTTTAAACTACAAATTTAAGATGCAGAAATCTACCTGGCACTGGACTGACTGTCTCATTATTAAAAGAAATCAACTTCTAGAAACCTTTCATCAACTGACAGTTGGAAAGCTCCTTCAATTTGGAATGGAAGAACAACTCATTTTCTAAATCACTCTATTTTATTTCCTTCTCTCTCCCCCCCCCCCCCCCCCCCCTTATGAACACCTCCCATACTGGAAATGAAAAGAATAGATTTAGTCCTACTACCAAGCTCAGTGCAGCATGATCTGTCATGTAATTACTGATTTATCAGCTAATGAAAGTTTCCACTATTATTATAAGCGGAAAAAACATAAGAACACAAAAGAAAGGGGGGTTGTGTATGCAAATGCAGCTACAGGTAAACAACCTTTTTTCTCCTTTGAGTTCATGTATACATGTAGATCTAGACTGTATCTCCCAAAGATCACCATTACTTTGATAAGACCCTTTTCTCTGCTTGAATAAAGACTGAAGGATGAATTTCACCCATGCCACGTAATCCCCAATTAACCTTCACCAACACCGTAACACTTGTTGAAGAGGGAACCGGAACTCCAGGCTGCAGTTCAGAGCAAACATTTTCCAAGTCAGCTGCTGATGCGGTCCAACAGCACTGACTACAGCAGCAGGAGGTCCCAGACACGCAGCTCAACAGCCTCTCCCAAGCAGCAACCCAAGGAGATGGCACCTGCCTTGAATCTGTGCCTCTGTAAAAACCAGTTACAGACCCGAGAGAAAGCTCTTTCTTCAAGGCTCTTGTTCGCTCATCAGAAAAGGACAAAGACAGATCTAACATTCAGGAGGTCTCAGTCCTGAAAGTGTGTGCCTTCAAGAACAAACAGGAAAGCTAATTTTGTAATTCAAATGAAACTAATTATACGTTAGACGTGAATTTAGAATGAACTCTGAAGATAACTTTATCAAGTGGAATAGGACACCTTAAGAGTATGCTGTACAGGTTGTCACTTCTACCAAATGAAAGAAATCATCAAGAAAAACATCATCAGCAGATAATGCAAGGCAAAATCAGATGTTGATTAAAGTGGATTGCTCAGGAAAGATGCATGGATAACATGCTTAAGATCCACTGCAGGACCAGATTCTCAAAAAGTTCCAAATCCTCCAGATACATACACTGAGGAGACACGACAATACAAAGATACTGAACACCAACAGCACACTAAGATACCCTGAACTGTTAGCTCAGTTTCTCCAGCTCCAGCAGTTAACCTAGAGGGACAAGAAACCACAGAATTATTGCTGGACTGTACCAGCTTAGGAGCAGAAAATCTGGTCCCCTGGACACAGCAGAGATGTTCTTGCTATTAATCAAGAACCTTACTGTAGACCTGATATTTAGCATTCATGCCATCAGATAGAGGGGGCTGAGGTTTTCACAATAAACCTTCTCAAACAAAGCTCAAATCAGATGTGAGTAGACTTGAGTTTGCAGGCTCTCCACCAAAAAGAATACATATTTTCTGGAGCCAGGACTGGCTTGCCAGATAAGGGGCAGAAGGGACTGCAGCATGAGGAGGATTCTGGACAGAAGGAAACACGAACATCAGCTTTCCCAAACAGGGAACCAGGAAATTACTCAGCACAGGGCCGAGAAAGAAACTGGCCCTAAAATAGACAGAACAGCCCTTCCTAATGATATTCAAGTCCAAGAAAAAGGCTTCAAAGTACTTTCAAATACCTATTTAGACATTATAATCCGTACTTATCATTTACAATCAGCTTGAATTAAGTGTGCAGGATTTTAGGCAGGTTAACAACACACAAAGGTATTCAAAACTCACGGCACGACTCCAAGAAGATCAGCTCTGCTGAAAAGAGTTGGTATTACTTCTTGATACAGAATGTAGTGAGTGGGGTTTTGGTCTGTATCTGCATGTGAGGATATTAACTACATTTGAGCATCCAGTTATTATTAATGATTAACCAAATGCTTTAAAATAACAAATGAATGCTCTAGACCAAAAGAAAAATGTGTTGCTATGGAACTGGATGACAGAGCTAACTGATAGAATTAAAGGTATGTATTTTTAGTATTGGACTCAGAATAAGTCTCAGACCTACCGCAGATCACTATGCAGTCCACTCAGCAGTGGATCATAGTCTGAGGTCATGACTATACAGTCCACTTGGTGTCAACTTTGCACAGTTGACATGTCCCAGAAGGGCAATTATACAAATATGATCAGGCTGCATTGAGTTGAGCGTATCTGTGAGTCTGTGCTGGCTTTACAGTCTGCTCCAGCGATATTCTTAACAGGAGAGTTTTTTCAGCTTTTCTAAGTTCCAAGAGCAAATGCAAATACTTGGTACAATGTACCAGTTTATGAGGGATTAATAATGATCTACTTTGACGTGAGACTTCAGAAGCTGAGGGCAAGGATGACACAAAGCTTTCAGATACACCAGGCAATGAAGAGAAGCTGTATCATAGCATGGGGCTGAACTGTAGAGGAAGAATCTTCAGTGGTTGCAAGTAGCACGCTGAGGGAAAAACCGGGTAAGATTAGTACCATGCTACTGACATAAAACACTGGACTAGAACTGAGAATGAAGGTTTTATCAGCCTCCCTCTGTGAAATTACTGGCATGAGCCAGTTTCCATGGCCTATGTCTTTTTTCTACCATTATCTTCCATGAAGGTGAGCTCTATGACTTGCATCAAGAGGCAGATCTGTATTCTTCAACAGACTTTTCTTTCTAGTATAATGCTGATAAATAGTTAAATACATATATACATAAGAGTTAATCTTGCAGCCTCAATATCAAGCAGTGTGGTCTCAGATATTTTCTAAGATTAGTCAGCAGGCTAGAGGATTTATTGCTAACTCTAATTAACCAAGCTAAATGGCTTTATTAAAAATAGATTGTCATTAAAGAATGTAAGGAGGGTAAGCATGCACAATATATTTTAAAGACTACACTAGCTATTAGAAAACCACTCACAAAGACAATACAGTTTCCTGAAGACTTAGCTGATGATTCCTGTTTGCAACACTTTCAGGACATCCTGCTGTGAGAAGCTTTAAAGGAAAGACTGAAATTACCATACTTTTTAAAATGCCCATCAACCACTAAGATTAAGAATAGAATAAAATCAATGTATTTTAATCTGAAAATGTACACACACAGCAGGGATAACCACTAACTTTTTTTTAGAATTTGTCTGCACTTAACTTGATGGTAGCCATCCTGTTAATTTGTAGGAATGAGCATACAGCAGATTTCAGAGCGACAGACTATCAAAAGAATATCATTTCCTCTCCCATTTCAGAGGCTCTTTATATTGCATGTTCTATAAGGATGCTATTAACCTGATTCAAACTTTTAAAATGATTATGAAAATAATTAAGCTAATAACTTAATGATCAGTATAAGCACATCTATTACAGACCCAGGACCTGGAAGATATGTTTCAGTGGATTATGACTTCAATCACAAACATAGCCTAATAAAAGCACTCCAAAATCTAGTTTTTCATTTATTTATTTTTTTTGTTCTTGATTATACAAAAAGTAAGACTGGGTCTGATGGAAACTGTAGATGTTCACTGCTAACTTTTGTTCCATCTCAACCATATTTATATTTCCTTTTCGAAGCTAAGAAGCTACATTGAGTTTTGCTTGCAGGAAAACTTCTCAATACTATTATCTTGTGCAATTATTTTGTAAGCTTTTATAGGCACACAAAACTTTAGCTTCAAACTGCCTTACTGATACTCAGAAAACACATCCCCAGAAGGCAAGTCAATTTCCATGGTATTGTAGGGATTCACAGTGGTGACTGACATAGGACATTGGTCTTAATCACAGAACAGTCAGGGTTGGAAGGGGCCTCTGGAGACCATCCAGTCCAACCCCCTTCTAGAGCAGATTGCCCCAGAGCAGGTTGCACAGAGACACGTCCAGGTGGGTTTTGAATGTCTCCAGAGAAGGAGACCCCACAGCCCCTCTGGGCAGCCTGTCCCAGCGCTCTGTCACCCTCAGGGTAAAGAAGTGCTTCCTCACATTCAGATGGAACTTCTTGTGTTGCAGTTTGCGCCCGTTGCCCCTTGTCCTGCCGCTGGGCACCGCTGAAAAGAGCCTGTCCCCATCCTCCTGCCACTGCCCTTAAGGGATTTGTGTACATTGATAAGATCCCTCTCAGCCTTCTCTTCTCCAGGCTGAACAGGCCCGGCTCCCTCAGCCTTTCCTCACCAGGGAGATGCCCCACTCCCCCCACCATCTCTGTAGCCTCCGCCGGCCCCTCTGCAGCAGTTCCCTGTCTCTCCCGAACCGGGGAGCCCAGCACCGGGCACAGCGCTCCAGATGAGCCTCACCAGGGCAGAGCAGAGGGGGAGGATCACCTCCCTCGCCTGCTGGCCTCGCTCCTCCTCATGCCCCTCAGGGTGCCATCGGCCTTCTTGGCCCCCAGAGGAACACCACTGGCTACAGCCCTCCAGCTGGGCTCTGCACCGTTGATCACAACCCTCCGAGCTCTGCCATTCAGCTAGTTTTCAATCCACCTCACTGTCCACTCATTTACTCCACAATTCCTGAGTTTACATGTAAGGATGGTATGAGAGACAGCGCAAAAAGCCTTGCTAAGGTTAAGGTAGACTACATGCACCACTCTTCCTTCCTTAATCTTCCTTACCTGACTGGAAAGGAAGACAGAATCTGGGAAACATGTAGAGCAGATGATGAAAATGATCCTTTGTTGTCTTAACTCAGATATGAGAGAGATGCCTACATCTTGTACCAAGGTGCTAACTAAACACCTGCATCTTGAACTAGCCATTTCACTTAGATTGGCCATCTGTCTAAATACAGAGTGGTTTATATTTCCACTTACTTATGTTTACTTAGGGGTGTACTAAGAAGCAAAGAGTAGCCTAGAAAGAAAATCAACTTCAAACGAACACCTAAATTCTTAACATCTATTTGAAACTTGTGGAAGATAACTGTTAAAAGAATTTAAAATCTTCTGATCTCACACATAAGAACAAGTTTTTGAAAGATTAACTATGTGGTGGGAAAAACCTAAAAAAAAAAATAAATCAGAAACATTTAGAATTTGGAAATAAATATGTAGAGTACAAATAAGTAACAATTAAAGATTACTTTAATCTTTCATTGTTACTCTAGGAAGGAATCATAACATGTTTGTGGCTAAAATTACAAATTTTTATAGAAATACATGTCAAGTTCTGATTGCGTTTCAGCCATAATATTCCTGCAGATCTCTGAAGCCAGTTTCAAGAAAAAGCCATACATTTTCCAAATTTAGGAATGATTAAAGTGAGTCTGCACTATTTACTATACACAGACCAAGGAGGTTAAATAAAAATGAGTATAGTCCCAATACATGCCACTGCCTTCATATAAATCTTAGAAGCTTTACGTGCTCCTTGGCTTACAAAGTTCTACCTTTCAAGAATTACAAATGTGAGCAACTAGATTTATAACATTAAAAAAAACACACAATCAACATGCTTTTTGTAAACTCTGTCTTACTCACTTTCTGGAACAAAACAAATTACTACATGCAACCAGACTTACTCATATGAGACAAACAATTCTAGGAAAGTCTAAGCACTCTGAATAGAAGTGACTGAGTATCTTGCATTTTTCAGTAGAAAACCCCCAGATACTACTTTAGAAGATACTGCCATAAATTATTGCGGCATAATTCACAAATATAGTAAAAAAAAAAAAAGGAGTATAATATAAAAACATTAGTATTTCTATCATCCTTTACTGAATATCTGAAATATTTCTGAAATTGTAGTTTTTACCTCCTTTGCTGTGATAAACCTTTATTTTACTAGAACATGAGAGTCAGCCCCAGTTGTTAAGATGATTCATACCTATGGTTCATACTTCAGGGTCTGAATGGAATGAACTGTGGTATCACTTTTCATGGCCAGGTGAAATGTTGATTTCGGTAGCTCCCCAGTACACACCAGGCAGAAGCCACAGTTTAGAGATATCAAGTCTGTTGCTGAGTTGATTTCCTGCCTGAGAAAGCTACCAAAGAGTTTAGAAGTGATACCACCTTAAAGTATTCTCTCACACTATTTCCAAAATATATTATTACTGTATTGATTTATCAAAGCTTCATTGGTACTTCAATTTATGTGAGGCAGAGCTCTGTATGTACGTTCTGAGCTCTTCAAAAGAAACAAAACCAAGCTACCTATGAAATTACAAAGGTCAGTATAGATTTTTTTTCCCCAGATACAATTACTTATCACTATGAAATAAATGTGGTATCTTTATCCTCAAAACTTTCTACAATAAAAATGCTCAAGGAATCTAATATGAAGATAGCTCCCCTCCCCCAACAAATTTTGGCACTGATGTGTCATTATTTAGTCCTTATTCTATTATTTTCACTTGCTAAATCCTAAGGGTAACAGAGAACCCATTACACAAGTTAATATTTTGCACAACAAGGCTTTGTGAAACATATTTATTATAAACATTGATTGCAAAGCCTGGTGCCGCTTCAGCATCAGCAAGGGTTATGGGCACACCAGAATTCAAGAAATGCACATACTGAATGCTAAGGAGTCAAAGCAATATATTATACTTTTCTTCACTCTTGTATCTGCACTGTACCAGACATTTGTACTATGACGAACATGAAAAGCTATTAAGCTCCCTCTTATACTGATGTAAGAGAGGAAAGTAATGCGTTTCCTGCCTGTGAAATTAAACATCCTATTACTTTATTGTAAAAGGCAAGGAACATTACATTTAAAATAGCGTCCTAGAAAGAATCTCTGTGAACCAAAACCATTCTAAATGCATGTCCTCAGTCACTGACAATGGCAAAAGCAACTGGTACATTGTTTTTGTCAATTATCATTCAGAAACTACACCGCCATTGTTACCTGAAGTTACAGGTGTAACAGACCATCGGCCACTCATGAGAAGTTAGCCATGGCTTTCAGTCCATTTACATGAAGTATTTCCATAGCTCTCAAAAACATTATCAGAAGGGAGTAAGCATCATTATCTCCATCTGTTCTCTATGTACAGGGAAGACATCCCAATGCTAGATCTTTGGCAAAGGTAATAATTCAAACCCATCTACACCCCCAAGTAATAAAAGGATCTATTACTGATTCTTATAGTTTACCTAGAGAGCTCTATAGAAATCAGGATTGCATGAACTCATAAAAGCATTCCCTACCCTAAGACCCCACAGATTTATACACAAAAAGAAACTGGAAGAAAAACAGCTTGATGTAGAAGAATGAAGGCAGTGGGTTGATTAGCATTGATAACAGGCAGCTGTGGCCTTCCAATTGTTGCAGCACACACAAACAAACCAGTAAGCTGCAACAAGGCTCTACCGTTGGTCAGATTCTACTGTCTGTGCTGTTTCTCCTTCCTCCAGAGGTCAGACCACACTGCTCCTCCTCCATCCAACCCCCTCACCCACCATCCTCAGGGCTATTTAACCACTTAGTGGGAACGAGCTACATCTGCACATCGTCCATGTCAATCAACCCACTGCCGCTGAGGCAAGGCCACAGCTGCACGTTATCAATGCTAATCAGCCCACTGCCTTCAGTCCTCTACAGCTTGATTGTTTTGGGGGTTTGGTTTTTTTGTGTGTTTTTGTTGTTGTTGGGTTGTTTTGGGTTTTTTTTTGCATTCTTTTGTTTGGTTATTGGGGTTTTTTTAAAAAAAAGTTAAGAGCCTGAACCATATGAGAATTTAGTGACTTACCCCAGATCAAGCTGAAATTCTGTAGGAGAGCTTGTAAACCAAACCTCAGAGTCTCAAATCATTATTTAATTCTCCCTAATAAGATACAAATCTTGTCTTGATGGAAATTGTTATGCAATTAAGACAATTTACCCTTAAAGCTCTTAGAAATCTTTCTTTTTTTTCCTGTCCTAAATGTTTACGATAAGCTTGCCTTTTTACTTCTGATAGCAGGGCCCTTCAGAGCAAGTCTACAGCTTTCATTTTCCTTGAGGAAGACGCAAGAGATTCATTTGTCAAAACATACAGAAGGCAATGAATAGATAAGTGGAACTGATCTAAATCATCCCACATCTGAGAAAAACGTAGTATAGTTTAATACAAAACAGAAAACAACCAAATCAGTTTATCTAAATCACAGCTTGGCCTTGCCTATATCGTTATTACACACAGTTCTAAGATTCTCCTTACTCAGATGTTAAAAATTGAAGTTGAGAAGAAGTAGTTTAACTATGCATTTGTGAGCAAGCCAGAGCCTTGTTACTTTATTTCTTTAAAAAAAATATTAAAGCTTAACTGAGGAAAAGATCATCAGAAAGTAATTTGGTGATGCAAAGTCCTTTGGTCAGGGAGTACATAGAGACTTTTTTTAATTTTTATTTTTTGCAAAAATTGATAACTATCATCATCAGTTATTCCAAATTGAAAATCATCAAGGTCATCCTAAGACTGCAGTCAAGACATGCACAAGGGGCATAATCATAGTCACACGTGCTGGTGTATCCATACTTTCCATTTAAAAAACAAATACCAGATACTTTGTTCAGAAATGCGAACAAAATGATGAAAATTAAATTCCTCTTAGGGTAGAGCAACTGTCTATGTCCAAGATTCAGCAAGCTATTCTGACTTGCATCACTAAATATTTTCAAGGAAATATTCTATTCTCTCACCCAAAAAAAGCAGGATTAGCTCTGCTTTTCTGTACTTGGAAAAGTACCGCACTAATCACTGATAACCACACTTAATACCATTGAAATTATCTTTCTATTCAAAAAGATGGGGGGAAATTATTTTAAATTTTTTTTTTTGCTTAATTTTCCTGAAAAATCCAATATGCTTATATTAAGGAGACTATACTTTATATTTTTTTCTTTTAGATTAAACAAATTTCAATATATTGAAATTTCCATACTTTTATTCTTAAATATCAAAGCAGTTCCAAGTAGGACTACTGGTTTCCATGGAATTACCTTACTAAATATATAGTTTTCACAACAGGTCTTTAGTTTTACACCATACCTCAATTGTTGTCCAAACTATCACAGCTTTCAAAACAACCTAAGGATTACTAAGAACCCATACATTCAAATAGTAGAAATAAACAAAAGACATTTTAAAAATACAAATATATAAATAAGAATGAAAATTGTCTTGGCTGTAATTGCTCACAATGAATGAATCTCAGTCATCAGACTATGAAAAAATGAAAAATGAACCATGTCAAATAAGATAAAACGTTTTTAAAAGCAAACTATAGTATGAGATTTTTCAAAATTTCAAATTTTACTTTCCTCAAACTTTTCATTTTTACGTTTTACATTTTTTACATTTACATTTTTACATTTACATTTACATTTTACAATCAGACAATTCCTGAGGAAAGATGTGAACAATGACCACCATCAAGATGATGTAGGACCCTACTAAAAATTATTTTAAGGTACAAAGTAAGTTAAGAAAGATTTAAACAAAGGAAAATTCCTGCTTCCCTCTTTCCCATGAAGAAAATCCTGACACTGTTCTCCGAGTAGCTTAGTTTTGGTGCAATGGAGATAGGTGGCTTCACAAGGAACCAAATGCTAAGCAAGAAACTACTGAATTCATATTAAGTACTTTGCTGCAAGAGTGACAGAATATAAAATATAGTAGCTGAGTATTATTTTATCTTCTGTTTCAATATTTTCTGTAATTGATGAAATAAGGTATCCTCTTCTAGCAGTTTATGAAAGAAATGAAGATACTCAGTGCACTGACAGAATGCCATCAGTGAAATATTCAGTAGCCAATGTTGTACGATTCTTGAAACTGAAACAACTCAATTTCAAAATGCTGCAGTGTCTATAGTAATGGTATTACAACACATTTACACATTATTTTACTATTTTAATCATAACCACAATTATTTTATGAACATCTGAAATGTAAGGAAAGGAAGTTGAAAGCAATAGCAGAGAGCCTAGTAAAACTTTTATTGCATACTACATCTTGCTTGGCTTGCTAATAAAAAAACATAAAAATCACCTACAAAGGTTGTGGCCACATAAATCCTCCTTATTCAGTTTATAACCCTGACAATTTTTCCTTTTTTTTTAATAAAATAAACATGAAAATAATATGTAATAGGTAGTAAAAGTCAAATTAATTAAAAAAGCAAGGGCAAAACTGTTCTGTCTCCATGTTAAGGTCTAGTGTATTCATGTAGCTCTTCAGACAGTTTGTGAACTGGTGCTAACAGTAAATTTTAAACTTGAAACTGCTCCTGACAATGTCAGTTTTAAGGGTCTGCCAGATCAAGTCTTCCTACAGCCGTTGCTGATGCAATAAAGAAACTAGAAAGTACTACTACTATAAATGTATAACTACACCACAGACACTCAGTACCTTTTTGACTAGAGCTCTCATTGATAAATTTACAGAAATTATTTTCTACTATAAAAAGCATAAACTTGAAGATTGAAAGCTGCAGCACATCACTAACACTTTGTTTCTTTTATTGGGGCTATGAAACCCAATTTTTTCAATTATTAATAATGTAGATATTTGAAGAATAAAAGGATGCTAACATACAAATATTGCATCACTGAAGTGCAATAACTTTCTTCCAATTTTTAGCACTACGGCTTATCTATTTTTGCCACTATTTCAGAAAGTAATGATATAAAAGGAAAAAACTTATCTTTATGCCAAACATATTGCCCAACTCTACAGAAGTAAACCAGCTGTAACGTTTTATCTTCTACTAAAACTTAAAAACTTCTTAGCACAGAAGCCCGTATCCTGGGCTGCACCAAAAGAAGTGTTATCAGCAGGTCAAGGGGGTTGATTCTCCCCCTCTACTACACTCCCGTCAGACCCCACCCGGAGCACTGCGTTCAGCACTGGGGCCCCCAGCACAAGAAGGACATGGACCTGTTGGAGTAGGTCCAGACGAGGGCCAAGAAGATGCTCAGAGGGCTGGAGCACCTCTCCTATGAAGACAGGCTGAGAGAGTTGGGGTTGTTCAGCGTGGAGAAGAGAAGGCTCCGGGGAGACCTTACAGCAGCCTGCCAGTGCCTGAAGGGGGCTGACAAGAAAGCGGGAGGGGGGCTTTTTACAAGGGCATGTAGAGATAAGATGAGGGGGAATGGTTTAAGCTGAAAGAGGGTAGATTTAGATTAGATATTAAGAAGAAATTCTTTACTGTGAGAGTGGCAAGACACTAGAACGTTTCCCAGAGCAGCTGTGGATGCCCCATCCCTGGAAGTATTAAGAGCCAGGTTGGATGGGGCTGTGAGCAGCCTGGGCTGGTGGAAGGTGTCCCTGCCCATGGCAGCGGGGCTGGAGCTAGATGATCTTTAAGGTCCCTTCCAGTCCAAACAGTTCTGTGATTCTATGCAATATCCAAGTAAACCACATTTCTGAGTTTAAAGCAACATGATTGTAGATGATGCTGTTAAGCAAAAACATGCCTCTCAAATGTGGGGACTGTAACATAATTTGTACACTAGAGACAAATACCCAGCAAGTTGCACAGCTGCTTAGAGGACTGAGATCTTGGAGTCTTAAGACCAAGAGCTGAGAAACACCAAACAGCTTCTTGAGCTTGCTCAAGATTGACCATAGAAC
The DNA here is from genome assembly GCF_023634155.1 of Falco peregrinus. Lineage (NCBI taxonomy): Eukaryota > Metazoa > Chordata > Aves > Falconiformes > Falconidae > Falco > Falco peregrinus. The sequence goes on from NC_073728.1 coordinate 10,280,707, forward strand.
AATTAGTAATTTAAGATGCTCTGCACCCACACTGAATGAAAAACAAATATTTAAGCTTTATAAAGATGAACAGATTCTTTTTCCAGAGAGGAAACAGCCCTCAAAATAAGCTAGTCATTGAAGACCTGTTCTATCTTAGAAAGGATATTTATGCCGAGTGAAAACACTACCCGCAGCTTCTCCCATCACTTCTACCGTCACAACTACCTCATCAAATGTTTTTTTTACCCCTTTATTTTGATTAATCTAGTTGTTACAGGATATACAGGACCAATAATCCCTGTTAAGTCAGTAAGATGAGTGAGGAGTCACAGGGAATTTATTCCAGTACATGAACATACTAATAATTCTGAGTGCTAAATTCAGTTACAATCTCAATAAAGTAATATAACAATCATCCAACTTTTAATTTACTGCTCCTTGATGGTGGGAATTTAACTTAATATATGCAATTAAAATTGATTTCTTAATTTAAAAGTATGCAATTCAATACCACAACTCTAAGATATTAAGTTTATACTGGTACTGATATGGCTGGATTTTAAATATCCACTTCTGATTGCCATTAACAGGAATTATGAATGTAAAATCATCACACATTAAAGAATAAATTCACTAATATTTTAACTGGTAGCAATTCTGAATGTTTTGACCCGATTCTTGTCATCATAGCATCACCACATCATACCAACAGAATATGCTCCTGTTTGTTTTTCAAAATAGTATTATATGTCATATGGATAATCAACCTTTTACAAGGTACAAAACAATATCTATAGTCATACAATATAGATGTACAGCACAACTACATATACAACTTAATCTTGCATAAATTAATGAAAACAGTTACAAAACTGAGCTTGATCATTTGCCAAGAAGCAAAATAACAACAAAAATGCTGCAATAAATTATGATGATACAATGCGTGCATTTGGTTGCTTGAAAAAGCTACTGTATTTATGATCATTGTTAAAATAAACAATAGGACAATAAAATACAGAAACTTCTCCCAATTATAATTTTATTTTGTAGCTTTAAATTTTGATTATGGTGCAATGAAACCAGCAATATTTTAAGTTACAGCTGCACATTCTGCATATGCCATACAATTCAATTAGGCATGTTAAAGAGGTAATGCTGATTAGATGACAGACATTAAGCTACTTCAGTTATCTGACATACTCCAAAGTACATTGCTGTATTGTCTTTTTTTATATGTATTTAAAAATTGTTCATAGTGATTCATGTGAACTTTCTCTCCTACAGAAGTATTCTATAATAGAGTCAATTAACAAATTCAGATGCTTTCTTCAAATAAGTTGTCTAATTTCTGTTTGCTTCCTTGAAACAGTCATATGAATGAAGAAATTAGTTATTCAGCATCACATGTTCAGATCTAAATGTATAAAATAGTCCCCGAGATCACACATATTGTTGTATAGTACCGTATCACAGACACCAGTTTTCTTAAATCACAACCTGTATCAAATCATGTTATGATTCTTCCCATTGCAGTACTCAAACTGATTTAAAGACCATAGGGTTAGAACTAGCAACAGCCAACTTGCTGTCCACTGTTTGGGAACCTAGATTAAATTTAACAAATGTGAGCAAAGACACTCTTAAATTCAATAAGCATTATGCACTAAGTTACCATGAAATATTTGTATTGATAATCTGAGGTCAAAGTGAAAAATAAAACGTCCCTAATGAAAGTGACTTTCTGATGCGCTTCATAAAATTGTGTTTCATCCAAGCTCTGTATTTCAAAAATACTTTTTTGCATGTCACTCTAGCACAGTGTAGTTTTGCTGAGAAAATAAAAAGTATCCACATCATCACCAAGAGAAAGGGTGCCCTTTACCTCACCTGGGAATTAGCTGAATTGTAAACTATAGGGGCCACTTTGTCCCCAGTTATACAGTCCTGTCAGCACCAGGCTACGGAGGAAGCTCTGGCCAATCTGAGGAGTTCCAAGCCTCTCCTAGCCTGCAGCCCCGCACATGCTTCACACAGCACAACCATACCTTAAACACTTCCGTGTCTCTACCCTGCAGGCAGGACCATCGTTACATACCTGCCTCCTTGCTGACACCCCTCAGACTCCTTTGCCTCCAGCGGGAGGGTAAGGAAACTTGCCACAGCGATGGTACCAAAACGCACCACCGCACTTTCAGAGGCATGGACTATATAGCATGTAAGGTAATCCCACAGAGGTGAGGACTTCACCCCCCGCCCCCTTGTACTCCTGACTCCACAGAAACACCTTTCCTCTCTTCCCAAAGCCATTCATGTGTCAAATGGGGTTTTTTGATAGTTAATCACATTACGTGAACTCAGCGTAAGAGCAATCTTACTTCGCAAACTACTCCTTCACACATCTGCCACCAGTCAGCACCAGATGCCAGGTTGGTGCTAACGTGGGGACCGGGGGACATGATGTTGCTGCCCAGTCCTGAATGCCAGTGCTACCCCCGGCCCTTCTCTCAGCAATGAGAGTTCCTTTCCCCTCCACATCACCAGGAACCGGGGCTATGCGTTGGGCTGAAGCAAGTGCTAAGGTGGGTTTGGCTCTTTCACTACAGTATAAAAAGTGCGAGCCCCCCTCGGCCCAAATCACAGCTATGGACTGCGACTGCACATGGACCTCCCTGCATAAATACACAACATAAGCTGTTTTCTTCTTAAGGTACAGCATTACCACATAGCTATCGCATCCATAAACCATCTTCAGCAGAGAAACTTTTGGCCTAAATGTTGCCTTAATGACTTCTAATTAAACTAGGTACTTTTAAACCTTTTTAGGGGTTTAGCTTGCACCTATTTCTCTCAGAAGTACTAAGCCACAAAGTAATTTTTAACTTTTAACAGTTTAAAGATATAAAATTACTATTTTTACACAGTATAATATAAATGCCAGTATTCCATTTCCGTGGAATTACCAGGTTATTTCTTCCATGTTGTCTTTTTACTCAAATATTTCATCTTGAACAGTTCATCCTGACTGTTACCAGTTCCGTTTTTTGTTTCACTGCTTGGGTTGGGGTTTTTTGGGTTCCCCCACACCCCCTTACTCCTCACTGAGGAACACACAAGACCTCTGAATACCCAATAACACAAAATCTATCTCCAAGTCTACAGAACCCCAATGCACATTAGAAAAATAATTGCAAAACTGTAGGCTGGGAAGATGAGGGATTTATAGGCAAGCATGTGTTCTTTAAATCTAGCAAGACTGCACTAAAAGTATCTCTGAGTGTAGTTTCTAGAAATAGGCTTATTTGTTATAACAGTAAGACTAATGCATTGCTCTATATAGAATACAAAATGTTTTAATTATATAATAGCTATTACGTATAAAGACTGTATGTATTGCATATGTACAGAATATACTTATAAATTTTATACACACGTATCTGTATGTCCATACATAAAACCAGTGTGCAAGACTTGAAGCAAGAGGAAAAAATCTGAATTTATCCATTTTAAGTATTAGTGCACATAGCAGACATGGTTCTCCTTCAAACTAGAAAAAGAAAAATAATTACTCTTTGAAAAAGATGTTGCTACTTGACTTAAGTGATGATTAAAAGAAATAGAAATTTAAAATACTCCTGCCCATACGGGCGCTGTCATACTCAAGACTGGTATGTCAAATACTTATTTATAATTATTAAATCAATTTATATTTTCCCCAACACAGGCTTGTTAAGTCATTATGAGTTTAGTCCAAAAGATCATGATTAAAATGAACTTCAGTTTTATCAGCTATCAAAATATTTAGATGCTACGAAATACTGTTAAGTATTTCTTCACTAATTCTTCCTTCAGCACTGGTATGTCTTTTGTAAGAAGTATCTTCCCATTGATCAAGATAGCAAAATTCAAGCCTAAGAGTTCCAAGATAACAGAAAGATTGGCATCACAAGAGTTTTCTAGCACATAAGCTATTAGACAGATTTCCCATGAAACTCAAACCCCATCCAAACAAAAATTGCTACATTCTTCTAATTTAAATGCAGTTTGCCAGGGCTACTGGCAATTTTAGAGAGACTTTACATACTGTCTCTTTAAGGTAAGCAGCAGCAATCACACACGATTAGAGTCCCAGAACTGTAAGCACCATCCCTACAAATTCTGTGCAAAGTAAGAGAGGATGAAAAAGTGCAAGCAAAACTCCCCCAAAGTATCACACGAATGCAAGTGGAAAACTTTATGGAAACAGAGGACAAGACACCTTAGAAGCTAATACAAGATCATTCATTCATTTATGGATGTTCCAAAGTACATTTCATCCGAATGATTTTTTTATTTTGCTTCTAACACGTGCACTGTAAAGAAGAGTGAAAAAAACTATTATTTTTTGGATGATTTAGTTTGACATGATTCTATCTTGCACTTCTAATAAGAGTAAAATAGATCTGCTCCTAAAGGTTCTCCTACCACTAGTAATGTCTAAATATTGACGCTAGAGATTCAAATAAGTTTTAAATTTTGCCATATGTTTATTAACTTTTCAAATATTAACAAACAAGTTAAATTTTTCTTCAAATTAATACTGTGCTTCCAGGAACCTCTAAAATTGCATTTATATTCTCAATATCATCTAGTATACACTAATTTTTCACATGAATGAAGTACATATTGTAATCATTTCAATAACTGTTTTAAGGCATATAAGGTTTACAAAGGTCCATATATCACTACAATGAACTAGTAAACACATTCAGGGACCATTAGTTATTGATTTATTTGCAACTATCCTTTACAGTTGCTGTCCATATTACTCCCCTTTGCATTTAATCATACCGATTCAGTTTCAGGACAGGTAGCAACCATTTATTCCAGGCTCCACATAATGATAAATAATGAAAACAAAGCTTTAAGAGTACTTTGATGTGCAAGGTACAAAGCACTCAACTTGCCAATACTGGCGAGTAATGGACCCTTTATAACAAAAAGTTAATTAATTGATTACTATAGTTGTTAGCAATAAGTACTACATCAAATAGTGATAATGCTTATTATCTGTCACTGTAACCTAGCGTAAATATTTTCAGCACTGCAGGAAGGGGATACTACAGAATATGTAAGGAAGGTACTGCCAGACTGACTTCACAAACATGCCAACAGTGAAACTGAAACTGATAAACACTGCCTTAAGGTGCAAGGATGTCAGTCTGTTCTAAATTAATCAAGACAGATTATAAAAGCCAGACCAGACAATGTCTAATTGATTTTGGACCACATGAAATCCAGGCCATTGCACTTTCTTGAATTAATTTCTACTTTAGGTAGACATAGCTTAGAAAAGCCATTATTTAGAAGTTGTCAGGGTTTTTTTAAGACTGAAGAATTTACTGTAGCAGCCAGTGCATTTGTGAAATGCCTAACCACGTTCTCTGCTAAAAAGCAACACTATTTCTAAACCAGAATATCCTTAGATTCAATTTTTATCTACTAAATCCTATTCTAGTTTTGTCTGCTATGTAAACGAACCTATTAAGAATATATTTTGTTCCCTTTGTCACAATCAATGATGAACTCCTCCTTAATTAAATCTCATCTACTTGAAGATGTCCCTGCTCATTGCAGGGGGTGTGTGTGTACCAGACCTTTAAAAGTCCCTTCCAACCCACATTAGTCTATGATTCTATGAACTCTTCCAGATACCGTTGTAAAAAATAGTACATTTTTATTTCTATTTAGTTTACCAAATCATCCAGACTTCATTTACCTGGTGTCTTCGCGAAAAAAGACCTTTCCAGAGTGCCATCTGTTAACTTTAATCAGTAACTCTGATTCAAATCCTAATCAGATTTCTAAGATTCCTTTTTTCCAAGTCACATATAAAAATGTTAAATAGTGTATGAGAAAAAAAAAAAGTCTCTGAAAACATTTGATGATTCTCCATTTAAGGTTTCATGTCAGACTTTACCATATTAAGTAACAATATTTACATTGATTTTGTAAAATACCTTAATATGGATAAATCTATCTTCTACAATCATGGGATAATTTGTATTAATATTAGCACTAATCATATACACTTTTTAATTCTCTACATTATTCTAGTTCTCCATTTCACGAGTCACTTCTTACATCTCAAAGATAGTTTTGGAATTATCCACAGATTCCTGGCACAATCTCACTGAGAGAATTTCTTAGCACAGAAGGAGATGAAAGAATGGAATTCGTTTATTGCCACCTGACTCTTAAGTTACAAAATTGAAAGACTGAGCTTTCATGTGGGATATCAAAACCTGCAGGATTTTATTAAATTCTTGAAACCTAGTCCATGTACTCTCAATAGAAAGGTAATTTGTTTATGGGGATTAGGACAGATGGTGTGGGGACCTAAAATTGAGTTTTACTCTGAAAACCAGCAATGGTTTACCCCATGGATCTGTTCTGTTTTCTGTATTCAAAATCACATATCCTTAGCAAGAATACAAGTAACAATTTGTATCGCTTGCTTGCTATTACCATTAGCCCCTCAAAACCAACTCAATTTTGAAATGGAACTAAATTCTATTTGTCTTTTTTGGTCTCCCTCTTCAAAGTGCAGAATGCCCTTTCATATGCAGCACCTTTCTCTTCCATCCACTTTGACAAAGTCAGAGGGAATATCTGAAATCAATTCTCCACAACTGCTCATCCACAAACAGATTCAAGACAACTTGCAATTTCATTCTAAATCTAGGCACTTGGGCACTGCTTTAACAGCTTCACAGCTTTTATTGGAGATGTCAAATTTCATTCATCAGTAGCTACAGCACAGGATGAGTATGAAGAACATTAGCTTTATTAATTTTAAGAGTGCTGTATATCAATATATCTCTGTGGGCTCAGAGAGTAATGGTACAGCCAATTATGAGATTCAAGGAGGTGAAACCCCACAGGAATTCACTGACCACGCTTTTGAGCCTAATGCTTAAAGAGACAATACCGGAGATCTATAGTGGAAAGAGAGGTAAAACCCAACACTACACAGGAAAATTAAAAATTTATCTGATCACAGGTTGCACTAGCCTGTTCTAATTCACAAGACATCTCTGTGATTAGAGATAAACCCTGAATAAAACAAAGTTTTAGAAAAACTAAAAGACAGTCTGGATGTAAGGGTAGTGAGACACTAGTCGAAAAAAACAGGCCAAGTTGACAAATTAAGGAATTCTGCTGAAAAGCATTGAGAATCTAGTAGTATCCAAAATTATTTTGGAGAAAAATAAATTGTGCAAACAGGGCATCCCTCAGCCTCTTAAGAAATTGCCCTCTCAATTTGTTACTTTGACAATACCTTACATCATAAGCTGTTGCCTTTGTTTCCTCCACCTACTTCTCTAGCAAAGGCTTTTTCTTGTAACTTTCCCAATTCTTGAGAATCTAGAGGTTCAAACTTTCCCTTGAGCCCTGATTCACAGGTCATAAAATTACATCTAACTGCCCTTTGAATATGTCTGAACAGGTACGACTTCCTTATCCACAGCAGTAACCCATACAAAAATGTAATTAATAAACTCTAAATTGAATTTCACTCACACTTGTATTAATTAACTTGTTTTAGTAAATGTCCATCTTCTACCTCATCTTCTTAGCATCTTTATGACTTTAGTAAAAGCTTTAGGACAGCAAGCCACCTTAACACATTCATTTTTTACAGTAAGCCCAAGAGGATGGGAGTAGGCAAAAAAAGATTTCCTTTGCCATTATTCCACCTGTATCAGAAGTCCTCTCACTCCCTGTTGATTTCACAACACACAAATTTAACTACAGCTTTTTTGTTTTACTTTTCTCCTCTGAAATTCTAAATCATAACAATCTTCTATCTCATTTTTTTTTTTACCATCTATAATCTTTATTATTGCCTCATTCTTTGTTTACTTGCAGTTCACAGCCATCTGCTGTGTTCTTACCAACCTTCCACTCTATTACTAGCTTCCATTCCCAGGTACTCATGTGGTATGTGGAAAACTATATAGACCATTGTAATTCCAGTTATGCAGAAAGCGACACACCTGCACGGCCACCTTTCCCATTTTAAGTCCTACTCCAGGTAGGATGTATTTTGAAGTGTTCTTACACCAAAAATTAAATAAGCACAGGAGTAATTTCAGAAAAATAGTATTTCCGGAAAACACCTTTTGGATCTCGGTATAAAATCTATTTCTGCTGGCAGGTCTTCAGTTTCTCATTTCTGATCTGGAATGCAGGTTTACAAACTTCCACATGGTCTTCAAGCAAGCAGAATCGTTACAGTTCGCTTGTCATCTGCAACACAAGATTCACAGTCACCCGTTCTCTATGCTTCCCAAACTTATGTTAATTTCTGCATTACACTGCAAATTGCCTTTTTTCATACTTCCCAAAGATCCAGTCACCTTACCCATACAGCTGCCTTGTCTTCCTCGCATTTTTTTATCTTTCATTTCTACCCTCAGCTGTCACACCAACACCTTAGATAGTTTTACTTTCTGTGGTGCTTCTGCCTTCAATCTGCAGGCACTGAAGGCAATATTTGGCAAGAGCTTTCACACAGTAAAACCGGAAAAACCCCAACAATTTTTACTCAAAGGATCTACAGTTACTAAAGGCTTTTAATATGTTTTAAAAGATCTTTTCTATGTGAACACAGCCATTGCTGCACATCAGATAAAAGGCCTGTAATGTTTCAGCCATAAACTGTACCTCTGGACCCCCTTTGTATTTGCCCTGAAGGAAATCCTAATAAAGTCTCCAACTTCCAGCCCCTAACTGATGAAAAATTCTGTAATATTCTGCCTCCAGATCAGACTCAGAAATTTACTGGAATCATGCTGGCAATTTTGTAGCTATTACAGAGACCTTTTTTTTGTGTGCTATGGAGGAAAACAATGAACACATTCAGGACTGCAGTTCAACCACATAAAGTAATGCTCACTAAAACATACCAAACAACATTCCTCTCTCAATTTATATCATTGCCACAATTAAACACATACTTATCCTTTTTCTGAAGTTGAAAAAAAACTTATGTTAAATATATACAGGTGATGAATTTCAATAAAAAGACTACTGCATCCTCTGATTCTGTTCTCTCGGGATCATTTTCAGACAAATAGCTTCTCAAAAAAGCATCTTATTTATTCACAACAGAAACGTTTAAAGAAAACACATCTTAAAATTAAGAAACATCTTAACACCTACCACCTAACCACCTTAACAAACACCTACTCTACATTCAATTATCAAGATATCACCCAGAAACACTTGCAAGTCTAAAATACTTCCAGTCTTTTCATTGGTGCCAGGTTTCCCACGGGAAGTCAGACACTTTGCTGCACTGAGGGGGCCTTATCAAGAAATCCAAGTTTTTCGATGCCTCATCTGTTGAGTTAGGTCATAGCACTCTCTTTTCCTTCTTGCTAGTGAAGTGAAGCTTCAACTTGATTCCTGAAGTGTTTTAGTATTGTCATCGATGTCTAGTCCACAAGTAATAACAACTACGGGAAAAGCCTCCTACAGCCTATGACCGCATTTTCTTGAAAAGAGGAATGAAAAACATGCTGCAAGAGCATAATTAAATCAGAGTACATGTTTAAGAAGCAGGATTGTAACTCCACATTTCCACATCTAAATGAAGCTATCTGAGATCTTTTTCATCCAAGGTTTTACTGCTAATAAAAACACTATTCATGTGTGCCTGTAACCTTAATACTGCCTTAATCACACTTTTTGGAAGCAGCTTATACCAAACTGATGAGTACATTCTCAAAAAATTTCCTTTTCTAACTCAAAATCTAAAGAGAATGTAAAGGTCAAAGCAGATGATAACTTGCTATCATCACAAACTTAAAAAAAAAAATAAAAATGAAAAACTTCAGATTTTTGTTTTTAAGGCTTAAAAATTTTAAGTTATATTACTGCACGAAGGACGGGGGGATAAAACAGCACAGAATTACCTGGATATTCCTCAGGGCAGGGGGTGGTGGGAAGAAACAACAACAACAATCAGCTTTGAAAGTAACAGCAGAGAGCACCAAACATTTGCAGTACATTATATAACAATAGCTGACTTTAAACAAAGCTGGCTATTTAAGTCTCCTTAGCATCCTTACAAAATTTCTTAGACAACAGTATCAACTCAATGTCAGCATATAAACCTTAAATTCTCAAAAGCGTTCAGGCATTTACTCTCACTGACTTCTACAACAGGGAACCCAAGCACATCTGCAGAGCTTTAGATACTAACTGCTGCTAAATGTATAGACGCCATTTTAAGAAGGAAAACTGAAAACCTTAAAATACATTACTAAATGGCTTACGTGTGTTGGGTGTGCAGTTAAAGTATATTAAGGCGATATAAACTACAAATAGATCAACCTCTCATTTGTCAAACACAAGCACGTACTTGTGTAGCTAAAAATAAAAGTCAAATCAGAGTTGATGCAGACTCGCCAAAAAGACAGCACTAATACAATCAGGTCTCAGCTGTGTCATTAATATACTGACCAGAACAATCCAATGACATACTAAAATGATATTCAAATATATTTGGCTGGGAAGAGAAACGAAAAGGCTACCCTGCTGGTTTCCTCTCATTACTTTTCTTACAGTAACTTATTTCTAACATGAAATTCAGGATGAATGAATTCAATTAGTAAAAAGATTTTTTAAAAGTAATAAAAATGGGATTTGTAATATTAGGAACAATATTTATAGCTCCAAATCTCCAATTTATAAGCTTTCCTGACACTCAAATTCTTTAAGAAAACATTCTATTCCAAAGAAATAGAAAAGGATTGTTTCAAAAGTTATAAAGTTTAAAGACAATCTGAAGCATCACAGACTAGCTGATATAGCTGAATAAGAATAGTCTCCTGAACAGATGTTGGCATATTCTGCCTAAGCTCCTCACCACAGCTTTGGCACACACAGCCTGTTTCGCTGCCACTGAGGCTGTCTACTCATACAGATTACCAGATGGTGGCTAGAAGCTTACTCTGTGTGTATCCTGACAAAAATGGAAATAAAACTACACAGAGATTGTCAAGAGCTCCTTGCTACCATTCGTGGACCAGCAATCAGTTAACTCGGCACCAAGGTTAAGAATATAGGCGAGTATATTAGCTTGTTTGGTTGTGTTTTTAGAAAGGTTACAGGAGTCGTGGAATACAACACAGGACATACCCTATTAACCTTAAAGTTGTTCCAAAAATTGTCAGCCTTCCCCTCTCATTCTTTTTATGTTTACACAGTTTCTAGAACAATTAATTAGTATATAATAGGCTGTCTTCCATTAAAATAAAACAAAACTATACAAATAAACACAAATGCCAACAAAGCCCTTTCCAGCATCTCTTCATTGGTATTTCCAAAACTATTTTAGCCTGGTTGAATTTAGAGATCAAAGCAAGTCTGCATACACTGGTTGTTCAAAGTTTTGGTGGCAGGCAAAAACTGGCCATGAACTAGTAGTTTGCAAAACAGAAAAGAAGCTGGAGACACAAGATCAGAAGAAGGGAAGTTTAGTCAGCAACAGAGCAGGAGCGGCAAAAGAAAACGTTGCCAAAATCTTATAGTCTGAAACTCAAGAGAACATCTCTTTCAAATTACTATTATGTTTGGACTAAAACAATCACTTAACAACTGACTGTATATCAAAAATTGAGAACTTTTTTCCCCAAAGGATGATCTTCAAAAGTAAATATATCTCCTATTTCATCTCTATTTGCACTACTATTGTTCTTATTTGTAATCATGCAAAAGCAAGGACAGAATCTTCAACTTTAACCAATCCTGTGATCTATGCTGAAACACATAATTAGGGTATTCTCCCTAACTGCTACATTAACATACACCACGGCAGCAATTTTTACACGAGGTGTGAAGAAGGCAGCTTGTGAACTTCTTTAGCATTACAAACAACCTTTTGTGGCCATTTTCTTAGGCTATGGGTATGAAAAAAGATGTATAAACAGCTGACAGAGACGTCACAGCTATATGCGTTGTTCCTAAATTAACCAGGAGTGAGGTATTCTAAACAAAGTTTAAAAAATAATCAATATACATTAGAAGTGCAGAAATACAGTATACACAAAGAATTCTCACATTAACAAATACCACTGGTGCACACAACTGAATTTCTAAAAACACAACGTATAGTGATTTATTTCTTGTTTGTTCTTTTACTTTTTAACCTATATAAATTTGTGGAAATTGCTCCTGACAGATTTAAATCACAGCAAACAATCTCGGTTGTTGCTATATTGCTTCGAGATTACGGTTTCTTTACAGATATTACAGAAACATTGGGTAGGTTTGCTTTTTACCGTGAGTGAAGCATTCCTGCAAAAACAAAAGCAGCTTGAGGTGTGTGGTAAATTAGATGTCTGATCAGCTGATCTGCTTTGGATGATTTACAATATATAGCACTTTATCTGAATAATATATACACAAGCTGATAAAAACTTGTAAACAAATACAGAAAAATAGAAAAAAGTTGCAAAGTATACAAGAGAAATGTAAACTGAAACCATCCACTGAGAACATGGTAATTTTCTCACTTAAGCACATTTTGGCCTGTGTTCTGAGTAACAGAATCCTACACCAGGCTTTCAGACTTGTGTAAACAACTTTTTAATTCAGCACCTTAGTTGAAAGAATTTAGGATGTTTACAAAAAGAGTAGAAGTAGAAAGGAGAAGGTTAGCTGTTAAGGAGAAGAAAGGGCTGAAACAGGGAAAAAAAAGCATTATTTTAGATCAGATGTGAAACCACTTGAGTGCTAGTGCTTTTTCCACCAAAGACAAAGCTCTGAGAACTCATGGCCAAACTCCACAGTAGGATATAAGACTTCACTTATATAAAACCAAATTCTTTTGAAATATAATATGAAAACATCCTTAAAATGTCCACAAAATTATTGTCTGTTGTAGAGTGTATGCTGTTTAGCAGTTGTGCTTTACACAAGTGGCTGCATTTAGCAGCAGCAGATTCAATCCTCCCTTATTGTCTAAACATCACTCTGAAATCGTTTCTGTTCCACTGGCATAAAAATCATATACATCATTACAGGTTAGCTTCCAGCAGAAATTTTTTACCAAGGTACTCTTCCTCAGGAAAGCAAACCCCTTACCTGACAGGAGAGAAGTTGCTGCCATTTGACAACTGTCAGTCATTTCTATAAAATGAGCTGGTGCTAAGGGCAAAGAAAGTATGAATGGGGGTGGAGGGCAGCAACCTCAAACCATCTCAGACAACACAGAAAGACCAACAATAGCTTCCCTCTGTCCCAGCCATGTTTCTTCTGAAAACTGAAGAAATTATACATTTTCAGTACTTTCTCAGACCTCATTCTCCCTGCTGACAGAGGTTTCAATGTGGTTATTGCATGTAAGTGAAGACAAGCTCAACAAATCTATGATTATACAACCAGTTTTAATCATGATCAAACCTGTCAGGCCTAGATTTGAACCGGAAATCCTATTATGAAAAGGACTGTGACCCATCTTCTAGTATGTGACACTCCCATGAAAAATAATTAAAATTTCTGGAGGAAACTGTCTGATTATTAATTCATAAACTGTTTGGAATACAGTCTTAGCATTTTATTTCATTTCATTGTATTGAAACAAAAACAATTAAGACTTTACTTTCTACTCCCAGAAGTACTGTTTGAATACACAAGACAAGCCACCCTGAACATGATGTGCAATGCATGTTCCTGCCACAGTAGGTATGGTATGTTAGAGAGATTCGTTACCATGAAAACTAAATGCTAATGTTGAATTTCATTTTCCTTAAAGAGATGTTTACATATGCAAAGGTTTTGTTTAAATATTGGAAAAAAAGATTGAAAGAGCAAAATCCATAACTTGGTATAGGATAGTTAATTTAAAATATAAATACCACAGTTAGTGAGCACCTGTGCCCTTCCTTCCAGATTTTAAGGGTCTTAGTGCTTATTTCATATTTCAATCACATTGCAGTAATTTGAAAGGAATCTAGCTTTATGCATGAATAATTTAAGCTGAACTACATTAAAAAGAAAAAAACAATTAGTATTGTTAACTTTGGCCACATTTAATCTCCTTTTTTATGTGTAAGTACATCACGCAGCGGTGTGCATACTGCCCTTCCTTCTAACCACATCCCTGAACACCAGTGTAAGTTAACTGCTGGATTTTGTATTGCAAATGCTACTTCCAGAAGAATATTTCTTTAAAAATATAGCATTGATTATTCCCCCAGTTCAAATACATTTATCATTCTGAACATTCTGATTTGCAATTGTATATCAATTACAATTAACTAATTAACACATATTATTTTTTTTTTTAGCAATACCCCAAAATACTCAGCAGATCATTGTTTTGTTGTATTGGAAAATAAAACTATGTATATAGGGTTCCAAAATATTACATAACTCTGCCCACCTCTTGCATTTAAAATTTTTATTACAAAACAGGCCTTAAAAAACAAAAGAATTATAATCAGAAATAGACTTCTGTGGAATTGAAATTTTTCCTCTCACACACATACACACAAAATCCCTTCTAAAAACAACTGACATTTTTCAAGTGTAATTAAGTTTGCATCAATAACATCGTAACCAAGGTACCCAGCCAAGGGTGCACTGCTGCATGTCTTGGGCAGTGCATTCTAATCATACTTAGTGATTTCTCTTTCCTTTAGAAGAACAGAGACCTTGGCAAAAGTTAAACATTCAAAACAGCATTGCAATTGCGCATTTAGAGAGAGAAGTTGTACTGGCAGAACTCTATTTGGTGGCATTCCACCCAGCCCATTTCAAAAAATGTGTTGCAATCATCCTACATTTGTTGGTGAAGGAACAAGCACAAATAAACCATTCTCCTCCTTGACCCCTCCAAAATTCTCAAATAATATCCAGGAGAAATTTTAAGGTCTTGACAATTTAATTAAAGGGAAAACAAAAGCATTAGTCCAGAGTTAATGTAATTACTCAATATTGGTCTCAAATGCCAAACAATGCTGACATTACTGATAGTCGTACAAGCAAAGCATCATTCCTCCACCTTTGTAGGGAGGCTCTTGTTGTGTTGTCAGGTTTAGTCTTCAATCATGCGAACTCAAATCCTATCATAAAGCCCAAAGTGAATGAAAGAAAGCATTACAGGGACTCCTGTGGGATAAAGGGAACCCTTACACACAATAAATTCCCAGCTCTCCCCATTTGACAGGGCTGCCTGTCCTCAAGAAGACAGCAATGGCAACAGATATAAACAAAACCAAACATTTTAAAGTCTATAATTTTTACATGTATGTATACATTTTTTACATTTTCTCAGCAACATTCAAAGATTTTTTTCTTAAATTAAATATAATTTCAATAGGTCACTATTCCAGGAAAACAAAGCATTTGCATATAGAAAAAAAAACCCCAGCAATTTCATTATTGGCAGTTTTTGCAAATGATTATAGCAAGAGCAAGATTCACAGTCTCACAGAAGACAGGCCATTATTTGAAAATCTGTCACAATTTACAGTCAGCTACAGAAAGATATATACGAATATGCAAAGCATAGCTACAATTAGACTTAGGATCAAAGGCATCTTACTTTCCTACATTCTTCCGTATTTGTTTTCAGTCTTGGGGGTCTGTTATTTTCTTATTCTTAGCAGCATGTAATGACTCAAAGAAACCCTTTGGATACTCTGCAAGGTAAATTTACAAGCACCAGTGGCTTCAAATATTAATCTATTTCTAGAAATTCATGTCTTTAGGGTGCCTTGATTTAACAAAGCCACAGTGATGGATGGAAAATTATATCTATGTTGCCTCTTATAAATTTTTCTTGCAGACATGATTTTTTTTTCTATACAGCTTTATAGTAGCTCACATTCTCAAACATCTTATTCTCTCCATGTAAGTCTGTAATATTTAAAAAACATGTTTTGGCAAATCCTAAAACTGAAGGCATCATTACATCATCTATTACATACAGGATATCATACACAAATTAAAACAAAAGCATGGATTTCCTCTGAAGTTTTTTTTCTTTACCATTTTCAAGTCTATAGAAGGAGTTTTTAAAAAAATAAAGTGCTGCCTAACAAAATATGCAATCCTTTTAAATGAAATTCCATCAGTCAACTAAAGAACACTTTAGTTTACATGCAGTTAATCTCGGATCATACTCCTAACATTTGACTCACAGAACATTAATTCCGTAAGTAGATGTAAAGAGGCATCATATTCCAAAGATACATATTCTTTATTGCACAATATCCATGATCACCACAGTAAAGCCAGCTCCCACTGCGTGCCTGATGACAGTCCCACTGGACAAGAAGCTGCACACACTATACTTGTCCTGGAGACAGTCATACTCATCAGTTCACAAATACACATTTGCTGTCTGGCACACCTTCTGAATGCTTTCCCATCTGCAGGCGCTAATGTGAGTCTTTCCACTTTCCCCAGCCATCAAGTCTAACGGGAATTATAAAAAACTTATTCTAATATTGCTCTTCAACAGAAAGTTAAAAGTGGCCTGCTATTTTAGGGCAAGGCAGAAAGCTTCTTCCCTTAAGTACAATTTTTGGGGGAAAATCAGAGAATCACAGAATGATCTCCAGAGGTCCCTTCCAAACCTGACCATCCAGTCCAACCTCCTGCTAAAGCAGGTTCACCTACAGCAGTTTGCACAGGACCATGTCCAGGCGGGTTTTGAACGTCTCCAGAGACCCCACAGCCTCTCTGGGCAGCCTGTCCCAGCGCTCTGTCACCCTCAGGGTAAAGAAGTGCTTCCTCACGTTCAGATGGAACTTCTTGTGATGCAGTTTGTGCCCGTTGCCCCTTGTCCTGCCGCTGGGCACCGCTGAAAAGAGCCTGGCCCCATCCTCCTGCCACTGCCCTTAAGGGATTTGTGTACAGTGATAAGATCCCTCTCAGCCTTCTCTTCTCCAGGCTGAACAGGCCCGGCTCCCTCAGCCTTTCCTCACCAGGGAGATGCCCCACTCCCCCCATCATCTCTGTAGCCTCTGCTGGTCCTGCTCCAGTAGTTCCCTCTTGAGCTGGGGAGCCCAACTGAAAGTAGATAGCTAAATAAATCCTCTGCTGATTAATCAGTACAACCCCTTTCCCAAGGGAACCCTGCACCTATATTATTCCTTAGAAAAACCTGTCTGTCCTATTCCAGTTAGACAAATTCCCTAGGCAATCTATTCCAGTGCTTTGCTATGTTTACTACCGTAAATTGTTTCATATGTAATCTGAAACATATACTTATTGGATTTCTACTTTATTAATTCTAACAGGTTATGTTGTGGTTGCTTGGGTTGGTTTTTTCTTGTTTTGCGGGTTTTTTTTAACAGAATTCTTTCTGATTTTAAGAATGTATCCTGTCTCCTCTTAGTGTTCTTTTATGTAGACTATGCAATTTCACTTTTCACCTTTCCTTGACAGCTACGTTTCATAGACTTTTAATCATTCTCATTACTCTATTGTAGATGCTCCACTTGACTGCTGAAGAACTGTGATCAAACTGAACACAACTGCAGCCAGTTATATGCCAACTGAAGAAAGCAAAAGGAATATTCCACATCCTCCATAAAATACTCCTGATTTACACTGCTGTATGATGTTCAGCTATTCAGCAATGTTATGTCATTGTTGACTCACGCTAAGCTTATTTTATACAACAAAACCTAGAGCTTAATCTAAATAAATCTATTTGACCAAGTCTTTCTTACCATCTTGTTCTGTATTTGTATATGTGATTTTTTTTTCAAAGGTAGAGTTTTGTACCTTTTCTGACATTGCATGTTATTTCTTTGATCAATTCTCCAATAGGTCAAGTTCTGAACTGCCCTCTTGCCCTCAGTCATACCTGCTGTTCTACCCCCACCAAGCCCAGTTCACTTGGTCTGCAAGTTTAGTCAGCATATTTTCTGTTTCATTTTCCAGATCATTAATGACAACATATCCCAGCAAAAGCCTATTCACTGTAACTGCATGTTTCCAATCTGTTTTCCATTAATTTAAGAAAGGTTCTGTCAGGCCAGATTTCCACAGCTGCTAATAGGAACAATCTGTGAGACAGTATCCAAACCCTTATTAAAAACTTAGGAGCTCTTACATCTTAGGATAAAGTTACAACACTTACTGCTTCTCTGCTATCCATGAGAGCTCTTATCCGGTTATGGGTGCTGTTTAAACTGGATTGAAATGCTTTTTCCATGAAAAAGGATTTGCAAGATTACTTCTTATCCTGGTTTCTTCCAGATGTTCAGTCAAATTTCATTTATTCATTCCAAATCTCATTTGGAGTTTAAGTTTTACCGTCTAGTCTATAATATCTTAGCTTTTACTTTTTATCTCATTTAAAATACAGGCTTTGTATTTTCTTTTCCATTCTCTAGACTGCAGTCTTGTATCTTTGCAACTGGTATTAATTTTCTTAGCCGTCTGGAGTTTTAGTATCCAGTGAAGGACTGTAGAAATAAGTGTTCCCAGTATTATCTGTCAGTCACCTTCTCTCTACTGAATATCAAATCAGTGCTGTCTTAGCAACATTACAAACACAAAATGATCGCTTATTTACGACTTTTCCTAAGTATTTTGAAAACTGATCTTTCCAATTCTGTCCTGATATACCTGTGCTAATTTATATTGAAGCTTAATGATCTGATGAAGTAATCATTTGGTTTTAGCTTCCCTTCTGTTTGAGAGCACAGGAACTGTTGTTCTAAATTTTTTACACTTTATTCTATAGAACGAAGGAGAAACTTTTTTATACATGTATGCATGTGATATTTCCATCCAAAGTCTTATCAATTACAAAAGCTGTGTTTATACGATAATTGCATTTTACTTTTTTTTTTTTACTATACCATTGGCTGTAATATCAATTCCACAAAAACAGATGCCTCCACTCCAGAAATGTCCAACACACCTTTTGATAAAGTTTTACACCACATAAAACTTCAAAAATGAAATTGCATTTAATACATTTTATGTGGAAATAGAATTTATAGAACATAAAGAAGCTGCAATCACCCTGCTAATAACCAACAAAAGCAATCATAGAACATACTCTGTGAGGAACCTGAGAGAAACATCAAAATAGGAAATGTATATTTCAACAGGAGAAAGAAAATCACATTATCAAAGGTTCTCTACAATTTTAATGACCTGTGAGTGCATTTTAACTAATTTAAAAGTTTAAAGCAGTATTTTATGCACATTCTTAATCTAAGAATATTTATGCTATTGATATTGGCTTATTAAGGGCTAGATATGTAAACTGTTTAGCTTAATTGCCTGTTACTGTATAATTTAACTGAGTCTTGTAACAAGATTTTAAAATCAGGAGAATACATTCTCTCCAAAAAATTCCAGTTGCCTTTTCACTGTTTCAGTGATAAGCTTTACATCAAAAGGACCCTAGGTTTTAAATTACGTGTCAGCTTTTACAGGCTATTATAATAATACAATATATGTCTGTCCTTGAAGTAAATGTTCTAGCTCAGCTATGAGTCATATTTGCATCTACTTAAAAGTAAGCACAGACATTTGTTAGATCACTATTTAGGCATAAAACAGAGAAGAGTTTTTAAATCATTTTCATCACTCCTATGTAATAGTATAGTTAATACAAACATTTATAATTTTGTCTCAAGGATACAATTTTATGACAATATATTTGCTTTTTACTGCATGTGATACAACCAATTGGCTAAATTTTAAAATTAGATAAACTGTTCACTCTGAACTTTTGTAAGCTTTAAATGTTCACTTAGATTTACAGAAAAGAGCTAAACAATATTTGACAATGAATTTGACCTAGATTTCCCATATTTTCTGTTTTCTTTTTCTCTATTTTGTCCTAAATACACTGTTTGAATACAGGGGGTTTAATTGCATTTATTACTTCCGTATATTCCTCACTTGAACTCCATGGAACTGACCAATTTATGTGCTGACTCTTACTTCTTTGCGGTATAAAGAGAAACTAAATTAAATGTAATCTTAATCTGAGTATGTTTAAATCAATTTTACCCCCTCTCCAAACCAAAACCACTTTAAGTGTGGGTTTTTTTCCATTATTGTAAATAAGAACAAGATTATTTATGGCACTACACTTTTCAATAAAGACATTGCCATGTTGAATCATTGTAAGAAAGAATATAAGTCACATAAGACACAGCAGAATTTAAAAGATCTTTTGATATAGGTCAAAGGAGATGAGGAACCACACAAGTTTGATTCCAAGTATCACATAAAATTATCTAAAGAAGGCAAGACACTCATTTATACCTAATCTGTTTGACTGGAACAAATACTCAGAGAACTAAACTGTTGAGTAAGAATGCATGACTTTAACAAAACTTAGAAGTAAAGTCCAATAAATGTGCACTACAGGACACAGTTCTTTGGGAATCTTTGTTTTAAATACAATTTTAATTCAACCCTTTGCCCACTACAGACTCATCATACCCTCTGACGTTTATTTCTAACACCTAAGAAATAAGACAAATCACATGTGGTATCTCAGGTAGTTTCTTTGGTTAGGACCCAGGAAATGTGAAGAGAAAAAAGGTATTGTTCCATTGTTGGAAAAGATGTTAGTCTCACACCTAAGTTTTAAGTTATTGCTTAGCCATGGTAATATCTAACACATTCAAATATACCCATATTTTCTGATGTCTTACTTCTGGAGTTACTCCAGTTTTCTAATCTGTTGATTAAATAAAGACATCAGGGCCTCTGGTAGGACTCATTTGGGAAACATAAGATCTGCAGAAACACAGATGCTTGCCAGAACCAGTCAACTAACAGTGCTCATGAATTTCAAAGAACAAGAGCGAGCCAGACAAGCATACTACCTGCGTAGAGTTTATATATTCTGGGGGGGAAGCATAACTCTACTGAAGTTCACTGTAAAAATCAAGATGACTTCAGTAGAAACAGGAACAAAAAAAATAAGATTTCATAAGCCAAGAAATACTTTTCTGTTCACAAGTCAAAATGAAAACAGTCTAAGATGGAAGTTTGTAACTACTGAATGAAAAACAGGGAAAGTGGAGATGGACTGATGGGTCAGAGCCTCAGTAATACTCAGATACTAATAGGTGGGGAGACAGTACAGAGAATTATTTCCAATATGTCGTGAGAAGTGTTTCAGAAAGCAACAGAATATATTTATTTTATTTCCTTACTATTATTTGGAGGTTCAGGAGAATGAGAAGGGATGAAAACAGAAATAAAATTGTATGTTTTTCAGAAGAGAAGTGGATTGCCAGTGTCAGACAGAAGAAATGCCCTTGCAAAAACAGATAGAAATATACAAAAAAATCACGACAGGCATATTCTTATGGAGACAGGGAAAGGAAAGACTGAAACTGATTCTGACTACATCAACATAATCTAAAGCTTTTTTTTCTTCTCAAAAAACAGTTTAAACTAACTGTGGTTCTCTAACAAAAACAGGCCAGTGTAGAATTTTTACCTTGATTTGGAAAAATAAAAAGCATAGTTATATAGCCCCAAAGTGCAACCTCAATACATAAACCAAGTAGAATAAAGAAAATATATTCCTTTAAATAAAAATAATAATAATAAAAAAAAAAAAACAACCAAAAAAACCCAAACAATCAGGAATTGGTTTTGATGTTGCACAACTTCCACACTAGAACAGCAACGCATATTTTGGTATACTCAAGTTTGAAACCTTCATTGACTGTTTTTTGTCCTCAGTCTCCCAGATGTTATACCTTTTAGACCTAGCTGAAACATACAGGCTGAAATACTCAAAGTTTGCACACACTACGGAATAGGTCAGGATTTCTCCAGTTACAAGTGAATCATAGCAGAGCAACAAGCACTTATAGCTGGTGCTCTTTCTCTGCAGGGTGATTACATCAGACTCTTGAAAAGCAGCTTGCTACCTTCAACTAATCAGAGTTCCTATTATTCCCTGAAAAACTAATTGCAGTAAAAACTCATTAAAAAATAAAAATCTTGTTACCTACCTGTCCTAATTAATTTTACTAAGTATGACTTTTCAGTCATGTTGGAGAAGTAACTTTCCCATAACTTTGTAAAAGTTTAAAAGCATACTTTGAATTAGAAGCTGAGCAACTGGAAAGAATGCTGCTTACCTTTGGGTATCTCTTGCCTATCTTCTCAGCACCCTTGACTGGATCATATGAAGAGCTTTTAGCACCAAGGTTTTTTTGCTGCCTGGCCTCCTGAAGAGCTTTCTGGGTGGGACCTAATTCTTTCTTCCTTTGACATTTGTGGTTTGCTATAAAATAAAACCAACAAATATCACCAGAACACATTTTTTACTTACTCTTCTGGAAGACAGCTCTTTACTTAATATTAATTATGCATGAAAAATTCTAAAAGAAACACCACTTTAAATAAAATGATATTCAGGTTACCATGCCATCCATATAAAGTATTAGAAGCCTATGTATAACTCTGCTCCACAAATCATTTTGCTGTGATGTATTTCAGCCTACCTAACAGTACTCTAGATTTTGCTCCAAAAACGCAGCAATGATTTTGAATCTGCAGTACAGGAAAGTCACAGTAAAATGGATGCGGTTCTTAGTTTCTCTCAGAGCCAGAAGAAACATCAGCTTACTGCATCCTATCCAGTATTACCACCAAGGCATTATTCTGATTTACAGCCTGCATTCCCTTTTGCTTCCCTGCACTTTCTCCTAACCCACCTTTCAAACAAGGAATTACTTATGAATAGGTAACTCGGAAATCCTAAGCAGGTAGCACAGCTGTAAATCATCAAAATAGGCTGCAAGGAATACGAGGAACAGCATAGCACACGTGGACTATTGTACAATGCAACTGCCATGACGTGGCAAAAAAGATGCTATTCTCTGACAGTCTCTCGTGATCCCTGTATCTTCTTGTCATGGTTTAACCCCAGCCAGCAACTAAGCATCATGCAGCTGCTTGCTCACTTGCTCACTCCCCACACAGTCAGGATTGACTGGTAAAGTAAAAGTGAAAAAACTCATAGGTTGAGATAAAGACAGTTTAATAGGCAAAGCAAAAGACACGCAAGCAAAGCAAAACAAAGCATTTGTTCACTGCTTTCCATGGGCAAGTGTTCAGCCATCTCCAGGAAAGCCAGGCTCCATCACGTGTAACAGTGACTTGGGAAGACAAACGCCATAACACCAAACATCCCCTCCTTTCTTTATCCTCCGACTTATATATATATGCAGCATGATGTCACATGGTATGGAAGGTTCCTTTGGCCAGTTCAGGTCAGCTGTCCTGGCCGTGTCCCCTCCCAATCTCTTGTGCCCCTCCAGCCCTCTTGCTAGCAGGGCCTGAGAAACTGAAGAGTCCTTGACTTAGTACAAACATTACCCGGCACAAACATTACCCAGCAACAACCAAAAACCATCAATGTGCTATCAACATTGTTCTCACACCAAAACCAAAAGACAGCACTGCACCAGCTACTAAGAAGAAAATTAACTCTATCCCAGCTGAAACCAGGACACTTGTTACAATGGTCTGTAGGATTTACATGGGTCTACAGGAGAAAAAAACGGAATACTGAATTCCAACAGAATTTGGAAGCTTACATTCCTCCAGTTCTTTGAAAAAAACCCCTCAGAATCGAAAAAGCACATTATACAGCTAACATCCAGACTCAAACAGATGTACTTCATATTACACATTTACAGATGCTCTTGCAAAATAGTTTTAAGACCTTGACAAGAAAATGCAAGCATTCTGACTTAAAAGGGAAAAAACCACCCACTTCACTCACAGCAAAAAAAGCACATCAAGCAAACAAAACCTGCTTTTCTACCCAACCTGAGTAAAACTAACTGAAAAAAAGAACTGTGCCTGGTCTAACAAAATGTCTTTATTCTCACTACTTTGAAAGTTAAAGCTACTGTCACAGATATCCTCAATAACAACCTTCTCTGAGGATCGGCATACGGCAAAATTGGTTTATATGTCAAACACTTTCTACTCACTAACTGCCTCCCACTAGCATGTTGCTCATGGAGTATTAGATTTGTTGGTGCTTTTGAAATACACATACTTATAAACCAGAGTTATGACAGCTGAAGGGCTTAAAAAGTCAGTAACCATTAAAAAAAGAAAGAACAAATTCTAAAGAACTGTTAACTGTTGCAATTGCACTAGGATGTCAACAGCTTGTGTTTACAGATTTTCTTTTCTGATTGTATTGTAGATGGAATGGGGACAACCAGGTTTAAGTACTTTAACTGGTGCATTTTACAGTTCTTTTTGCATGACCTTCTAACAGCAATTACATCACATCAAGGAAAGGAAAAGCACAGTTAACAGTCTTAGCAATGAGTTAGTTCAACCATGAGTAAAGAAACTCATTGAGTTCAACTTTTGAATATAATTGGGTAATAAATAAGCAGCTGTTGTTTTTAGAAAAAAAAACCAAGAAATGTACTGAGCAAGTAGCAGCTTTATAACATGTTTTTAGAACCAGCTGTTATAGCACTGTTCACTTAGGTTTATAAGCAAGCTACAATCAACTTTGCTTAATTCCTTCAGGCAAAAGTGGTCTCTCTTCAGAGCACCACTTAACACTGTGTCTTGATCCATAAGTAAGGTGCAAGCACTCTGTTAATATACACCTAACTACGCTATACAAACCTAAATTAAAAAAAAAATAAAAAATCAGTTATTTGGTAATTAGATACCTCTGTGTGTATGATCTTGCTACCACCTCAGGGAGGGCCACATTCAAAACAAAAACAAAACCAGGTTTTAATGCAAATCTTCTTACACAACCCCCCCAATTCTTTTTAAAACTAATCTAAACTCAAAATACAACTTTTCTGTCAGAGCTTGCTTCCTAGTGAGCACAGCAGGGACAGAGAAGCAGTCTACAAGATGACAGAGTCCTAATCCTAACTTAACTAGTTTCTCTCCAACTATGAAATGCCCTTCGTATCAACTTCAAACAAGCTAAGCAAGTACATAAAAAGAATTAGATTTTTTTTATTTCCTAAGACACCTAAAGAAAACTTCCTCTTGAAGGATTTGTGTAGAGTGTACTGTCTGCAAAGCTAAACAGCAGTCAGGCAGCAGGACAGCAAAAAATCTCTAGTAAATAAATTACATGCTCTGTATTGTGGATGCTATCCTCTTCAATTGTTTGAAATGCATCAGGCATTTTTTCTCTACCTAGCTGACACATACAAATTTACAATGCAAACTCATTGTGAATCCTACGCAGCTTCCTTCTGTTCTTCACTGTGCACTGACACACGCAAAGAAAAAAACCCAAACAGAAAACAAATCCACCCTGCACTGGATGTGCAGGACCTCATTGCCATTCAAAACCTTGAACAATTCAGCAAATCCAAAACTAATAAAAAGCCACTATCAGTGCCCTCTAGCCAAAGCCAGCATTCCAGTGACACACTGCAATCAAGTCTAGTTGTGGGACAGAAGCAGCATCAGGAAGCAGTAACAGGCAAGCTTCTGCTGCTGGGCAGAGCCATTCTCGTTCCTTGCCTTGGCAAATGATAACTTGCCAGTCAGAATGTTCATTATCTTCTAACTAAAATGTACCAATGTACTACTGTATAAAAGTCAGCCCTGAAGAGACAGCAACTGAAAAAACACAGCTGTAGGTCTCCTTACAGCAGAAATTTGCAAGTCCAACAGCAGTGGCTCCTTCCAAACTAAGATCTTAAATATTTGTTGAGAAAAGCGTAGCCAACATTTCTTCAATATCTATGCACTGCTTGCTTCTCAAGGCTGCATTTATACTGTCTCAGGAATAAGAATTCAAGAAGCAACAGAACATGACCACCTTTCAAGAGGCAGCAGAAGTATCTGAATAAGAGACAGTGTCACCCACTGAGACACGAGTATGACCTACAGGGACAATAAAAGTTACATCGTATAAGATGACAAAGCACTGGAAATAAAGGAGCTGAAATACAGTTTAATTTATGATACACAAGGTATGAGGCAAATTAAGGCTTGCACAAGCACATAGGTGGCTGATGAGCTTAATAATTTGTGTTGGAGACTACATGATTATTTTTTTTACATATTATTATTTGTAAAGTGCTCCCCTACTTGTCACTTTTTGGTACTATAAAATGCTCTCAAGATTTCTGGAGAATAAACAAGTACTGTGAACAGCCAGAAAGTGGGTTTTAGAATTGCTCAAACAACAAATGAAAGTACATGCAATATGAAAGAGACAGATGGGGCATCTATACTGTAAAACACTAGCGTGGGGGAAGAACCCACACCAGATGATCCTCAAACCAGAGTATAATGAAAACTTGAATGCTATACACCCTAAACTAATATAAAATAAAAAGCCTATTCTCTACCTCCCTATCTGAATTGGGATGAAAACAAGCACCCTGCTCTTCAGTGGGGCAGAGGCTTACGCTTTTAGTTGTAACAAGATTTAGAGACTACAGCAGAAAGTAACGAGTACATACAGCCACAGAAGGGTATTTAGAGGGCCTGAAACATGCCTTGCTGTGAAACACATACAAAGAAAGGCATCAGAATCCAAAACCAGAAAGATACTGTGAACACTGAAGAGGCTTGCTGCCAGTACTTCAGCATTCCGCTATGTTAACACATCTGAAGTCTGTATTTACAGAAGTTATTAGTTTAGCAGCTATTTTCTTGTACACAAAGTAAAATCATAGTTTTACTGGGTAAGATTACAGAACACTTTCAGGTTCTCCCAGAAATGAAAGCAGCTATGTGCTAAACTAAGCGGTATTTCAGAAAATGAGTAAGGTATGCTCCAAGGGACTCCTGAACTACATAAGCCTCCAACTGCTCCATGGAAACCAAGACCTGAACTAGGATGAGGGGCATCTTTCAGATAATTAGGTCTCAAGCCAATGCTCACAGCAATTCACAACAATTTAGGAGGCCAACTGCTTCTACATACATTAGAGAGAATTTGAAGGAAACATCAAACTGAATGTTCTATGCTCATAGTAGGCAGGCAGTAGCAAAGATCTGGATATAAGATGAAATGTCTGCATTAATAGTAAATAAGCCATCTTAACAGTCAAGGAAATACCTGCTAGTGTCTTCACTAAACTACAAATCCAAAAAGAAACCAAAGAAGTTTATGTGGCTACTATTCTTCTCAGCCTTGTCTTTTTGACAGGAATTTTATACAATGGAAGTACCTCCATGAACATGGGAACTAGTGAAGCTTGATTGTCAAAGGCTGGGGTAACTGTAGCTTTTGACCAGGGGTATATCACCAGTGAAAAAGGAAGTTTAGGCCTTTAACACACTGGAAAAACAACACAAAAGAAACATATATAAAAATGTCCTAATTGCAACAAATGCTTCACCTGGAAGTTGTATAATATTTGATACCTGGGCTGAGAAATTTGGGGTTCTGTAATGTCAAATGAACTGCAATCTCTGATTGCAGTTCTGCTCATGACTAAGGCAGGTGCAACATCCCCTTCTGATTGTGAATACTCTGTTGTCAAAGAGGGTTGATCTCATTGTTTCTTTTTTCATCATCTGATCTATTTTCAGGAGTCTTTTAGAAACCAGATTTCTTTGAGACTTCTCACTGTCAAATGTAGCAGCAATTGGAAAACAGGTTCAAAGTTATTAGTGGGAGTGATGCTCACAAAGAATGTGATAGCATGGGCTTCGTTTACTTAGGAAACTGCTAGGTGTTTTCCTGATGCCGTTAGAAAAATAATTTAATAATTATGCATTTATTTAAAACACCAGGGAAGTAGTGTAGTACCATACAGATAAAGATATTATTCCAGCAGGCATTATATAACCTTAGCAACCTCCTGTAAAAATGCGACATGCTAAAATAAGAGGCTGGACTTCATAACACCAGTATTTTCAAAATGTTTCCAGACCACTCCTATATACCTTCTTAAGAGTGAGCTGAAAAAGGACACTGTCATTAAAAAAAAAAAAAAAAAAAAAGTATTAGTGGATAAAGTAACAGCAGCATACAAAAAAATAGATTTCTAGGACAGTCATTCCATAGTTATTGCATTTTGCCATCAGCAGTCTCACAGTCCTTAGCAGACACATTTTTGGAATAAATATTCAAATGATAAAATTGCTGCTCTGTCACCAGCACAGCTGATAAATTGTTCATAGTGCAAGAGTTTTTGATTTACTGTTACACTAGATTCTGAAATGCATCATACCAACAAAAAACCCATAACCAGTCTGAGCTTGGTGATGGGAATATTTTACCTTTTGTCACGGGAATCTGATTAGCACATCCAGACTCTAAATTTTCTAGCGTGGCTTGCAAACCTGTAACCTAATTTTAAAAAGAGGAGAGAATAAGAAGAGGCAATATGAAAAAATTGCTTTTGAACTGTCTGTTCACAACACAGCATTTATGCCTGCATATTTAAGTAATAAATTTTGTCTTTTTTTTTTTTTTTTTTTTTTTTTTTTACTTTTCTGATTATTGTCTCTAAGTTATAACATTACTCCTAATAGATTTTGGAAAGGCCCAGTGGAACTATGCGATAAAATAAAAGCCATCCAGAATCTTCCAAAATACTTTTACAGTTTTATTAAAACAATGCAGACATATAGAATACTAAGGCTTTTACTACACCATCGACTTTTAGCCACTATCTCTACGCTGATCTTTAATTTAATGGCACAATATGCCATGCATCTTTGTCATGCCACAAAATACTGTGCTATATGTTACTAAAAAAAGTCATCACTCCAGAAAGCATACAGTTCATAACTGGATAGGTCTTACATATGTTCCTGAAATTTCATAGCATTGGAACTGTTCAATGCTTTGTATTCCTGAATCAGCATAACTGTATATGGACAGTAACCTTTCTTTTTGTACAGGACATTTTCATTTACTTCTTGAAATTTCAAACATATATTCATCAGCCTTTTAAAAGGAAGCCCTCAGGTAACCTGAGAAAAATTGGAGGCAGAGGAAAGGACAAAATGAGAGATGAGGACTACTAGAAAAGCATGCAAGCATGGTCAGCGCCCCTTTCATGTTATCCACGTATAATTGATGCTACTGCTGAAATGCAATGTATTTAGGGAGGGGTTTTCTTTCTTTTTTCCTTCTGTTTTTTGAACCAACAACCTACTGGTTAAACACACACACAAAATATTTTTCTGTTTTTCATCCAACCTATCTGTGCTTACAGTGTTTCCTGCTAAAGGGGTAGAATACCTTAGGAGTAAAATACTACTGTGTTACTCCACTCACAAGACAGAAAAACTGTTTCTGATTATCTTAATGGTTTTTTTCCTCAACTAGTAGGTCACTCCTGAATATATTTAGGAAAAAGTAAAATAATCAATAGTAACAAAGAAAGTTAAAATAAGACATTTCTGGAAGGCATAGATGGAAGCATGCAAATCTCTGGGAATGTCACATGTTTCCTTAAGTTGTCGACACTGAAAGTATAACAGGGTCTTGCACACTACTGACTCACATAGAGCAGCACTGAGCAAGTACAGACAGATCTATTATTTTGTGGCACTAAGCTTCACCTACTTTCAATACTAGCATTTTACCAAATGTCATGAAACTCATCAAAACATTCTGCTTCAAACTATCACATAAGTGAGTTGCTTTAACAGAAATATCCTGTGTATTTACCAAAGTAAAAACCAAAAGCATTCCTTACATATTTGCAAGCGGTGTTCAACATAGTTTTACCTGCTCAAGTGCTCTGTCTCTCTCCAAAGTAGTTAACATTTTCTGTCTCAATGTAGTCTGGTATTTTTCAGTCAGCTGCTTCAGCACAGGTTCATATGATGCATAATGTGCCTTCAGCCTGTGAACAAGAAGAGGACAAATAACTCCTTAAAGATGACTTAAAGCAGAGATTTTTCTGTTTAACTTTTCCCCTCCCCAAATAAAAGAATAAAAGTGCCAAAAGGTCAATACAGAGTAGACAGCAAAGGTATTAATATGCAACCACCCAACTGGAATATCACAAGAAAAAAAAACAAAAGAAAGAAGTCAGATAAATAAGAGGCTTCATAGTTTGTTTAGTCAGATCTTTTAAAACACTCCATTCCATTTTGGTCTCTCTTTAATCCATCATACACATACTGCATATTAATTTTGCTAATTTCTGTTTTCTTGTAGATGGATGATATTCCATTGGAAAAAAAGAATTACAGCTATTATCTGACTACCAACTAAGATCCTAACCTAGGCAAAACAGTCATAATATGATTACTATTTCTTTCTTCATTGCACATTATATTCAGAATACTTAACCACTTCAATTTTTCAGACCAACTAAAAGTCAGATACCTAATCTCTCAAGAGAAACACATGATCCTAACAGCTTCAAAAATACTGCATTTTGCAAAATCTGACATATAAGAGGATAAGTCAGTGAATAGTGCTCTTTTGCATCAGTATGTATGAATTTCACAGTTAAAGATGTAGAACATGTAGCTGCTATTACATGCATTGATTGATAATAATACCAACAAAATTCTGTGAATGTTTGGACATGAAGATTTAAACCACACCCCAATGTTATTTTTTTTTTAAAAAAAGTGCTGGCATAAACATCTGCAAAGAGATTCTAAACTCAACTCTTACCTGGCCCACTGATCTTCAGATGAACAATACAGAAGTTCTACTCATGCAGGCCAAGCAGCACAACAGTTAATAGAAAACTTACAGAATTTCATGATGACAGAATTGAGAATTCATATTATAAAATAAATTACTATAACTCAGTACCAATTTGGGCTTATACACAACCAAAGCAACATAACAAGTTTCATATAGGAAGTTCCAAGATGTAAAAGGACAAAAAAACCCCAACTATGGGAACCATGAATGCAAAGGTTCTGAACTTCGTGTGATGCCAATTATCCTTAAAACAGACAAAAGATCTAGACCCCGAAATCACTATGTATTTATGGAAAAAGATCTGGGTAAACGAAAATCTCATTTATACTTTCAACTATGAGAAATACTATGTATTTATTAATGCCACATCACACCATGGAAAGCATACCAAAAACCACACACAGAAATTGTGTAAGAGACATGGCAGAACAGTCCAATGGAAATGGTGTTTACCAGGACACTAACTAAAGGCAGCTACCTTTTCTTCAGCACTTCAAATTCCACAATGTTATCTCATTACTAGGCAATAATTGAAGACATTCTCTTCCATGCTACACGTACAGTAATTAAAATAATTTTCTTAACCTTTTAATGTCACAAACAAGCCTGTTTTTCTCCTGGACCACTCGCTTATGATGCATTCGATGGAAGTCACGTTCTCTCTGCATCTTTAGGAAAGCCTCTTTTGCTTTGCTGTATGTAAACAGAAAATACAAGAGACAAGTGTTAGTCTCCTCCTATTAATTGCTCAGCAAGGTATGCTGAATACATATCAAACTAATTTTCAGATATGAACACATGGTTATTGCATCCAAGTTGGAATCTTTTGGTGGTATGCCTGTGCTGGAGAATGTGTGCTTCTGAGGTCTTTTTGCTGCTGCCAGCTGATGTAAAACACCCATGGGTACTCTTCACCTTCCTTTGGTTCCTTTAGATAGGATCCTTAAGGGTTCTGGGATTATAAAGGTCAGAGTTGAGGTCAACCTTACTTTAAGCATAAGGGCTCTTGTGGAGGTACACATTCAAATTACAGGTGATTAGAAAACAATACTCTTGTGGGTTTAAAACTCTACATGAAAATGTATTGCAATACTGATTTTCTAATATCTACATCACATCTGGAGCCCAGCATCATGGTACGTGCTAGAAGGACACACACAGAAGGATAACTGTATCGGTGCCTTGCATACATGTGGATTTAGAGAGCTTCTGGAAAAACTGCGCTAGAAAAGTTCTAGGCTCTATTCAATCATGTCTGCAGCCCATCCCCAGGTGTCCCCTGTACATGACAGCAGGAAGCAAAACAAATACATTTCAAAATTAATCGCAAACAAAGTGAAAACCTGTTATTCTCTAAGCACATTCTACACACAGTCATGGGACACTCTGAGATACTCTGCTCCATAAAAGAAAATACTCTGTATATATTCTGTACATTTTCTCCTTGCCTTTACTGATAAGGGTTTGGCAGGGAAGATTTGTAGACAAATTGTTTAATTGCAAAGGAAGCTTGAAATTACCTTGCACAGTAATTAGATATTTGCTCTCTGCAAAAATAAAGCTCATTTCCTCTCCAACAGGAGCTGAGAGTTAGGAAGACCACTATGACAGTGGAGTATGCCAAAATCACAGGTCCAGGAATAAGACCCATAACTGCCAGCACATTATATTTAATTGTACAATTTGATTTACTATAAATGCATTTGCTATATTTATTACCTACAAACTACCACACTTATATGAGTACATTAACATGTGAAGTGTTGCTTGTAGCAGGAACAGTTAGAAAGACCTGAAGAAGAGGTGAATTAATGCCGCTATGGATCAGTCAAACCTGGGAAAAAGCTGGCAGGGAAATGAGAACAGGCAGGGCAGCCCCTGCAGTAACACCCCAAAAAGCTCAAAGGAGCTGTGGGCATGCACGTGCACAAGTACCAGAAGTTGTTAAACAGAGTAACTCAGGATATTGGTATTGCAATGTAAAGTATAGATTAATGATTCTGCTCCAAGCTCCTATGAACAGCAAAACATTTGAGAGGTAAATGAATCAGTGGTCTCAGGACAGTTCTGTGAAACAACTCCATCATGACACCACTCTCAAAATCTGACTTGCTGTAAGATCTTGAATACAAAACCTGCCCCTTCAAAGCTAAGCAGATGGCTTGTTCTAAGAGTAAAAGATGTTGCTACAGTCATAGCAAAGCCAAAATCCATTTATTTAGTTAAGATATATGTCAAAGACCACAGGTCTCTCCATTTAAACTTTTTTCAAGCAAGTAGTTTCATAAAAATAGCAGAAAAGGACAGGGTCTAATAAATCCAAGTAGGGATTTTTAAAGGTGAGTTATGTGCCCTGTTCCTTCTGAATTTAGGAGAGACTTTATTCCCCAAGATGCTGCAAGTTGTAGCTCTAAAATTTTAATTGAAGTTAAGACAGTTTCAGTAAACATATACTCTCACACTTTTACTCTATTTCATTTATACAGCATTTAGCAGCAAGGATGCTACATGTACCCTATAATTAAACGCATTTAAACACATTAGGTGCATTGAAATATGATGCACAATACAAAAAACATGCACTTTATTTTTTTCATGGTATAAGTGGAGAAATATGTGCCAGAATGGTTAGATTTTGGCACAGAAATAGGAGATCAGCTGAGGATTTTGTAGCTGGTGATAGCAGTAACAGTAATAATAAATATGATTTCCAGGATTGCTTTATATTTTGACTGTTAGTGTGGCTGTAAACTGGGTGTATACTTGTGAGCATGCTTCCAAAAATCAGGACAGAAAGATACCTGCAAATGTTTAAAACTACCAACTGATGTTTTTGAAGTCAGTTGCAAACCCTCAGACAAAAGCTGTACACAACTTTCATTCAATCTCCCTAATAAATTCCTAAATGTTTAAAGAACTTACAAATATCACAGTTAGCAGTCCCTGTGATTAACACAATCTTAAAACTGATATACCATTATGTTGTCTACCTACATATTTATTTAAATACAAAAGCAATACAAAGGCTCTGGCCATAGGAAAACACCAAAATATATAGTATTCAAGCTATTTAAATCATCAGATAGGCAGAGTTCAATGTTGCTATGAAATTACAGTCTACTATTCAAATCTAGCAATTACTAGAATATTAAATCCTTAAATAACAAATCATCACTGAAGACAATAAATTAAAATTAACTAGTCTCCTGTAAGAGTTAATTTTCAGATATGTTATTTTCAAATTTTTCTTGCGTATTGGAAAGAACATCTGTGCTTCCATCATAAAAATACTGCAGCTGATAACAGCATCCTTTACCAGTCAGGGCTCAACTGTAGCCTTCAAGGTAAAAGAGAAAGAGGGTACACCAAGGTATATTTTAACAACTGTCACATGGCAAGCCAATGTAAAATTAGTTTTGAACTCTGTCATAAGATAATGTCTGGTTTTAGAAATCATTTAATAAAGATTAGTAGTGTATCTAAACCTCAAGGTAATAACCATCACTAGCTGTGGAGTAAAAATTATGCTGACATTTATTTCTTTTCATGTATGCATTCAGGGATTTTGTTACATCTTAAGATGCTTTCAGACATTGGTCAACCTATTAAAAATACATACTCTTTCTATACAGGAGGTGAAGCTGATTGTGATTTTCTCTTTAAATAATGAAACATCACAGTGAAATGTAACCAACAGCCTGCAATCTACTCTATTTGCCCACTTGCTTGCCAGGCAGTTATGTAAATACTATATTAAAATACCTAAAATGCAATTGCAGTTAGCTTCCAGACACTGAATCTCTTCCTCCAATTGCTACACAACATTAAAGCAGGAGGTAATTGGTTTACAGTCATTTATCCTGGGCCCCCATACTGCCTAAGTCCCAAATAAAATCTTTTCTGCAAGACGGCTGTCATGACTACCAATCTCAGAAATACCAGATGTAATTAAAAGCTTTCTTCAAATACACTTCACAGCACTGTATCTTACAACGGAAGTCTTCTGACTAATCCACAGAGCAAAATACGAAACTCCGCTCACAGACCCTCTAACCGGTCAAACTAGCATTTCTTCAGTGCTGTTTAGGCATTCCGATTTCAGTGTAAGCTGGTGAATTCTCTTTCAATACTTGAGAGCTCAAATTGTCCTCCAGGTAATTTTGGCTCCTGCTGGAATGTTTGCTTTATCATAGCTAGGGTACTGACTCCAGTCACTGAATGTATGAACAAGAAAAAATGCTGTTAACAGTCACTACAGCAAATGGACTTACTAGATTATTGTGACCAGGGTTTATCCAAAAGACACAAAGGAACACTGTAACTCATGCTATGTCCAGCAGAAATGCTCAGTTTCACAAATTTCATTAATTCTAGAAACAGTACTGGTTTAATTCTTAAATTATTCCAGACAAAGTAAGTGAAATGAATGGCACAGAAGTGCTGAACTTTTAACACTGGTATCCAGGAAAACTTTCAAAGTTATTTGAAGTAAAAAGGTTGAAAAATGAAGCAGTGACCGTTAGCACAAAACAAGTTTCACATCTATATATACTCCATTCTAATATTAGCAGAAATACTATGAAAACAAAGCTGTCCCTACAAGTGGAGAAAAGAACTACTTTTTAATAGTGTTTTAATAAGGTACATGCAAATAAGCGTAGCATTTAACAGTAAATGCTGATGAACATTATTTATTCACCATCTAATTTGTGTCATATAGGATTTGCCCTCTATCTCACTTCCCTCTCCAGGGGTTTTAGAGTTTAGTTATCATCAAACACTAGAATGTGAAAAAGCAAGTCACAGTTTACAGTAGATTCATTTATTATTTTAGCCCAGTTCACTTAACTGAGTGTTTAGAGTTTTTTTAACAGATAGCCTGTAGGAACCTAGCATATTGACAACGTCTTTTCCCTCTGCTGCTTTCTTCCTGTTGCAGATTATCATGTCATCTTTCAGCCTTTCAACTCATTCTGCTATAAAATGAACTTCTGGCACATCCTACAGTGTATAGACATTGTTATGGGAAAACCCAAGCTCACTCGTGACCACAGCAAAAAGGATTAGAGCTTTGAGTTCTTAAGCAATCACATAGCAATGCCACAAACCCAGGAAAACTGTCATCAAGTTATAATTTGCTCAGATCATCTTGTTATAGCATGTTCTGTTTCATGTGGGGGGTGGGCAGAGAAAAGAGGTGGGGGAAAAAAAAAAAGAGAAAGGAAAGCCTGTTAAAAACGCTACTGACAATAATAAATTTCAGAAAAGCCAGATTTTGTCTTTCCTTCTTTTACTATACATTACTGCTTCTTACCCTCCCATTCAAATGAGACACAATCCCTAAACATTCATTGTCCAAAGAAGCTGCAAATTAAAATACATGTATGTTTTCTATATGGCCCATCTTAGTATATTTAGACTACACAATACTTGACTTGATCATTAAAGCTGTTTACTTAACTATTAGACTATGACCAATTAATTTATTAATTTAAAATGTAATCAATCATGATCATAGGAAAATAATTTGATTATCATTATTATCAGCAGCAATGATTTTTTAAGATCCGAGTAGTTATTTTTCATATGAAGGAACAATCTAAATGGAAATTAGTAGCTTGAGCAATCTTGAGGAAAATCAGGGATGGAAGTTTTTATTTTACAGCTCCATATTTTAAAACTATGCAATGTCAAAACTGAAGTGAGTGCACTATTCTGTCTCGGTAAATTCTCAATCAACACATATATGTGCAGACATACCATTCTTCAGAAAAGGCTGTGCTACATGTAGTTCATGATTGCATCTCTTCATTATATAGGCTAAATATGTTAACTCTTTCATAACTGAAGTACAACTGACTTGTAAAATCCACTACTACAATGTAAACACAAGCAATGATGGTAATGTACACTGACATACCATTTGCCACTAGGGCCAGAGTGATAGACTTTTTGCAATTTAAAAAAGAGTAAATGCATAGTGGTTTTTTTCTGGTTTACGGTAGCTGTAATTTATAGTAATGTATTTTAATAAAAAATGCACATAACCATTTATTTTTTAGTTCTACATATTATACTCTCATGAATTCTTGTAGTAATTTGTTGTGATTACTGGATGCTGAATGTTATTTTCTATAGCCTAGTAAATACAAATAATAAAAATTAAGATTTAGGTTTCTAATAGAGCTTAGAGAAACTTGAACTTTAATTATAAATGTCACCTAGAAGTAAAAATATGTGCAGCTAGCATAAGAAACAAACTTCTTTCCATTCAGTACTTGGGTTTACTTTACGTGGCCATTTACTGCTGTATATCAAAGTTTCAATAAGACCAAATAACATACTTTGCAGCAACTTTATAGTTTTCCAAATCTTTCTTCAAACACATATTCTCAGCCTCAAGTTGCTGGTTGCGGGTATACACAGTTGGAACCAATCCAGTATCTTTGGCTGTGAACACACCTCGCTGTACAAGTTCATACCTAGTAGAAACGAAACAGATATTTTATTCCATGTTTCCTTTTCCGCACTTTGCTGATGTCTCCCTTCTCATGCTAGCATTTAGCTTAACTAGAATCACAAAGTTATTTATTATCTCAAGGCATTTACCTCCTATGATCGCTAACAATTAGCAACAGTACTGTCCCACCACACTGTGTTCTATTTTGCTGCTTTTCAATCTAAAATGTATTATTTTTCATAATAGTAAAAAGACATGCCCTGTATAACACAGTACTTCAATTTAAACAATTGTTCTTTTCCTTTCTTTCTTCAAAATAGCTTAAATAAAGGGGGTGGGGGTGGGGAGGGGGGGGTTGGATCTTGTTCAAATAATATTTGCATACACTCACAGCCCTTTTTATCTCTTACACTCAAATACTCCAAGATACGGGGGTTTTTTTAAGGACTCAAATAAGGTGACAAAGCTGTATATAGCCTGGATGAATGGTTCTATGAGCTATCTTCAACATGCAATACAGAGCTCACCTAGGGAAATTTCTCCATTCCTTCCTGTTTACTTTCATTGCCCTCTCCTTACTTAATTATGTTTACTAATATTTACCCATTTTACCAGCCCCCAAGAAAACATGAGTCTATGATGTAGAAGCCTGAAGGCTGCTTTAGTTAAATACTTGTACAGACTAACTTGCTTTTTGATAAGTAAAAGAGAATCTGGAGCAGTGTGTAATGCTGTGCAGCAAGGTAGGAATCTCTACAGCCCATGGCAATAAAGTCTACTCAGTCAGTCTCCTACCTTTTAGGACTCTGTCTTTTGGTAGGATATCAGTGAAAGCAAAGAATACTCTAACAGGCAGTAGAAAGGATGTAGGCATTGACACCATTCATTTTAGGCTTAATTTAAAGGCATTTAAATACAGAGCAACTGAAATTACCTAAGTATCATCTACTTAAAAAAAAAAAAAAAAAGGCAAGCAGTGATATTAGAAAAGATTCAGAAAAGCTAGATTTGATCAAAAAAAAAAAAGTGACTGTCAGCACACAAAACAAACATCTTTGCAGAATCATGCTCATTCAGGGAATGATTATAGGTTCTATTCAAGCCTACATATATAAGCAAAAGATGCTTCTGTGCAAGCACTGCAGGGGAGTGTCCAGAATCCAGTACACATGTACAAAACATCTATTTCTTTGTCTACTTCTTGTCCTGAAAGACATAAGAGCCAGACCTGAAGTTGGTACGAACTTTCATCCCCCCTGAAGACAAAAGACATTGTGCACTACTGTAGCCATGATAATCAGTTCAGCACAGGTTCCATGGAGCTATAAATAATTTAGATCAGATAAAGACTATAGCCTCGCAATCTTCTTCCCTGCTGATCTTGACTTCAACTGGTAGATTGTCTGGGTTGGAACTCACTAGAAGTAATTTGAAAATTCTTTGCCCTTTCAGGTGAAAAATAGATTGAATCTGTGCATTATTTTTTTCCCAAGTAACAAGGAAGCATGAAAAGAACAGCAGTAATTAGAGAGAGAAATTATACTAAATGCCATCTCCTGCGCTTGGACACAAGCAGCAGATCTAAAACTCGAAGACAGTAAGCACAGCATTCCTAGATCAAGAAAACATGTTGCAGAAACAAAAAATATTTGTAGAATAAGGGATTCTTACTTCACAAGCAATGTTTACTTAACATCCTCCAGAAAATTAAGGAGAATCTTAGAAACGCATGTCCAAAGTACCTCCTACGGTCAGCAAATTATCTGCATTCTGTAGATACTTCTAGGAATGCTCACCCCTATGAATTAAGCTGTCACTCACATCCACCACCAGAGATGAAAGGGTTTTGAGAAGTTAAACTGAACATGTCCAAAGCAAAATTAATCCTATCATCACTTCATTTTCTTGAGCAAATTATAGTAACAACAGGCTTTAATACTAAGAAGAAAGGTTAGGGGTTTTTTTGGTTTGTTTTTTCTTTTTTTTCCCCCCTCAAATAAACATTGACTGATTAGCAGGTACAATGCCTATTGGGAATATTGCAAATAATGTCACTTCTCATCACAAATGACCACAATTCTACCTTTACAATGGTAAATACTCCTTTATTTGTTAGAAAAATTTCTCCACTGAATTCTGTAACTGCACCTCATGAAAACCATCAAATTTCTGCACAAAGACACATCAGACATTGATAATTGATGAACTTAGCCTCCAGCAGAGCTAAGAACTTTGAAAGACAATTTTAATGAAATACAATTAATACCAATAAATTCACCATGCCCTTGTCTAAGAACACTACTAAAAAAGAAGGCTATTGTGCATGTAGCAGAAATGGAACAGAAAACCACACAACAAAATTGCATTGTGAAATCTCACTATTTTTCATGAACCTGGTCCTGTAAAACTTATACAACTCCTACATACCTAGTAGACTGCCAAATAGCTATTGTTCTCACTTCTTTCCATTATACAGTGAACTCTGATGCAAATTACATTAGTTAGTTCCATACACACAGGTATTTTTCTAAGCTTTTCAGAACAACAGTTGTTACTCTTGAATCGCTATTTAAAATTAACAATCTGGAATCCTAAGGAAAAGATGGTCAGCTATGATTTTACGATCAAAGCCAAGTGCAGACTGACTACAAATAATACATTATTACTATATACATTACATTGAATTCAAGTTTCTAAGAGTTCTAAAGGAATCATGTTTGCAGGGGCCCTGCAATAAACTAATATGTAGCTCAGGATACTCCTTTACCAAGGGATAACTCACCTAAAGATGCCTTCAGGGATTAAAATACCAAGTTTTATCTTTTACAAGAACTTCTTACTGAAAATTATCATTCCAATCGATAACTTCTTAAACAGTTTCAACAGGAGGCTAAGAAAGAAACGAGCACAGAAAAATAAAGCACCTTTTTGCCCTAGTGTATCCTCTGATCTATTATGGCATGTGAGTAGAAAATTTATATTTTCACATTATGCTTGTTATATGGGCAAGAAAGTAGGTATGTCCATGCGGTTTTCTACAATCAAACTTGAGGTTACTTCACTTGTGTTCTGAGCCAGTTCTAATCCAAAAACTGAATCTGTTTTA
Source organism: Falco peregrinus (assembly GCF_023634155.1). Taxonomy (NCBI): domain Eukaryota; kingdom Metazoa; phylum Chordata; class Aves; order Falconiformes; family Falconidae; genus Falco; species Falco peregrinus. The sequence goes on from NC_073728.1 coordinate 10,320,916, forward strand.
GTGTGATGCTGTCCTAGAACTGATAATTCTCGTTTCTCTCAGGATTTATGAGCTCAGAGCACAATGTATATTAATATGACTGTATGATTTCCAGGCCAAAAAGGACATAAAGCAGAGGAAACTTGGGTCTGCCTGAAATATGCAGATTATCTCTACTGTCTTCAGGGAGTTGTGACATGGAGGATCACAACCTATATCCATTTTCTTCATTCTGCAAAAATGAATTTATTTTATATTGAGCCTACCTTAATGCTCAGAGAACACACAGTAGCTGTGCTGCATGTGCTGTTATGCACAACGCAGGCAATCTTTGTAAGGCATACGCAAAACAGCTTTTAACCTTGCTTGGTCACATAAGTTTATCCACAATTTTAACTACAGCAAACAGAAAAGAATTTTCAATCATGCTTCCGTAATTAGTCTTGCATCTTTCCTTATAATTACAAGCTGAAACCCTGCCATGTCTCTAGGAACACTTAGTCAGAGATTACCAGTCCAATGAGTGTACTAACTAATCGCAGTGATAGCTCCATGCATATGTGTGAACTGCAAATGATTCATCTGCTCATCAGACTGGCAACATGCTGCCACCAGCAGTGAGCTCTTTGGGATTAGGAGGTATAGACTGTCAAATGAATGACTTTACAGTTGATCAGCCCTTGCACTTCATACTCTAAAGCTGTCGATCCAGTATCTTTAACAACAAAAGCACTGTAAATTCTTCTGTATCAAAGGAACAGAAAATTTAAAGGTAAACTAGATATTCTAAAAATAATTTAAGTCTAATTTTTAGTTCCTTAAAGTATAAGTGGAAAAAAAGTGTATGTGCAAACCAAACCTAAGTAAGTAAAGAAATCACTACAAGTATGATAAAATTATTCATTATATCATAGAAAGAGTGTGTTTGACTTAAAATAAAACATTATAAAATCATGACATTTTATGCAGCTGGATAGAATAGCAGAATGTTTTCTCAAACTCTGAAATAAACACAGATAATTTGGTCCAATTTAAGTGACCTTTAGATCTCAGACAGACAATTACTTCAAAGTGAGCCTTTTCATAAATTTTCTCTACGTTAATTAATTTCTCATTTTAAATTCCATTAGTACTTGATCACCCCAGCATGAGAGCGAGAGTGTCGTCCCAATACATAATGAGGAACTTGAGTACACTAATCTGCTCTCACTTTCATTAATACTGTAAATTATCTATTTCAAACCAACATGAAACATTTTGAAATAAGGTATTAATGCAGAAAAAGTCTCAATGCAGTAAGATTAGATCCTGACATGCTGAGCTCATTTGTAATGCTACTGAAATTAAAAATATTACTTACGGAGAAAAAATATAGGTATAGCTAAGAATTTACAAGATAGGGCCTGCTAAGACCTGCACTTGCTCTGTTAAAAAGCAATTTGGATTTTGCCATCGATATAAATTCAGACTCCAAGTGCTTCAGAGAAAGCTGTAGTTTCATAAAAAGGTCGCTATTTATATCTGTCTAGTATTAATTATCTTTTAGTATAAAAAATGTTAAACTTCAAACAATGCTATTCATATCAGTTCTTTTGTTGAAAAAGAATACAGAACTATGGTGCTCCTTCTCTAAGGAATCATTTAAGTTGCATTGTTATGCTATCAAAAAGCAGATCATTATTAATTCCAAAGGCAATGCCTGATTGGTGAGCTCTGTATTAGTAAGACCAGAGCCTTGCAAACAGCAGCAAAGATTCCGCGTGAGAGAATATTTCAAATAAACTTTAAAAGCTTCAAGTTTTTTGTAGGAAAAAAATAAGATGTTTCTGACTTTTCAAAAATTGACTAATTTTCAAATTTGAAAAATTTCAAAAGACCTTATTCAAAAAATCTGAGCCTCAAGATAATTTTAAGAGAGGTGTTTCCACTTCTCAGAATCTTTCCAGAGTACCTCACAAATCAAAGCAAGTTTGTAACTGAAAGTATTTCAGTAGAACTTCATCTAAAGCATCACTTTTTCCTCCAAAATAATTCAGCTCTCCTCTCAAGCTTTGCAGCATTCCTGGCACATCATTCTTAATCAAAATTAAAACAGTATACATGCTGCGGGATTCCATATATGAAGAGAATGGAGGAGGAAGTGGGTATTTAGAGGAAGCTGCATGTTTTAACTTCTGCCCAAAGTATGGACAAAACCCCTAAAATCTATAAAAGCTGTGAAAAAGAAGATAGCAACAGCTCAAGAGTTTACTTGTCTGGTTACAATAGGAATTAGATATTAAAAAGAAAAAAACCCAAACCAGCTGTATTATTTCAATTGATATAACAAAAAATAACGCAGTATCAAATTTTTTTTATTATTCTACTTAAAATACAAAGTAGCTATAATGAATGTCCAAACCTACCCAAACAATTAAGGTGCAAATATTGTAGCATACTATAAAATACTCAGTTAAGTTGGCACCCATGTTCCAGAAAGCAAGGAAATAACAAAACCACATGATTTCACAGCATGCTGAAGTGAAATGCTGGTCATTTGGCATTGACTTATTTGATCCAATGACAACTTCTGCACCGTAGCTGGTTTTAATTTGCATTGGTAGTCAGTCAGTGGAGAGCAGAATATAGTTGAAAAAAAATCAGTTTAATTCATTTCATCATAAAGGAGATGGCTTAAACAACTTGCATGAGCTTCATCCTGAAAACTAGTTATTTTTCTTCCTTTTCCGCTACATGCACAAAAGAGGCCTCAGGTGACCACTTCAGACTTGTAAATGTCTATAGAGTTAGGCAAAATGCATACAGTCCTTCAAAGGTACCTCTTTAGGAGCTCCCTTGGAGCCAACTTTCTTGAAAGTCTGTCCTTAAACCAATAGTTTGCATCCTCGTCCTCCACATGAATGTATTTATTTGTTAAAACACTACATATTTAAGAATTACTTGTACTCATTAGTGGAAATATATCCTGAAATATGAAAATACTTGAATCCTGAGCATTACTTTCCAATTCTCAAAGTAACATGGTCACTTAAAATATTTTACCATTCAGTTTGGAAGCAGTCAAGGGTTCTGGACATTCCAAATCTGACCAGGAAATTGCAGAAGAAGTCATCTATTGCTTCAGGTAATTCAGACACCGATTTCTCAGAAGTCAGAACCGATTGCAAAGCCTGAAATTAAAATTTATTAATTGTCATTAAACCTACAAGATCAACACAATTATCAGACCTTCTATTTCTGAAGTCATCTAAAGTCACAGATCTACTGGAGTACAGCTGAGTGTTTCCGTTGTCTTTATTGATCAGATCTGTAATCACTGATCCTTCTAATGTCAAGGTCTGTGAAAGGTTATAGAGAAATAACTCAAAAATCACCCGATTTAAGCAAGTATTCTGAACCTGACATGATCTGATATGGACTTAAAACTATTTAGACGATGGATGATCTTCTGTCACTGACCAGAAAGAAAATGTTAGTTCTCATACTCCTGCACCCTTCAGCAACCTTCAAAACTACTGACGAGAAAAATCAGTACTTCATCTAATAAAAACCACAGGAGTCCAAGGTGATAGTAAACCAGCTTATATTCTGTTTGTAATGATGCATACAATGGAGACTGAAAGAACTGCATCTTCATCATTAGATGTCTTAGTCTCAGAAAGATCAGTTCTCCCTTTTCTTCTTAACATCCGTATGCAGACACTGAATGAAGCTGCCAGACAACACTGCTACAAGTGTTAGCAGAATGCAGATTGTGCACTGAGGCCTCATAGGCAGCTCTTCCAGTGCCATCAAGAAAGACAGCTATTCAGATAGGATCAGCTCATGGGTCAAACACAGTTGCCAAAAGCAGAATCAAAACAGAACAGAGGAATCCTACTACAGAGATAGAAGGAAAAAAAAAAAGGGGGGGGCGGGGGGGAGGGAGAGAGAGAAAAGCCGAGAGAGAAAAGCCTTTCACAGTTTTCTGTTGCAATGCAGATTTCTTTCCTTCACCCAACTCCATTCAGCCCACTCAGTGTACAGCTTGATACTAGGCCCTCCTAGAGAGATTTCAAGATGTAAGGACGTATGTAAACGGTAAAATATGACCAAGTTAAGACTATGCCCCCCCAAAAAAAACCCCACCATTTAAAGATAACTAGATGACAGACTGCCACAAATTGGCAGCCGAAGTGGTGCCCTTATATCATTCGGATTTCAAATGGATTACAGCAACCTGACATACCTAAACATGAGGGTCTCAGCATTTGGGAACCACATGTGGGCACAATGCAACTATCACTTGGAATGCTCTTGAAATAAACTCAGATTGTATGACAATGTGTGCCACATTATTAAAAAAAGAGCTAGCACTGTAGAGATGAGAAGCAGAAACCGCTTCCACACATGCCTACATTCTTTTCTTCATTTCAATACTAACAAAACTGAAAAAAATTCCAGTGAGATATTCATCAAGACATGCTAAAGGCTGTGACTGCAAATCATTTCCTCCATCCATTTAAAAAAGAATCTGTAGGCCTGGGATTTTTGATAACTCCATTCATTTATGGCTTATTCATGTCCTTAGTGGGAGCTCTATCAGTATGACTGCATAAATTACCTGGAGATAAAGCCATTTCTCTTGATAAAATAAAAACACTGGAAAAATCTCATAGCCATTTTGTATAATACAAAAAATGTTGTGTTTAACCAAGAAACCTACCTAATATAAACGAAAGAATTGTACATGTACGATCAAGGCCATGTAACACCATTATAAATAACACAATATGCCAAGTGCAATGTAATATTTAGCATATTTTTGTTACTAGAGATACAGTACATTAGACAGGTCTATTTTCTAATTGTGGTAATACAAGTACCAGAGAGAGTACATCTGCAGACATGCAGCTGCATTCCTTTTTTCTTGCTTCTTTTCTTTCTTGATTCTAAGTGAGGCAAACATCTAATATTGTTACTTGTAGTTTCCCAAACACATCTATAAACCCAGTCTTTGGAAGAAATGACACAGTTTGATTCCCTTAATAAATGAAAATATGATAGGAATTCATTCCATCCACGCAGAAGAGAATTTATTAGCTAGATACTAGCACCAAGAATCATTTCAGGAACCAAAGCTCAACAATACAGGGAAACAATACAGGGAAAAATGAATGCAGTCGAACAGGCACAGTATTGGAACAGGGCCTGAGGAAACCAGAAATAAATTCTCAGCTCTTCTGCAGACTTTGTGAATGATATTAGGCTAACCACTTGCTTTAATCATAACCTTGGATGACTACCCATATATAAAAAATTACTATTATGCCATTCTATATTTCCCTATTTAGAAATGAGGAAAATACAATCTATTAATGTGGTGCGAACAGACACACTACAGTCACTATACAGACAAAACCACCTTATTAAAGGATTCTGACCATTAAGTCAAAATAAACAAGCTAAATATTTGCTTTGTTAAGTATTTGTTAAATACCTCTTGGTTAAATATTTTTTAATTAAAATCTTCCAAAACATTTTCTGTGTAAGGATTGTAAATATGGCTGGTAAAATAAATTAATTGCTAAGTAGCTTAACCTTAAGGACTTCACAATACTCACAAGAGTTTCTATCCAATGAAGAAAGAGGAACACAAAATAAATGAGTAATTTCTCTGAAAAACAGAGCAAGCTGTTTTTGTAAAACTTATTAAATGAAAAAAGAATATAAAAAGGCAATTCAAGGAATTTTAACACATTCAAACAAATTAAAAACCAAACCTGCAAAAAATATAAGATTAACGAAGAACAGAAACGTAACTTCAGATTATTGTTTGGAATATTAAGAAAATAAAAGACCCTGGAACAGAAGTGTAATAGTCATAACTACTGAAGAAAATATTTCAGCCAGTTTTGTGTGTGTGTGGTTTTCCAGAAGTTCTGTATCCTTTTCCTATGATCCCTATCACCTGAAGATTTTCTTTCATATGCAAAATATTCAGTTGTATTTAAGAATAATTTATATCACTATACAATGTCTCAAAAAACCGAAAAAAACCCCTTGAGTTCTGACCAAAAGGACAAATGAAGATGAGAACAGGAATAGCAGGCAGAATCACCGCTGTCCAAAACATGTGTTGCCCAGCACAGCTGTATTTTGAATCAGCTGCCATTTCACCAGACTAGAGGGAAATGATTATTTACAGATTAGAGCTCCATCATTTCCCTGGTGGGACCCAAACAAAAACATGAAATGTAATTGCTGAGCAAGCCTCAAACTCCTTGAAGACCAGTCGTTTCACTGCACCCATGCAGATACCCAGAAAGAAAGAAAATACACCTCAATATTCCCTGTAGAAACACAGTTTTAGTTCCTACCAACAATTTTATTTTAAAAAATATTAATAGCGTCATCTTCTATTTGCTTATATTGCTCTTTTTAATTTAGTAATTAGCGCTAATTGCTTTGGAGAAGGAAGTTTGAAAATAAGCATTTTTCTTAGAGTTTCCTGGTTATACTTGACCTTTTTGCAGAGCCTAAAAGAAATTGTAATTACTCAATTTAGAAACTGTGGAAATTCATAGTATCTGCATTTAGCAAATCACTTATTTTTGGATCTCGATCTGTGCCTTTTCTATATAATTTCTTTAACAAAAATATTTACATCTAGTATCATAATGTGATCTTTAATATGGGACTGGGTATATGAGTTACTATGAACAGGAAACACAATCGCTTAAAATTGTTTATCACAGAGCAGCTATTCCAGGATATGGTTATTTTTTAATTTAACCTATTTTTGCCAAGATTAGAAGCTAATGATTGAAAAAGCATACCAATCATTTATCACTGGAAGATGGCAGCCTTCTACTGTGCTTCTTAGCTCAGAGTTTGCGTATCGTTTTAATATTAATTCACAGGAAACAGTGCTTCTGACTTGGGTCACCAAAACCGTCTGCTGCAGCATTTTGTTTTTCCAGTGAATTAGCATCAAGCAATCTAGTCATTGAGCCTCAAAGAATACACAGTAAATAGTTATGAAAGCTGTCAAGGATCTAGCAAGTGTATTAAAACATATTTCTGCTCATGTCTTCCCTGTCTAAAGGCTGAAAATATTTCAAAATCGTGGAAAAAAATGAGGCCTCCAAATAATGAGTCAATCAGCAAGAAGGCAGACATGCATTAGCATAAGCACAAAATCAAAGAGAATTTGAGTTTAAGCACACACGTTCTTTTGTTTTAAGGAAAGGTAACACCTTCAGTTTGATTAAACAGGACAGATACTAGCATATTGTTTCCTACCATTCAAAGTTCAACAAATCAATAACAAGGTAAAAAGATTATTTAATTATAGCACAACGAAAAGATCAATAGATTAAAAAAATTTCTTCCTTGTTTCACTTTTAATCGAATGTCAACTTGCACAGTAAAACAGACGTAACTTCAGTTATACTTAAAGAACATTAAGAATTTCCACTACTTGGTTAACATTGAGTATGTTCAGTCTTAAAAACTTCTGCCACCTTTCCATTAATTTTCAGGCATATTCAGTTTCAAAACATGTAAGGCACCAGGATTGTCAGTTTTCATTAAAAGTTTTGATCTGAAATACTAAACTGACCTGTTGATATGCCCCAGTGCAGAAGAAAATGCACATTTTCCCTCCATTTTGATGGTAAGAATTGTTCAAATAATTTAGTCTTTTTGTTATTAATCATTTGCTTTTGCAAAACAAAGACTATGAGGAAAGCTTACTGATGAGGCTGTGAGATAGTGCTGGTATTAGAAACCCAGCAGGCAAAAGCACCTTTCCTCTAGGTTGTTATAAGCAAGTAAATTCAGATAAATCTTATTTTGGAAAATGCATTATAACAATCCCATTGTGTAGTTCTAAACTATTATATGACTGTTTTGAAATCAAGCTGTACATATAAGAAGTGTCAAGAACTAATGTATGACACCATTGATAATTTCATTAATATTTTGATTTAACACAGTGTAACAGCCCATTCTTTATTTTCAATATACACATAATCTTTTCTAGCAAAGTATTCAAGTACAAGCTTCTGTGGGTTTTACGCATACACAGTTTGTTTCCTGTGTCAGGGATCACACTCTCATTCAATCGACTCAATATAGAAACAAACCCTAAAATACTGATATATTGTAATAACATTAATATATTTAAAATTATCTATATATTTGTTACATGTATTTGCAATATCAGGTTGTTTATGGAACATAAAGTGAACAGAAGTTGAAGGAAGATGAAGCCCAGGAAACAAGTTGTTTTTTCCACTGTGGCCTATGTTTACCCCCTAGAAACTTCTAAAAAATGAGACAATTGTTTCCACACAAATATTTCATAAATAAAAGAATTAAAAAATAAGTTTTAGACCATTAATGCCAACTGAATTACAGAGAGAATCTTAGAATGTTTAGGAAGTTCTTACTAGAATGTGGGCATCTTCAGCCTGCTCTTGAATAGTCTGCAAAGCCTTTGACAGATCCTCATCATCTCCCTGAAGGCTAAACTCATCATCTGCTGGAACCTAAATGAAATAATTTAAGTCAGATATCAACATATTTTATACAACTTTCTTTCAGAATGCAACTGTTCCCACTCCCAGGACAACTACCGAAAACAATCTCATTCTTGTTAAACTAATATTTTGCTATATTTAAATAGAATTTATACTGGTGAAACACACATAAATAAGCTGAAGCATTTAAACAGAAATGCCTGTATCTTCAGAAAGAGTATTTAATGTTAAAATAAAACCTTACAAATCAACTGATACTAAATCTTCTCTTGAAAAATAAAAATATGCCTAGCATCATTGCACTTTATAAGAGGAGATTCAAGTTATTTCTCCTAGGACATTTTTGTGGCTGATGAAGTAAAACAAAAGAATGAAACATGAATATTCTACCACATATATCAGAAGATTATCAATTTACCTCCTCATACTGATAATCATCTTTAGAATCGTCAGATATGGTAAATTCTGCAGATTTTGTTAAGTCTGAAACAGCTGATGCACATTATGAGCTCCAATTTAAAAAAAAGTGTATCATAAAACAATCATCTATAAATCTGTTATCACCACCTTCACCCTTGTTCTTTTTGACACAAAACTACACTTGGAAGGCTTCTTTTGGCCTTTAGGTAAACAAGCCCAGCACCATTAAAAACTATTATGCACAGGCACAGAATTTTGATTCAGAGGTTTTATAGCAGGTTTAAACACCATTAAAGTTCGCCTTATCGGACTTATCAAAGTTAGAAGTCAAGCACCATCCTGAATTAAACAGTAGCTAAATTCTGCCCCCACTTACCCAACCATCAGTTTTCATAAGGGTCTTGCTACACTGAAGCTTCTATAGACTTTATGCTTCTAAGCATAACTAGCTTCATGCTGTCAGAGAATGGCACTTTTCATCAAATTCAGATGTACAAGTTCAAACATGAACATCTTGAGATCAAACACTAAATACTAGAGGACTATTTACTGAAGCTGATACAAATGCCTCATTAATTACAACACAGCTACAAAACAAAAAGATAAGGAACTTTCAGAATGTAAAAATCCATTTGAAAATTATCTACAGTTCCTCCAAATGCTTTAGAGTCAGACTTGTCATTAAAAATATCTACACGTGGTATAAAATGAAACCCAAATAAACATTTCATCCACTAGTCTCACAGCCCACGAAAGTATAACAGAAATGTTTTTAGCAAGATGCTCTGTTGACAGTTTCCCTAGGAAATCAGTTAGCCTACAAATGACCCACATAAATCAACCAGAAATTAACTTTTGAAGAAAAGCTGGCAATTCAGTACTTCATACACAGACACACAAAAAAACAGATACACAATGTTCCAGCTTTGGATCAAGTTTCCTAAATATGAATTATTCTCCCAAAAAACAGTCCTTTTGCTGCACTTCTCACTGTACAATACATATGCAAAAGTATCACCTGCATTTAAGACCCCAGCATCACAGTATCAACAAAACTATCAGTGAAATTGTAACCATCTGGAAGGCTAACAGCTGAAGATCACTCCCCCAAAAGTATAACCACCATTTGGTTTTTACAGGTTTGAGATACAGGATTAAGAGTTGTCATTTTCTCTTATAAATGCCACCAACAACCAAATAGGGAAGTTATTGAGTGAATTAAGGCACAATTCCAGTAATCAAGTTGAAGCACATCTGTGTACCTCCAAATGCACAGTAACACCACATGCTTACTTACAGAAGTTACATACATAAATAGGAAACTGGCATGAACACTTCTTAAGCATCTCCCATCTAGGCTTAGGACGTGAAAGCAAATGCCAGTAATACCTGTGCCCTGAAATTTACCCCCTGAACTACTGCATCACAGGTTGCAGATGTGGGACACAGGGCTTCAATTCAAGTCACTGCCTCTATGCATCTCAAATTTTGCTCCCTGCAAAAGATTCATTTTGTAACTTGACTGATTCTGGAATATTTAATTCTAAAACCTCAGCTCCGCAAAAACTGATCTCAAAAAAAATATTTACTATGCTTTCTTTCATTATAAGGGCTGGAGGGGGGGAACAACAAAGGAATCCTCAAACTATTAGATTTAACAGGCCTAATAATCTGTTCTCTATCACACCAGAAGAAATCTGGATTAATTTTCTGGCTTTAATGGGAGGGCAAAGAAATCGTACAGTTCCACAAATGCACCTTTTCTCAGCATGGTACTCCAGGACCATATGTAGGTCCATCAAGGTAAGCAAAGAGAGCCCAGATATAAACATCTCATGTTGAGACATGACTTTCAAGAGCTGAACCAACAGACTTGAGCTAACTATCAGGGACTTGGGCACCTGGCTAACTTTCAGTTATCCGCCTGCTCCCCAGTACAACAGGAACATTCTGGTCCTCACATCAGTGTCTGACCACATCCTAATAAAACAGCTCCTAACTCCTCAACTTTGTTCCTTCAACTCGGAGGGAGAAAAGTTCTCCTGAACTATTGATGACTTAAGAAGGGAACAACAGCAAGGCACAGCAAAGCAGGAAGAATAGGTTTCCTTTACTGTTTGAAAAGGCAAGGATGCTTGCAGCAGGCAAGCAGAGATAAAACACATAGTAATATTGATTGACTAGTTAGGGTGATGTTCTCAAATGCCCCTTCTTACCTTAGATTAAGATATCCTAGCGCTGGCTAGCTGACTATACATTCTCTTTAAAGAATGAGACTTCAGAAACTGTGGTTGTGCTTGTATAGCATGAATACTTGGGTACAACATTTTTTGTATGAAGCAGGGGACAATTTCCATATATATGTGGTAATTCTGTGTATGAACTAAGTATCTGCATACTTCTCTGGAACCTCTAAGCTTCTTCATCGCTTTATAGCACTGTATTTATCAATCTGAAATTAATTCAAATAAAGTAAATTTAAATGAAATATTGTACCCAATAATTTTTCAAACCATGTTTAGTGATTCTGCCAGAGAGTATTTTTCTAAAGCTATCTTTTGTATGATCATTTTCCCCCCAACTCAATTAATTCTTTCTGTATTTATCGAATCCTTCTATGCAGATAGAAGCATCACCGCAGTATAACCTTAAGGTGAAACTTTCAAACACTGGTTTTTTCCCCTGAATTTTTAACTGACCTGACAGTCCTTGCAATCCCCTACGGTCTAAGCTAGTGCGTAATTGCAAATGCTGAGCACAGACTACAATATTACTTTAAAAAACATTATTTCCTCCCCCCCCCCCTTTTTTTTTCTAGAAATCATGGCAAGGTGCACAATAAAACAGAGGAATTAATTTCTAAAACTACTGTGCACTGTCAATTCTTTCTTTAACAGGTCCCGACACAGCACTTTAAGCACAGCACACACTATGAGAACAGCTATACAGTTTCAAGAAGGTAGAAACAGAGTCACAGCTTGCAAAGGGCAGTCCCCCACTTTTTTTTTTTTTTTAATTCATTTTATATTGGTTTACATCTTACTTCTAGCAAGGCAGGAAAAACTAAGGTATTGGTAGAGCTCCAATTGTTCAGCCTCTAAAACAAAGCGTGAAAGATCTTGATTTGGCAGCTCACAGCTACAAACCAGAACAGAGCTGGTCTGATATAGTGACCAAACTAGAATTTGGGTCACCTGGCCAAAAAGTGCATGTGAAAGCCATAAACTCCTAACGTAATTTGCTCCAACTCAAACATGAAAAGAACTCAAACTTTTTTCTCCCCTCTAAAAGCCACAGCAAATAAAATTATGTCCAGGCTATTGTATCATAATCTTTATGACTCGGTCATACACCGTACTGACCCTACCCAGGGATACCGCGTCAGTTACTCTGCGGGCAGGCAGGGGAAACTGAAGGAGCAGCTTCCACAGCCCCACTGTCAGCCCTTGTAACAACTCCTGTCACTCCTGCGTAAATATTTTGCATTTACTGATCAACAACTAACCTAAGAGAGGAAACAAGTGCCTTGCTTAGACTGCCCCATCCACGGGGGGCTGGGGGGTAAAATGGCCTTTCCTTTCCAAAGGGTCACACCAGGACCCTTACCCTCAGCAACGAGCTCAAACATCACGCTGATGTACGACGACCCTACCGTTTCTGCAGGGGAAAAATAACCCCAAACCCCGCATGCTGTCCCCGTTAGGCCCGCAGGAGCAATAGCCCTCAAAAACAAGCAACAAGGTGGCAGACTTTTTTAGCTTTTTTTTTTTCTTACTCTGTGAAACAGCTTGGCAACCTGCGGGTCCCCGCCGGGCCAGTCCCGCCCCCGGCCCCAGCCCCTGGCCCTGCCCGACCCCCCCCAACCCGCCGCCGGGGCGCCCCGGGCCCCCCCGCCTGGGGACCACCATGACACACGGGGGGAGGCGGGAGCGCTGAGGCGGGGGAGGGAACCGTGAGACCCCAGGGCGCCCCGCAGCCGCCCGCCTCAGACGAGGCGGAGGAGGAAGGATACTCTGCAGGCAGAAGGACGCCTCAGAGCCCGCCGCCTCCTCCATGGCCGCGGACTCCCGCCGCCGCGTCCGGCCGTTGCCGGGGCGGCCTCTCGCGAGAAGAGGCTCCCGCGCCCCGCGCAGGGCCAGCGGGCGGGCGGTGCCATTGAGCTTCGTGTAGCGTTATTTACGCTTCGCTTCCTTGCCCCCGGAGGCCCCAGCGAGTGCTGTCAAAGTCGCGGCAAAGCATCTCCCACATTTTACCAGCGAGGGAGCGGCCCCGGTCCCCGCGGGGACCGTGAGGAGATTTCTGGAAGTTGCCCGCGGTGACCCCTCAGGGTGCTGCCGCCTTCCTGACTGGAGTATGCTGCATTTTCTGAAATGGAAGGAAAACAACAGGAGAACGGAGGGGGGAAATGCTTCGGTTTCACATCTTCTCTAGAAGAAATGTTTTTGTAGCCAAAACAGGTGTTTGTTCACCTGAGCTCAGTCCTGTGGGATCAATAGCTTAAATTAAGCTCCCACAGCATGTTCAAGTTTAATTAAGAGCAGGAATTTTCTCAGGCAAAAGTTTGGGAAAGCAGCATGCCATATCTTCTTACACGTTTGAGGAGAATGAGTGTTAACAGTTCTTAGGAGTTTGAGATAAGCTGAAAGGATTCAACAGAAATTTTTTTTATTTTATTTTAAAATAAGCTTAGGGGTCCCAGTCCTAAATTTCCAGAGTTAACGGGCTTTGTATGCAGTGGGGATTCAGAATTGGTGTTTGAATTCATGTGAAGTAACTGAAAATAAATGCCCAGAGTCTCTGAAAAAAAAAAGTGCTAACAGCTGGTCCAACAGAAGAGGCAACAATTTTGCTTGCAAGCTTAAAAAAAAATAAAATTTAAGATTTTAAATACAGTCTGAAGATCAGAGAAGATGGATGTGGGTGAATTTGAATTACATGTTTGTTCAGGCTAAAGGCTGAACTGAATTAAGATGCAATCTGCAAAAGAGGCCATTACCTGCGAAACTATTATTTTCGCTTTTTCTTCCCAGAGATTGTCACCCAGGATTGCCATTCCTCTTCCATTGTAGACATACTATTGAGAAATGATAACTACTTTGATACTATTGAAGTCTCCAAACTGTAATAAAAGAACTGTTTTGGCACAAGATTGTCACAACACTGTTCAGGCAACAGGAACTGTTTTGTTCCTTCGTAAGTTCTCTATTGTCAGCTTCACCACTGGTGTGAGTTTGATACATGTCAGGGCTTGAACTCATCTGGGTTCAACAGATGGAGGGCAAATGCTGACATACCTTTCTTTTTGTCTCAAAGGGTTGGTTTTACCCCTTCAGAGGAAAGTGATGTGACCAGAACAATGCTCTTTCATCCACATCCAACCCAATAGAGTAGTCCTGAACTCCAGCAAAGCATCTGGAAAAATAATAAAAAATAAGCAGAAGTGGCATCATAAAGCAGAACACCCATGAGTCAGTAAGCCTCATTCTCTTCGGGAAGTTCCCAATTCCACCACAAATCACAGAGTAGGTGTAACTGTTCTTATGTCACACTGGCAAGCACTGGCAAGCACAGCCAATAAGTATTGTAAGTTAATACCACTCACTTCTCTCTCAACAGGCTTGCTGTTAGCCTTTGCCCAGAGCTGGACAACAACAAAAAAATGTTAAGCAGCATCCTTCACTCCACTGAGGGTTTTCTCTGCCTCTACAGGCCTAACTTCTCCCTGCAAATTTTTCACAGAACTTCTCGATCTCACCAGAATATGGAAATGTATGGTATCCACAATTGAAGAAGGCTGATGAAAGCTTAAAAATGGCTCAGAGATGTGCTTCAGGGAAGATTAAGACCAGAAAACAATTAATAGTGAAGGACAAAAGGATTTCAGTTGTCTTGTTTTATTAAAGGAATAATTAAACAGCTCGATTAAAGTGTACAAGTAATAGATTTGATAAGAAAGGTTACATAGATAGAAACATATCCAACTGTACCGAGAATTAAATCAAAATAAATCACAACTAAAACCAAAGAGCTAATTTTTAACAAATAACTATTTGACTGATTTTCAGGTATAATGGATACTGTTCCTGGAGGATTTTAGCAACGACATAATTCTTCATAAAATTTATATTCTACATTCAGACATCAGCTCAGGACATCCTATGGCTTGCATTTTCAAAAAATGTAGATACAGTCATTGCAATGGTACCTTCCATGAAAAAAAAAAAAAAAAGTTGAAATGAGAAGATAAGCAGTTCTACAATATGTGGAGATTTGCCAGTATCCTAAAGGACCCATAGATTTGGTTTGTTCCCTTATAAAGAAGAATCAGTTGGTCACTGATCATTATTTTCCAAAGGTTTAAAGCTTTGTTTGGAAGCAGCGTTTGGTTGGCAACTTCTAAACTATTTATGTTATCCCATCGCAGCTGTATAAATGACCTGATAGTAAAATAACTTTCATTCAAAAGGCATAACAAGCCAACTTGTTTCTCTCTACCTTGTTGAGAACCACCTACCATAAATACATTATATTTGGTTATTGCTAAGCTGAATTCCAAATACCCGATTCACCCTGCTTTATAGCTTCATAACAGTCTGAGTTATAAATGATTATCACCTCCCAAATGGCAATAACCAATGTTGTTACTGTATCCCATAACTTCTCGTGAGAAAAACATGGAAGCAGCAGTTTGAGTGTTTCATTAGACAGTTTACTTTTCTCACACAGTAAAGACTAAGCCGTGCACCTTAGCAGATCTATCAGCCAGACAAGTTACAGTATTTGAAAAAAGATCACTTGTGAAAACAGAGTAAACTGGAACGCTCCAGAAGTGTTGCACATGCTCCCAAGCTCTAAGGGCCGGATACTTTTCCAGCTTTGTACCACAACTGAAGGACTGCAAGACTATCCTCTCAGGGCAAAACACCCCCTCCTACTGAGCTTAACAAGCAAACCGACTACAATTCTGATGAGTTAAAAGAACAGAACATCCATACAAGCTACTTTCAATGACTTCCCTCCCATACAGGAAGACATCCAAAAGGTCCAGTTTATGCACTTCATCACAACAGACCAGCAGCCAGCAAAGAATTCTCAGCCCTGCTGACTTTTACACGCCCATTTCTGATCGTTCTTCAGTGCAGCTTTTGGGGAGAAGGGACAAGGGAATATCAGCAATTCAGCTTATGGAATGAGCACATAGTATGGCTGGGAACACTATCAAGGCAGTATCTGGGTGACAGTCAAGAGGCCATTGTCCCAGCGGTCATTGTGGAGCATGGGACTACAGCCGGAAGCCAGAATGAGTTGGCAAACATCTTCTTCCAACTTCTGCTGTGCCATCTGGTTTCCAGTTAGGTGACTGACGTTAAATGTCTTTTCGCTGTATTACCATCTGGCAGCTGCTTGTACAACAACAGAGTAACATGCAGAATTTGGCTAAGTTATCCTAAGAATCATATCAAGGATACTTGCAACACTGACTCCGAAATGAAAGAAAGCTTACAAGGGAAGTTGCTTTAACTGATGGCGTTACATGCACAGAGTATTGCAGGTCAGTTACAGGCAGTGGGAAGTTACACATCCTTACATTTTGCATGTATTTTACAGAGTTCCAGTAAAAGTTTCTGGGGGCCCATACAGGTTTCCACGGATGTAAACAATGTATCCAAGAAGTATTCCTTCTTGAAAAATATCAGCACTTTTGCCATGCTATGGAAATACATTCACTTTTCCAATATTAGAGGTGCAAGACTTTTTTTTGCGGTGATGATGCATGTCAAAAGTAGTGTTAATAAAGGAGGCAAATTAAAGCAATTTATTAGCACAAGCAAGAGTCTCAAAAAGATGGTACTTTAACAAAAGTTTCATGTAAAAACGTTAAGCATTACCAAATACAGTGTAACTACAGTATTAAGTACAACATAATACCTGTAATGCCAGGTCTTCATATTTATAAAGGTCACATTTGCAAAGCTTAGGGGCTGTAGTAAACCTTGCTGGGCTTTAAATGTGCTTTTATAAAAAGTGGAGCAGGATTTTCAATAAATATGATCCCATGACAGCTTAAATCAATAAAGTTTCTACTCTGCCTTCTGCTGTGCATTCCTTCCTCTTTCCTTGCTCCTGTGCTGGTGCTCATACAATTCTCAAATAATTTTAACTTAAAAAAAAAAGCTAATCCGGGCCAAAAAAAGAAGTTTTGTTATTTTTTGAATGCTAGGAAAAGCAATACCAGAATGCTAGAAGTTTGACATTCAGAGTTAAGCTGAAGTTATTAAATGTAGTACTAGTTTGTCTCTACTTTGTAGAATGTTCAATGTATAAGCTTCTACTGCATTTCCAGATGTTTCTACAGATTAGATCTAGAATGTACTAAGTCTCTGAAACAAAAAAGGTTTGAGTTGAGATTGTATGAAAACAAGTCAGTCAGTTTCCCAATGCGTCAGCACTTCTGCTGATGTTAATTCTCCTAAGCATTTTATTAAAACCATAACTAGCACTAGATGGAATACTAGTTATACTATTTAATCACCAAATCCAAAAGCTGGGGTTTTTTTGAAGCCAGACTAAAGTTTAGAAATTATCAATTTCACACAGCTCTTTTACAGGAAAGAATGAGACAATGCTCTGCTCAAAACCAAATGGTATGAGTGAAAAAAAAAAAAGATCTTTCCCAAATTTTTCTGAAGTGCAGCCAGAATAGTCAAGTATTTTATCAATAACACAGCATGACATCAGTACAACACAGCACAGGTTTTACAGGGCCCAGTACTGTGAAGTACAGATTTCCCCACTGCAGACACCAAAATTGTAATGTATGTGGTCTAGTCTGTACACTAATGTATATAAGAGTGATTCTATCCACAGTGATGCTGCTGTTTCCACCGCATCTTCTGCCATCGTTGCCTTTGAAAATTCTCAGGAGCATTGGACAGATGGTACATTTTGGCTCCCCCTGTACTAAATTTGAGAGCATTTCTGCATCACAGACAAGAATAAATTGTGCTAAGAGAGAGAAGAGAAGTGGCATGTAGTCATTTTTTATTTTAGAAGTGTAAGTGACCCATGTTCTCTCTAAACTGGTTTTATGAACACCAAGTTATTTATGCAGCTTATAGGAACTAATGATCATCTGTTCCTAATAATTACAGGCTTTTCGTTTCATATGTTCTTTTCTTTGAAATGAAGTTTAGTTAAGCCTTTCAAATTTAGGCTACTTTGACCACAAAGCAGCTAATACACTCCTACTACAAGCTAAAAAAAATTTTTAGAACTATACGTGACAGTTCAGTTGTAAAAAAGAAAGCCACCATCTTTAACACAAAAGACCAGAGGAAAAAAAGCACTATTGTCCTAACCAGTGCTTAGTAATAGAAGCATGAATTGAGATGCCATCATGTCAGAAGAGACAGTAACAAAAAGACAAGCAACAGAAAAAGCTAGCAGAAATTACTACTTCTGTTTATTTTACCATGCTTCCAAGTAATCCACTACTTGTTACCTAGGTAATACATCTTCCCATTAGAAGTCTGAGTCTCATACTAATTAGCACATGCCAGAATGATTTTAGCTGGTTTTCTGCTCAATTTTTTTTTTTGTGCAAGAGTATGAATGTGCACACATTAAGACCTGGCATAACCAAATTTTCTGTCAAAATCAGATTAAAAATACATAAAGCTGAATATATCTACCAAAACTAAAGTATTCAAAACTGTTGGGTGCTTCAATAATACTAGGCTTTCTCCCTCTACCCAATCCTCTGTTATCTATATCTTAATCAGACACAGCACAGAAGACTTCACTTTTCACTGCTGTTGCCCCAAAACGCGTTTGCCTGCTCTTTGTGGCTGTCCTTGCTTGGATTCATTGCTTCCTTTTCCCTTGGCTTTTCCCTATGCTGACCAACCTCCTTCGAAATCCAACCATTTCCATTTGTGTTTTTAACAAATTTGACAATCCTTGAGTATTTCTTCAACATGGATCTTTTCAGAGATACACCTAGAAGATACTGTGTATTCCTCTTTAAAGAAAACAACCAGGAAATTATATAAAAAAATTGGTCTGAGAGGTCACAGAATTTGATGCAAGATAGGCAAGGACTAGCAGAGTATTTGTAGCCCAAAGCAACATTTTCCACCAGAGTATCTAGCAAAGCCTCACACTAACTGCTTAGAGCCAGTTGCATTGATCAAGACAGACCATGGAATTTTAGCTTCCTCTCTATTATTCTGTGCCTTCTTAGAGCAGTGTCATTTTCTCACATACAGAATGTGAAGATACAAATAATGAAAAGTCATCCACCTCTAATCTGTCTTAACTCAGCTGTGGGTGGCAGCCTATGCTAGTTGCTGCATATTATATAATGGAGACTGCACAGTTCATCTTTTTGCTTTATCATCATTAAAAAGATTAGTACTTTGGGCAATAATTCTGTAAAAATGCAACATTTTGGAGAAAAGACCTTTTTTTAAAGACTTCTACATCCAGTACTGATGGCAATTTGTGATGCAAATGAAGTGTTTTATGGTTTTCAGTTTCATGCATCTGATGAAAGCAATAGTGCAATATTGACATCATACTCTTAAATGTCAAAGCTTTGCTTTTGTGATTTTTGTAATATTTTGTTTAAATATTGAAGTGCCACAAAACTGAAGTCTGAAAATGCTATGTTTAAGTTCTTTGCTTTTACCTTCATATTGCTTATAGCACAGCCATAACTTTTGCTATCAAGCCATTTGCTCATTTTGATATAAAATAGAATGAGCAAATATTGGTAATTCAGCCTCTCAAACTATACCCATATCTTGGGCACTTGCATTACATTTGAAGATGCCCAAACTGGTTTAAAATGTGCTAGCTCACACACTAGAAGCTTAATATAAACTTGCTATAATTCATGCCACTTCATACTTCACGTATGTTCCCAGTAATTTAGAGCTGAATCTCTTAAGATAAACTGAGCATCTGAGAGGCCTAAAGCTATCCGGGCTTCTGAAACAAGGAGGAGGATCCTCTAGGTTTTCACTGACACAGAATCCTTAAAATTTGCTTTGCCAGCTTTGTCCCCTTCCTGAAAAGGGCAGTTGGAATGCCAGTGTCCAGAAAAGACATGCCATGTATGAGCCCTCACACCCTGAAGTGAGGGATGAGGTGCTCAAGCCCTCAAGAAGGATGTCATTTCAGGTAACAACTTTCCAGTGCTGTGTTTTGACCAGATGAGACAGCTCTTTGTTCTGTGTGTTGATTACTGTACTACCATCCTGAGGCAGCTAGCTGTCCAAAACATGTATTTACAAGGCCTGATAATTCCTCTCCACTGGTCAGGAATAGAGAGGAATGCAGCCTTACTTTTATAGTAGTTTATTCCAGTGGAAGTTAGGATGATATGGCTATTAAAGGACTACAAAATTTATCTGTTTAAGTTAACCAGATGAACCATAATCCCTGTAAAGGCATTTCTGACCCTTCAAAATACACAGCTGGTTCAGAAGAGAAGGATCAGAACTCCCTCACCTACGTTCACCTCTAAAAACTTCTGAGCACATATTTGTACTTTGCTGGAACATAACAGAGGTATCTTCCTAGGCCACCATGACCATCTTCTTCCTTACGAAAAATGCACAGCCTGTCTTGCTGCACTTCGTAGAGTTGATCAGTCTTGAAATGGTCCTGTTCAATACCTGCTCAGCAACGTGCAGTTCCCCATCTACTGCCCTTTCCTAGGGCCAGCTTCAATTCAAACCCACATCGGAGCGTAGCTCCTTATAGTCCATTCTGTAGGATAGTGGGAAGTCTGAAACAAAGTATGGAAAGAAAAGGAAAGTAGGCTGAGTAGCCCATACATACTGCTTTTGACATTTCTGTCACAGATGTGCTATTTTCACTTTCTATGCTTTTTATAAATTGTTTTTAACACAGAAGGAAACATTAGTTTTCACAAGCTAGGGACTACAAATCAGTATGTTTGAACATATGACAAGTGACTACAGTTGTAATTCCCACTCTTGTAGAAGGGAAGATCACTTGCTTTTTTTAAAAAACACAACAAAATTTGTGGACAAAAACATCTTTAAACACAAAGTCAGGTTCTCTGTGAGCTGGAGTTGCTGCAGGAGTACATATCAGACCAGACCTAAATTACTCCTCCCATTCTCTGCCCCTCTCTGTTCAGGAAGAAGCATGCATATATGGCACAATGCAAAGTATATGCCTGTGACTATCGTGGGAGGCTTCACATGATGTCAGACCCTGGCGTCCCATCAGCTAGAACTTCTAAACCTAGAGAGGCTTTGTTTGGCACTCCAATTGGCCAGACAGAGCATCTTGCCAAGTTCTTCGCCCCCCTTAGCCAATGCCAGGTGATTTCACTGAGCCAGCAATTACTCTGACTGGCATGTGGTCAGGTCATATGTCAAAGACATTTATCTCATTGACAATCAGGAGATTCCCCGATGAATAATTCAAAAAGACATAATCACCGTCGCGGCCCATCTTTCCAACCCAAGGTTCTGTCTCTAACAAGCACTCACTGAACTGAGTGAGACATGTTGACTACATAATTTACACTTCAAAATATCATGGTGTATACCATGCATGCAGACATCACCCAGTGATTTTACTTACTGCTAAAGGCAAAAAGCAACCTGTTGACCCAACCCTCAGTGCAATGAGGTGAGGTTTTCCTATCAACTTTAGAAGGAGCTGGACTGAATCTAATAAACTGAACCCATAAAGTCCATCATTCACAGGCTGTCATCATCACTGCAAGTGAAATCACTGGCTTTTTGGAAGCCACTTGTTATTTTCAACAGACACAGGGCACATGGGTTCGCACAGAACTCATAAAAACAGCAAAAGCTGCAGTATTATATTGGCCAGCAAATCTAAGGCTAAGAAAGGTAAAGTTGATGTCAGCAATGTTTTCTTCATCCCTCCTTTTTTAAATGAGGTTTGCCATACTTCATAAACACATGGCTAAGTCTGTTTTCTCCCAATTCATTCATGAATCTGTATTATAAATATATTAAGACAGTGCAGAGAAGCTATTTCTTACATCTGTATAATATCCCATGGGTTACCTTACTTTGTACAGATGAAGCAGCTGAAATTTTGGCATTTAGATTACACAGAAAGGTAATTTGTGTTAAATAGTAACTCTGATGAAAACATGCAAAAACCAACTCCTCTCCCCACCCCACCACCCCCCAGTCTTTTTTTTCATGCTGAGAATGGCCAGCGAGATCAGTGTAATTGTCACGTCTAGCCTAAATCCTCTTATTTGGTCCTACCTGTCCTCCTCTAGATATGAGTCCCATCTTTTCCTAATTACATCAGCTAGTCTAATTCAAATATGTTGTAATTACTCCCAAACTGTGTTTAAAACTGGTGTTCGTTGGACACAGGAGGAATGCAGGAGTAACCTCTAAACTTTACACGCTAAATTATGTAGCAGGCAAAATAGCCTTATAGATTTTCGCTTTGTGGGAAGTGGCATAACAAGAGGCCTGGTTTTCTGTACAACTCTAATCTGTTTAATTGGACATTTTCAGACTTGACACCTCACTCAGTTTCCAGAATCCACCGCAGGACTCCCTGCATGAAACTGGGCTCGCAGCATGATGGCACCCGAACCAAACAAAACCTGCAGCCCCCTGGAAGTACAACCCTGCCAGTGTTGCTGTTCTCCACCTGTAAAATGGAGGTGAATGCCCTCGGGCCAGCCTCAGCCGTTCCCCCACCCCCTCAGGTGAAAAGGGAAGTATTGTGAATTACAAGTATTGTGAATATTAAAACACTTCACCTGTTTCATCATCACACAGAACAATGTCTTAATTAGCATTCAATTAACACTACCATTAGTGATAATATTGAAAAGTAACAATGATCCTTAAGATTGAGAAAACATTGATGAAATCTGGGTGCGACAGCAGTACCAACACGCAGACCAAAAGCTTCATTCTGAAAATCTAGTCTGAACTGGCACTGAAAGCTGGGAACTGGCTCTTGGTCCAGGTATAAAGTCAGCCAAGGCCTCCGTGCCTGAAAGCTTATTCTGGCACGTGTGTAAATCTAGATCACAGCTTGGTCTGCCTTGCAATTATCGAGCATGGTGATGTTTCATTGCAAATGTAATTTTACAGAGCCACCAGTTGTTAGGTTACAGCCTTGCTCACCACAGTTGACTGTACCATCTCAAATCATCATGTACACACTGCACCATAAATCTGTTAATTAAGAAGACACTCATCTTCTACTACAGTATTTTTATAACAGCCTTCCTCCTAGGCATGTATTCAGTTACATTTCTTTCACTGTACTGCAGCAGCTTTACGCTTCCACTGGTCAAAGCTAATTAGGACCGAGTGAGCTATGCTACTGTATATCTAAAATGTTGATGTTAGAAGCAGCTCGTACTCTTCTGCCTGTGTCCCTAACATGGGAGGGCAGGAGTAACCTCCTGAAGAAGCAGGATGCTCCATAGCAGCTTCCCTGGCCATAGCCACTCCTTTCTGCATCTTCCTTAAAGCTGCCCAGGAGGAAAGACTGAGCAAAACTTGGACAAGGCTCAGCTGGCTTCAACACCAAAGCTTGTATCCCGCCACTGTGAAGAGCGGCCCATGTCCAATGGACCAGTTATGAAAAAACAGTGGAGCAGAGGGTCTCGGCATCTGAACACATACTAAAGGGACCATTTGACTTGGTCACCATTAAGCCACATGCCATTATCAACTGAAAGCCTGTATGAGGACTATCGGCTTTGCCCATAAAAGTTCTCTGCTTTTTCGGTAGTTATGTCAGTGAAAATGAGGGCCCTTAATGGGAATATTTATAGTCTTTGTCTGTTACTCCTTGGCCATTATAGCATAAAGATCTTTACTTTTGCACTGGGAATTTATATTCCAGCTGTGTCAATTCCTCTAATGGTGTATTGGCTGTTCCTTTATTAGCGGGAAAATTAAAGATCTGTTAAAATAAAGGAAAATATCCCATGGGGTTGAATGATCTTAGAGTTAGGTCCCCATGAGAGCTTTTTTCCTCCTGACAAAGCAGAGCAAATTTCCACAGACCAAGCATTATTGAGGCAACCCATTAGTGAGTGTGTGGGGGGAATATCAAATATTTACAGTTTTCTTCCCTTGTCATCTTCACAGGTTTTGTTCACATCAACTTGTCTCCTGCAGCAGTGATAAACAATGGCCACACGTACATTGTCCACAATTGAAAGAGAGACAGTGAATCTCTAATAAAACGTTTCTTTCCTCCAACACAGATAAACGGTGCACATAGTAAAGATATTCATGGTAGTTAAATTGTGCATTAAGGCACATGGCGCCCCCTCCTCCCTGCAGCACGATCTTCTGCAGCAAAAAACATCACTGGCAGAGCCAGGATCCCTGCCAGACAGAACCATGCAGTCCAAGCGCGGCTTTTACTCTAGTTTCTTGTCTGTCCCAGGGAGCTGTCAGCAGGTTATCTGTACAACTATACAAAGTACTGTTTTACTTGTCAATGCAGGTAAAGGGTCTTGAAATACTTTTCCTGAGCAGCCTACAGATCCTCACCCTCCAATTACCTTCCACAAGCATAAACAGATCTACAAGTCCCTTTTCCTTACCACAGCTTTCAGTGCACTGGCTCATATAGTAAGATCTTTTCAAAACTTCTCCACACATCACGAAATGTCTTTTTATTGAACGAGAAAATTATTTTTTCATGCTTGAAAAAAGCAAGGCACTTTTGAATTATCAGATATTTGGGCCTTAAGTGTGCTGCCATCTTCTAAGTCATGCCTTGAATTCTTTGTGGTATTTCCCCAAGGATGTTGTGCTACCCGGTTTCTCTCCCAACCAGCAACTTTACAAATTGACAAACTATAAGAAGGGCTTCTGCTACAGAATGAAGAATCAATAGCTGTCTACTTGGATAGCCTCAAAAAGTGCTTAACTTTTAATTGAACGCTGGAAAAGAAATTGCAAAGCGCAAAAGCTCAAAACAGCATGAAGCTTGCATAATTATCTTTCTCCTTGCAGTTCCTTATGCAGACTAGAGACTAATTAAACACATGTGCAGGCTAGAAAATGATTTGCAAAGATATATATTTTGTCAGTTTTTAAGGGGACCTAACCAGAAGGAAAGTACTAGCAAAGAATAGGAGCCATTGCCAACTGTCTTGTACTGTCATTTTCAGCAGTACCTTAGCTTTTAATTTCATCATCTACAGTGAAGACAAATTAGGGTTTGCATCTGCTTCGCAACAAGATGAACAAAGTTCAGGACAACGGTGAACTCAGGCCCCAGGCTTCAAGAGAAATATAAACACGTATACAGAAGTTTTAAAAAATTTCCGTGCTGGCTTCATGCACTATACAAATACATTTTTTGTTACAAGGCTACCTACCGTAACATAACCAACCTATAACATAGAAACAATTTCAAACAAGCATTTTTCTTCCTTCTATTGCAGAAAAGCAAAACCAAATAAAGCCTTCAGTTCTTAGAACCCATTAGTTATTTATTATGCTAAGAAAAAGGCCTAAAACACCAATTAAAAAACATATTCAGTAAAGTATTCCTCCAACATACAATCACTACCTACCTCTTTTCCTTCCTTTCCAGAAGAAAAAAAATCTCAGCCTGCTCAGGAGGGCTTTAAATCATGTCTCTTTTCACGGCCAAAGTGAAAGCACCTGCTCAGGCTGGCTCTCAGCTGGCAGGATTGAATTAGAGCCCAGCAACCACTGCCCTAATAGGAGGCAATATTATTAACTTTAATTCATTCACATCAGCATTGATCAGCAGTTACTGAGTATCATAAGACATCAGGATGTCAGTACATGGTGCTTAAGGCCAGTATAATTACCAGAGAAACGAAGGATGTTGTGATCAGTCCAAACAATTGTGTGTAACTATAATGGAAAATTCTGATCTTCTGTGTTTTTTGTCCTGCATGCACCATCTGAAGACTTACACTGTTCAAAGGGTTATGGTTTCTGTGTGTCTGAAGTAAAAAAAAAAAATGTCAGCTGCTCCAAAAACTGTAGCTGGTGAGTACATTTTTAAGGTGATGATGACAGTCTTCAGATGATACTTCCCACCAGTGAAGACTCTACTGCTCATAAACGGTGCTGCTCCAGGCTTTCAAGCCCCTGCACAAATTAAAATGAAATTTTAAGTATGTTACGGCACTGTGCGGCTCTGCCAGGATAGTTCCTGGTACCTTTAGGGTCCTGAGAGGCTGGTGGAGGAAGTGCGCCAGACTTTGGATGTGACAGTCTCTTCAATAAAGTGTTAATTTTAGATTTCCAGAAGCACAAGCAGAGGGATGCCTTCCTGAAAACACATTTGCTGTGAGAAGGGCTGTGGTAGAAGTTGAGGGAAGAAATCTTCCAAGACAAATAATCTTTTTTCATCTTTACCAGCGATTGCACTCCATCATTGATTTGAAACCTCCCACGTAAATAAATGCACCGCCATAGCCTGTCTCCAGTTCTCCTCCATTTCCCTGGCTCCTCTCCTCCTGCCCTACATCCCCTTTCTCCCTCCACGCCTGGGGAAGCCCAGGAAGGGTCAGGGAGGTACAGCACTGGCAGACAGCTGGTTTCTTTTGCTTTCACTCAACTGCCTTCTGGAAGAAGTCCCTTTCATCACTGCGCTCCACTCCAGCAGGAGCTTTCTGTCCCCAAACTCCCATCTGTCCCCTTTCCAAAATGCTGAAAGTGGGAGGGGACAGCAGAGACAAGAGGGCTGGTTGCTCACATGTGTCCTCCCTAGGGCAAATACCACACTCAGATTCAGCTCAGTGAGTACCAGCTGGCCACGCGTGGGCTGCCTGCGGCCGCTCCATACCATGAAATATCCCAGAGCTGTCTGTGAGTAACACTTCTTATTTCAACGAGGTCAAACATCAGGTCTGGAGCAGCTTTGCAGGGCCTGGCAGTGTGTGCACTACTGGACTGCTTTCATGTTCCCACGCATAGCCAGCCCTGTGCTCCCCTGCTTGCCCAGCCCTTACAGGCTCAGCACCTATAGCTCACGCAGAATGCACAGCCAGGGCTGCTGCAAGTCCTCATTGCGTGGCCAATGCTGCCACCCTAATGCAAAGCGAAGAACATATCTGCACCGGGCAAGAGGGGAGAGCCTCCATCCCTGCACCCTCGCTGCACAGCAGCCCGTCAGGGAACCCAGCTGGGCGCACGGAGCTGGGGGATGTTTTATCTGCTGATTTTCAGCGATTCAAGAATAGGTGCAGTCAGCCTCCTGCAAGGAGCGGGAGTTTATGGGAAAGCCATCCCAGGCGGGTAACATGGGTGTGCGGTGCTATAGGTACAGCCCTCGCTGACGGAGAGCAGGGAGAGGCCACTCGCCCTTCTCAGACCCTGCGTGGCTGAACAAAGAAATTATAATTTCTTATGTGTTCTTTCTTACAGTCATGTGATGTGAACAGTTGTTAAGGACAAACCGTAAAAGATTATCTGGCAGAAAAATTAAACTGATGGAAAAAAACCTTATCGTTGTCCTTTTTATCCATCTTAAGAGATTAGGTAACATGAATATTAAAAAAACCCCAAAAACCCACACCAAAAAACCCCAAAAAACAAACACAGAACACCTAGAAATATGCAGCATAGCTAACATAAATGCTCTTGCCTCTTAGTTTAATGTTTTCTCCGTGTAAGTGTGTCACTAATTTCTCCTCCCATGCAGCTTTCCTCCCAAGCGCAGCCGGCGGGGCTGCTGGCGCTCGCGGAATGGCAATGCTGACATCTACTGTCGCCGGCACAGAAGCGCCTGCACCATCTGCTCGCAGGTGCGTTAGCTCAGGGCCAGCTTAATTAAATAACAAGCCTAGCTGAGGGCAAACACACATACCGATAAACTAAGGAAATATAACTCATGCCTTGATGTTACAACTCCAGAGAATGAGCTGAAGTGCAAATATTTATAGAAGGGTGTATTTCACTGATCTCATTTTTGTTACTGGGCTAAGGTACCTTCAAAATATACGTACTCAGTGCAGGTAAACAATTGCTTTGTTTAGGAGGCCCACAGGACTTTCACGCATTACTTCTCTCCCCCTTCTAGATTTATTTTCTCTATTAAGTTTAAACTGTTCCTTTCATCCAATTAGTACTAAAATCTTCTTCTTTTTATCATGGTGCAGATAGGAAACATGTTTTATTTCCTGCAGCAAGAAAGAATAAACTGCCAAAAAAAAAAAAAAAAGCCTTAAAGATTACAAACGAAGCTTATAACAGTGTTTGTGCCGCTGCTGCGGCGTTTGAATGCTGCGTCTCTAGCAACGTATAAGTGACATTCGGGAGCCCCTTGTTGTGTACATTATAGGAGCTATTGATGGGGGGAGGAATAAACCTTGAAGCTGCAAACCAAATGCAATACTGAGACACACTAGCAATTAATAGAAACAGAGAAATTGTATATGGCTGTGCATACATTAGGGCAGATAAGCAGCATCCACCACTTCCACACATGGCAAAGCAGGCAAAGTGTCTTTCAGTTGCGTATCAAAAAGTTGCAAAAGTTTATTGTAAGATGAATTATTCCTAATTACATTTTTTAAGAGTGCCATTATTAGAGCATTCCCACTTATAAGCAGTTTATTTATAAACTGGTACCACAGCCATTCTTACTAGCAACTCTTCAACATGTTATGCACAATAAGCAGCTGTTTGGTGCAAAGTACAACAGACTTCTGAAATGATCCTGCCATTTCTGGCATATGTCATCAAAAATCACTTAAAAATAACAGAAGCTTGAGGCTTGTCTTTCACATCCTTATCAATAGTCAGAGCCAGTACGCATGAAGCCCAGCTGTGGTGCATGGGCATGAAACTATGTAAGATCAACACCTGATGAGCATTTTAACTATAATACAAGGTGTATGTAAGCAGGGGTGATGGCTTTGGTGAGGCTCTTGGGAGGAAAACAGCAGCTGGGCTGGTCAAAAATTGTCAGATGAAAGACTTCATCAGAAAGAGAAACTCCTCAGACAGGTTGGTAATGGTGGGGCTCTAGTATGCTAAAGAACTTGAGCCAAGCCCTTCTGCTGCTCAATTTAGGCTCAAATCTCTTTTTTTTCTTCCTTTGGTGTTGTCTCTGGAGGAGCAATGTTTTTTTCTTCCTGTTTCAACAGCACTGTATTCCCCTGAATGAGAGAGGGGGAATCTCAAAAAAGCCCCCTTTTTGCAAGATAGAAAAAATGGTATCTCATTGAGCTGTTCTCTATCCTAATATTTATATTGCAACACCATCTGCCTTTTGCAACATGTTTGCCGTGCATATGTACCACAAAGAGCTGTTTGTTTGGTGGATGGATGCAGGAAGACACGTGAGGTCATGGTGCTGCCTCTATCCCAGCTGTCTCTTTGTGGTTTGTTCTGATTTTCTCCTTGCAGGAGCTTCCATGTCCCTCCTGCACAAAAGTGCAATGCTTCCTGCGATACTTGCTTGTATTGGGAAAACATTTACAGACCTTTAGTAGAGAGGAGGATTTTGTGCTGTGGGTACTGAGCACAGAAGAGCTCCCAGGTAAGTGGGAGAGAAGAAGGAGGAGGAAGGATTGCATGCCCCCAAAAGGCTGGGGGCCAGGAGTATGTGGGATCCTGGTGGCCACAGACGACCCACTGCTACCACTCAGCAAGGGGGACCTATGCTACTATTTTTGTCATCTTGGTGGAAGCTCCTTGGGGAAAGAAGGGGTCTGGACAATTTCCAGGAACCTGCAGCACGGGAGGTCCCACCTGCAGCCCTGAATTTAGGGGTGAATATGGTCTATGTGGAAAAGCTGCTTTGAGGGTAATGCAGCGCTTTCCTAACACAATAATAAAACAAAACCTAGCTGCCTCTAAATGGAAAGAGGAAGAAAACATTGAATGCAACGTTCTTCTGCCCTAATTTAGAGCATACAGCCCTACCTGCATGCCAGGATGCTGAAGCCAGCAGCACATCAGCAGAGCATTGACAATGTGGTGCAGAACTGGGGCTGGCTGCTCTGAGTCAGGTACCCCCATGGATTTTGGGGCTGCCTACAACTGCCACCTTCCAACTGAGGGAGAGGTGGAGGAAAGTCTTTCGAAGTAATGATATAATCCCACTTTCCTTTTTTTAGTGTATGAGGTAATGAACATCTTTAGTGTTTAAAGGTGCTGTGAGAAGCTGCAGGGCATGTGTGAATGCCAATGTTTTATGGAAGGGGTGGTTTTACTGCCAGCAGACTTTAAAAAAAAAAAAAAATCCCTGCAGTTTATATTAATAAGACTGGATGTTATTGCATGTCAAGAGTTATTGTGATTTATAAAGTACTTCTTACTTGGTGTGTAATGAAAACACTTGGCACTCAGTCCCAGTCACTAACGGAAGATGATAGTAGCTTTATCTGCAATAGCCAACTTGACCTGGAACTTTCTATCATTTTTAATGATATTTTAGTGCTGCCTTATGGTTTCACCTGAGCCTAGGATAGCCTCAACTTCCATAATGTGAATAAATAATGAATCCTTTTTAAAAAAGAAAATGTATTTTTTTATTAAAAGAGGGATTACTGTACTGCTTGGTATTAATGTCCCAAACAGCCCCTGCTCCATGGGTGTAGATCTTCATTGTGCAATACTTCAGAGTTGGTCCTTAATAACATGCTCTGCTTGTTCCCAAGTCTCTCATTCAGAACTATTATTCTTCTTTCGAGAATTTGACACTTCTTAGAGATGCCAAAAATATAACAGGGGGGGAAAGGGTGGAGATGAGCCTAAGTATATGGAAGGGTCTGGAACTAAATAACTATTCCCAAGTGTGCTACTTTAAAAAAAAAAACAAAAACAAAAAAACTACCCTGTATTTAACACCAGAAGTGTATTACTGTTAAACAGCTGTGAGTGAGGAAAAGACCCTTTCAGAAGGGGATTCCTTAGGACTACACTAAGTTATTCTTTGCCCTAAAAGCATGTGCATATATAAAAATTTTAAAAAGCAACATAGCTGATATGCATAGGGCTACCTTTGCTACTGCCCTGTTTGGCTGTTCTTTAAATGATTAGATAAGGTATGGGTATAGCTTGATAACTGGGGATCACAAGCCTTGCAAAGGTAGGGCTGGCTGCTAGGATAATGCCTTCCTTTTTTGGCTCCCATTGTGATAATACAACCCGGCATAAAACTTTCAACCTGTGCATCATCTTTGGTATGTGAGCTATTTCAGTATAGGCCTATGGCATTCCCTAGGGTTAGAGCAAGTGGGAATTCCTGGGAAGGCAAAGGGTTTAGCAAATTCCCTGGGCAGGGAAAGGTGTCAGAAATAACTCCAGCCTGAGCAAAGCCCCAGCGCACATTAATACTACACTGGCTCCATCTAGCTGCAGGGAAAGTTTTATTAAAAAAAAAATAAATCAAAAGCAGCTAATGTATCCTGCTGGTCTAAAAGCAGCAAAGCTTCTGCATTTCCCTGGGAGCAGCAGGAAAGCTTGGCACAGTAGCCCCCTTCTGCGGAGCTGCATTTCCTCTCTGCAAATGCTGCACGTGGATGCAGGGCTGCAGGTACAGAGGATGCCCTGCCCTTGCCTGTCCTGCTGCGCCTGTAGTGGCCTGCAAGAAGCCTGGTGCAGGGAGCCAGCCAAAAGCGTCACATGGGCTGCTTGTAAGTTGACTGCTGGAAACAAGTGCAATAGAACTTTTCCAGGGGTAGGGAAAAGAGCTTCTCACCTTGGGGGCTGCAAAATCTCATAAATACCCAGAAATGTGGTCACTTTTGGCAGTGAAGATGGGTGATGTCACCCAATCTGCTGTGGACCTCTGGTCTTGTCCCTGAGCAGGGCTGGCCCCGTCCAGCCCCACTTGGCATAGAAAAAGCTCCCACCAGGCTCTCATTGAATGTCCACGCCTCCAGAACCCCATGAGCTGTTTAGCTGGCAGCTGGAACAGGTGATGGGGCCAAATCAAGAAGCTGGAAAAACTTGTGTGAAAGGAATTGCTACAAGATCTATTGTCATTGTGTTTGGCAATCCAGTCTTTTGGGGTGTGCTTATTTTATAACTAAATGCCAGGCTAGAAACACTATGTAAAAGGAGAATAAAGATAAAATACACTTAATGTTATAAGATGAATGCCATCCTCCTTTGAAATAGGAAGGCACATGAGGAAAATGGCAAGGAATGGTTTTCTATAAAATCACTGTAGCAGCCGTGAGAGCCAAGTACAAGGGATGGCACAATTACCTTAGAGAATGGCAAATATTTTACAGGCAGCCTCCCTCTGAAATGCAGGTGGGGAATGACCACAGATGCTTACAGGAGACTTAATTGTCCTTGCCAGCAAGGCTCATTATCCATACATAAACATATGTGCTGCTTCTTAACAGCAAAGTGCATTTTTTCAAGAGAATGTTTTAAATCTGAACTGCTTGAGTTTCAAATTAGTGAAGTCTGGCTTAATTTTAATTACACCAGCCATGGGGTTGTGTGGGAGGATGAGGGATGTGCTACTTCTGAAGGCAGAAGAAGATACGTTTTGCAAAATTGCTACCTATAAAACACTGCTCTGTCATTCAGCGTTGCCACCGGAGCAATGCTGGAGGTCAGTAATGAGTCTTAATGCCTGTTACCATGGGGTTTTGCTCAGGACCTCAGCCAGGGTTACCTTCTTGAGAGGTTTCTACCTCTTGTTGATTGAAACAATGTAAAGTAAGTGCTGGGGTTTGTTGCCCCACACCACCTGCAGTCCTTTATACCAGAGCAGGCAGGTGGAAAACACAGCCAGGTTAGACTAATAACTCTTTCTAATCTTCATTCTGCATTTGTGTAAGGCACTGGAGAGCCCGAGCCCAGGGAAGGAGGCAATTTCCTGCAGGTTTTTAACAAGGTGTGGCAGGAAGATGGGGAGAGGGCAGCAGCTCCGGAGGCAGAATTGCCAATGAAGGAGTTTTCTCTCCTCGGGCTCCATTTAGAACCACGCTGCTCTAGCGGTGATGAAGATGAGGCCCAGGTACTTCAAAGCATGTGTGATGTTGGGAGCGGACTCAGAAATGAGCGGTCTGTGAAATGTGTGTTGAAGAATAGTGGGTTGGGCACGGAATGAGAGGGGCCAGTGTCCTGACAAGTGGAACAGGTTGTGTGAAAGGAGGGAGGAGATTTTTTTTTTTTCTTTCTTCTCCTAAGCTATTGTATCAGTGTTAACCAGGAGACCTGTTCACATCTCTTCAGCTTGGCTGGATTTTTCAAATAAATTGTGGCAGTAATCAAACTGCTGGATATTCTAGTAGGTGAAGTATAATTGAAGCATTGCAGAATGCAGCTGCTGTTGGAGTCTCAGTGAGCAAGAGGGTTGTCATGAACTTGTGTTCACTCCCCTGTTTTCATCATCAGGACTGAACAAAATCTATTTCAGCAGGTGAGCTGGGCTTGGCTGGCACACAATACCCCAGGCTTGCAGAGCTCAGACAGTCCTGTAATTCACAGAAAATTAAATAGAATCACTAGGGTTATTTTGCATGTACCCCAGTCCCGGGAGGTTCCACCACTGCAGCTCAGCAGCACAAAGGAGCACTGCTGACACACAGCCTCTGCTGCCTCCCTACAGCCCGAGCATGGGATTTCTAAAGTGCAATTTGTGATTATATTTTTAAATTTTATTTCCTAGGTGATGCTCAGGACAGAATGGATGTCTGTCACTGCAAGATGCACCCTTGCATGGGTTTCTCCCATGGGCAGGATGGTGTTAGGTTTTTTTTAAAAAAAAACACAAACCCAAGTATGTTGTTGGGGTGTCCTGTTTTTTCTAATAGCCAATTTATTACATTTGAATGTGGATTTGGGGGGTTGATGAAAGCCAAAGGTACCGTGCTGAAAGCCTTTAAAAAGTCCATCTGTCCTTGCACTGTAAACTTAGCAGGAAAACCCAATGCCTGCAGCAAATCTCTCTCAGCTCATACCGTTCAAGAATAAAGGTTAATAATGTTGGAAACTTAAAACTCAGAGTTCAGCCTACCATCCTTAGGCAAAAAAAATCCCCTTTAAGAATTCATTCAGGATTTCCATTGTCAGAGCAAGGCCATGAACTGAGGCTCTGCAGCTCCTGACTGCTGTTTCCAAAATCTCAAGCCACTTGGTACTCATCAAAATCGGGAGGGGAAATATACGTGCTGGTTGTTCCTTCTAAATCAGTACTGAAAGGGGGAATCATGTCTGTTTGTACTGAATAACATCATCTTGGTAGGGCTGCTATTTGCTGAGCAGTTCAGGCTATAGCCAGTATCAGACTATGCACAGAAGGAAAACAAGTAGCGTGTTTTGTCCCATCCACTATCAAGAACAGCAAACTAACGTGTACAATCAAGTCAAGGCATTAAAAAAAAAAAAACAACCAAAAACCGATAACAAAGCCAAAGTATAACTGACCAAGCAGCAAGAGATTAAAACCAAGAAAAACACATCACAGCCCATCATAATCCTCACCTCTCTTCTTGCCAATGTTTCAGTGTGTAGGGCTCACGTTCTCACCTTTCCCAGCTGAAGGTGTGCAGCTTTCATGTTTTTTTACTTCCCACACTACCGTGAGCTTTTTATACTCACAGAAAAAGATCTCTTACTCCAACAGGTCATCTAGAAAACAAGGTGATGTCCTGAGGTTGAAAACACATGAGCAATGTGAACACGTTGGACAAAACAGACTATTACAAGAACACCCAACATATTTGTATCTCTCTCCTCATTATTAAGACCCCAAAAAAGGTTCAAATTCACTAAAGAAAATCCTGTAGTGGATGCGGGACATGAATAGCAAGCATATCTGAGTCCCACCTGGCTATTCCTGCTCCTGTGGAGGGAGTGATGACTGCAGCCCCTCAGCATGGTCCTAGCTTGGAGGAGCTCAGGGAGGACAAGAGGGGACACAGGACTGGGGGAGCACCTGAAGGTGAGGGGTGCTGCTAATGTCTTGCTCTTGTTGGGATTCCAAAACCCCCAGTATTTGGATTTTCACCGTATTCAAAAATTATGAGCCAAATCCTGCAGAAACTAAGTCAATGGTTTTAAAGTAAAACACCCCAAACCAGGTTTTTTCATTGTTCCGTAGTTGGGGGTTTTTTTCTGGGTTTTTTCGCCCATGAGGTGTCACTGAACGAGGTTTTTTCATACTCATGACCTCACACATTTGCCTTTGAAAAATGATGAAACCACCTGGGGTACTGACAAAAAGTCTGGCGATGGAGCCGCTTTGGGATTTGGCTGCAGCTGAAGGAGATCACATTAAGAGCTTTCAATTGCCATCAGCTACAATCTGAGGTCTGGGGCTTGTTAAGGGGCAGTATTTTTGTATTTCTTATTTAAAAGCCCCCTGTGTCTCACTGGGGAGTGTTCTGAGCGAAGCAGGGAGAAGTTTGAGCTCTTTGTTATGGTTTTGAAGCTGCTTGGTGAGTTCTGTTGTATTTCTCCTTTGGGGAATTGGGAGGTCTGTTCTCTAGCTGGTCCTCTGTGCCTGTGATGGTTTTGCAAGCCCAGTCCTGGGTGTAGCTGGTGGCTGCTGCCCACAGCATATTGGATCTGTGTCTTAGAACATGGCCTGACTCCTAACATGGTCCTCCAGGAGTAAGCAGAGCATAAATAAGGACAATAATATTCCTTGTTTGTGCTGGTTTGGCTTTTCCTCTTAATCTCGCTTGCTTGTAAAAAGCTCATTTGCCCCATATGCCCAGCTTTCTGCAGCAGACCACTTGCAGAGCCTACTCTCAGCCCAGTTGTAGTCTGGGTAGAAAAGCCTCAACAAGTGCTAACAAGGTCATAAATCTTCTCTGGGCCTATACCAGGCTGATTGCCCTTCTGAGGAGTTTGCTTGGAGCCTCTGAAATTGCTGGAGTCTCCTACTGTGTGTAGATCAAAGGGAGCAGCACTCTGTGATAAAGGTAGGAGCTATCGGGATGTCAACAAATAAATTGGATTTCTGGCCAAACTGTCAGAGCTTGTGTCTGAACACAGGGTGGGTGAGAGCCAGGCACCGTTATTATTATGGAAAATATCATATCTGAGATGACATCCCCCTGACCCTGTTCTCCCAGGTGCTATACACACCAAAAAAGTCTCTGCCTCGAGGGTCTTTTTGCTTGAGAGGGTTATAGGGGGAGGAAGGGAGTTGCTCCAAGTTACAGGACGGCTCAGGGCAGAGCTAAGGTGAGACATGGGCTTTGCCAGTTGTTGTCCTAGCAGAGCTTGCACACAACTCCTGCACACCAGGAGTGGGCTGTCGGCTCTTCTGTTACCCGCCTGCGTAGGAGAGGGACATACTGTAAAAATAGTCAACAGTTTCTCTTTCCACCTATTTTTGCTCGCTTTCCTGTTTCCTAGGGGACTTCTGAAAACACCGGTGCTGTGGTGTTTGTGCACATGGGGCAGGCTTCTTCTAACATTTGGTCTCACCCTGCCGAGCCCAGGTTGTGTGTTGGCTGCTTCTCCTGCTCTCCTGCATGCCTTCCCAGGGAGCGCAGGCTGCAGCCTTCTCCAGGTGTTCTGCCTGAAAGGGCTTTGCTGAAGTCTTGCATACAAATTTGCTGTCATCAAGATTTTCTTTGTTTTCCTTTGGCTGAATTATTGTGAAAATTTAAATTTGGTAAGAGAAGAGCCTCAAAAGTGTCAGCTTCTGTGCTCAGGGAGAGAGACTGCTGCTGCTTTTAAGGTTTTCCTAAAAAGTGTACCTTGCAGAAGGAAAACCCATGCAACTGAGGCCGGCTCCTGCTTGGCTCCTCTTTGCCATTTTCGGGATGCTCAGGTGCTGTTTCAGAGCACACCAACAAGCTTTCCCTTGCCGACGAGGCTGCAAGGAAAGGCTGCTCTGCGTGGGTGATTATTTTATTTTCTTTCCTTCCCCCCTCAGCCAAAGCCTTGGCAAAACTTCTGGCTCTCCTACGTTGCCATCTGACTGCAGCGCATGCCTTGTGTGGTGCTTGGCACCCACAGAAGGGCGTCTCAGGCACAGCTCTCAGTAAGTAATAGTGCAGTCCCTGCCCGGTGCTAGGGATGCGGTGTGGCAGCGTGCAGCCAGCCCTGGGCTCACATGGGCAATAGCCCTCCTGGGGTTTTGTCCCCCAGTGCGCTAATGGGGAGCAGAGAGAGAGTAGGAAAAGGAAAAGCAAAAGCAAAATTCAGGCTTCTGCAAGATGTACCGTGCATTAGCAAGCTTCCTTTCAGTGATTTGTGGGGGATATCAGCATTGTTTTACCTCTTACTTATTTTTGAGACCAGGCAGAGCTCCTTCCTTATTTGTCATTCCCTTCCTCCCTTAAAGAAATTGCTTTAAAAATCATCTACTTTTTTCTTTAACTAGGGGCAAAAGGAGACTCTTCTGTTAGTGCAACATACTCGTTGGTTAATCATATGCTCATGTACTTCTGATTTTGCTCAGAGGGCTGTGATAATCCTCAAATCTGCTGCAAAAGCCAGCCTGGTCTCCTGTCTCCTCATCCTCTCTCCTATGGGCGACTTGTGGCGGCCTGAAGTTCAAATGCCTGGGGGCACTCGGGGAGGGGCCATTAGCACTTTTTAATGCTTCTCCTAAATGCTAGGCAAGGCCTTGGGATGGGTTGGGAGGGAATTAGGATGGTTAATTAACTGACCAAGATAATTAATACATGCCCAGCTTCAGGGAGGGTACAGGAGTCAATGGGAAGAGCCATGTGAGGTCTGGCAGACATTAACCCTGCACTTTGCCTGCTGAATTTGTGCTGGGATGAGGATTGCACGTGGGGTGTAAAGCCCTGATTAAGGGATCTTGCCAGCTTGGGGGATACTGACCGTTTAATGGCCAAATGTCCCTGGCCTGTGGATCCACCTGTTAAATAACAGTGGCATAGCTATCTTCGACCCTCTGTTGGTGAGGTTATGAGCAGTGTAGTGGACTGATGTCTTTTATAGCTGAAACATTAGGAAGAAGCCGTCCCAACTCTTTTAGAGCATCTGGGTTTAGAGGATTTTCTGCTCCTGGCCAGAAGAGGCTTCCTGCACAGGGCAGAGCCTGTTCCTGCCTGGCCCTGCCATGCCTGGAGCGGTGGATGGGGATGCTGAGCTTCTCCAGGTGCCTTTGGGAAAAATGCTGCCAGGCTTGGGATCTGCCAAGCCTTCCCTGTGGGTAGACTGGAGGTGAAAAACAAGCAGGTTTGTTCCACGCTGAACATGCCCACGTCTTGTCACACAAATGTGCAGCATGGATGAAAACAAAAAACAAGCTACAGATGGACACTGGCAACCTGTCGTTAAGCACAAGCCTCTAAATTCAAAATAAACATAATGTGGCAGCTAGTGTCTTCTGAATGGAATCTACCGCATTTCTGTCACGGATATTGTAATGTCCTGGTCATTGTTTGCAGCTGGGACTTAATTTCATCTGTGTGTAAAATAAATTCATGAATGGGACATAAATTCTTCTATTGGTTATTGGTGCTGCAGGGGAACAGCAGAGTCCCGGCGAGGTAGAAGGCCCCTGGGAACTGCAGCAAGCTTGGCCAGAAGAGACTCCTGAAGACAACTGGATCTGTCCTGAGACTTGCAGATCCTGCTTAGATCATTCCTGAGAAGTTTCTCCGGTCTTAGAAAACGCTAACCAACAGAGATGCCACAATCTCCGGGGGCAATTGATTTATTCCCATGCCTGTGTCCCCCTGCCCTTAGAAAGTATGTCCTTAATGCCTCTCCCAGCTCTCCTTTGCTGCAGGTGGTACCTCTTGCTTGCCATGTCCTGAGCTAAACAAGCCCAGGAGAGGAGGCAGCTCTCCCCACACTGTCTGTCAGGCTGCACATGATGGAAGTAGCCAAAGGAAGCCATGCAAAAATTGTTCTCTACAGATATATAAAACTGTCCTGGCTGAACAGGGTCATTCCTGGAGGGCAGGAGCTGAGGCAGCCCGGGGAGGTGGTGGTGAAGGCATCTCTCTAGATCTGCAGCTCCTCTGGGCTGCCTCCCATGCAAAACTTTTTCTGGAGACACTTAAGAGGTTTTAATTCAAGCTGCTCCCTGGTGCCAAGGCTTTCTTCTCCTACCCAAGGAGATAAGAGCAGCTGTGCTTGGCCAGACCTGAGCTCCCTCTTGCCTGGTATTTTGTCTTTAGCTGAGATCAGAGGTGGCTGAGGAGGGGAAGGCAGGCACTTTGCCTCGCCTAACCTCCCTGCTGGCCGCACGTCACCTGGCCATGGTTCCTGGAGCACCAAAAGACCTGGTGCCTGCCTCTGGAAGGGGCTCCCAAATGGACATGGGGAAATCGAGGGCCAGACTGGGGAGAAAAGGGGGTTTTTGGCTGTGGTGGAGCCCCTGTGAAGTTCACTGAGCTCCAAATAATTAATCGTGGATCACATGGATTTGCATGTCTACCCAGAGTAATTAACTGAAGTGAAACACGTGCATTTCCATCTTACATGCTGTGGTTAAAACAGAAATGAAGTTGACGGTCAAATTGAATTATTTCTTTATTAGCAAGGCTCAGGGACATCTCTACAGCTATGTAATTAATTTTAATTGTGCATATGAATGATTCCTATCAGGGCTTCGAGTGAGATATACTGCATCTGTATCCCACAAGGAAGACCATAACTACTAGCGTATGGGAAGATGTATGGAGAGTGACGATTTGGTGACCTATTTTCCTCTCACATTTGAAAATTTTCAAGCTGATGAAAATAGAGACGTTCCTCCTGAGAGTGACCCTCTCCACTGACAGACCGAGGAAGGGATCTCTGCCCATCAATATAGAGCGGAATGTTTTATACCTGGATTTACACAAAAAAGAGACTGAAAACAGAATTAATGCTCTGGTCCCACAAATATTTTCTCAAATGCCACAACTGACACCAGCCACCCCACGGTGAGATGTGAGGACCTCACAGATGTTCACGCTTATTCGCTCTCACCTCATTTGGATCAGTGGGAGTTTATTACCCTGCCTCTGCTCCTTTAGGTGGTGTATAGTGCCCAAGTGTGTCAAGGAGTCTCTTGAGTACATTAATATGCATGCAGAGAGCAAGTTACAGCATAGGGAGGAGAAAAGGCCATAGAAGGACTTTATTCTGTTCTTCTCTCTGCCATTAAGTTGCTGAAAAACCTGGACATCTTTGTCAAGCAGCAGCTTGACAGCTTTCCCTGCCATTGAAAGGCGCATTGTTTCTGGGTCTCTGTGGCATCACGTAGGGTTGCTCCGAGATCTTCGTTGGACAGCAGTTATTCGTGGTTTAGGTGGTGGAGGAAATGCACAGAAGTCTAACACATTTGCAGATGGGGTTGGGGAATGCTGGAATGGGAAACTTGGGCAGAGCAAGGCAAGTCCAGTGCTTGTCTCCCTTTGTCGTGAGTGGGTCTTCCATGTGACACACAACTTTTAATTATTTACATAGTAATTTAACTTAAAATATTCTTAAAAGGGCTAAGTGCTAAAGCACAAAGCAGAGTTACAAAGTATAACCTTTATCTTCACCATTGTGGAGATAATATTTACGCTGTTTTAGCTTTCATTTGTTGATGAAATACCATCTAGTGGTATTGAAGAGAAAAAATAAATAAACCAAACCCAAACTATGCTACATTTTAATTGGAGCCCGGCTTTTGATCAGATATGTATTTTGGGGGGGGGGGGGGGGGGAGGGAAGGGAAAAAAAAAAAAAAAAAGAGGAGGAGAGAGAGAAATGTGGCTTTGTGTGTATTCTACGTGACATCATTATTCAGTAAGCCCTAAACCACAAAAGCTCCTATGGGAAGATTCATTATCGCATTAAGCACGAGATAGGGAGGGGATGCCTTGCTGGCAGTCGCAGACAATATGTTGCTTTTTTACTTTGTTTGGGTTGGGCCCCCCTCCCCTTTGGAGGCCATGGGCTTTACAGAAACGGTTTAAGACACAGCTGGGGGGGGTGGGGGGGAAGAAGAAATGCAGAAAGAGGCAAGAACAGCGCAAAGTGCTGTTTCAGCAGGCTGGAGGTTTCTAACGGCTCCACTCCAACTTCAAACACCTCCCCAGACTGCAGCGAGCCCTCCTGGTGCAACTTTGCAGCCCGATAAGCATCGCCAGTGAAAGACATTGTGGTACCTGGCATCCCCCTGTGGTACCCAGCCTCACCCCACAGGCATCTTCCCATCCTCCTGAGGAGCTGGGCTCTCCAGCACTGCACCAGGGATCTCCACCCTCTCCGCTCCTCTGTCATGTTGGTTTTTCTTCTCCTGCCTTCTAAAAGCTTTTCTTTCTTTCCTCAGGGAGCTGGGCCCTGTGGGGTGATGGGAAAGGCACAGGACCTTCTGGAAATAACCAAAATACTTGCAGAGCACCCAGATCTCCCTGTTGTTAGTAACAGGGAAACAACAGCGTTTTCTTCCCTGAATATGGTGGCTCAGCTTGCAGGTGACCAATTTGAGCCAGCACGGGGAAACAAAAGAACTGAGATTTTAGAAAACACTCAACACCTGTCTTCTGACAGGAGGCAGGTTTCAGGCGTATCGTTCGGGATGCTCACTAATGAATAGCCTGGCAAGCGGGGTTTGGGGTTTTTGTTGTGTTTTGTTTTGTTGGTTGGTTTTTTTTTTACAATGTAGGCTATGTTCTCAAAGTGATGATACATTTAAAAAAAAAAAAAGAAGGAGAAATTAAAGCCCATTTATTCTGCTTTGAAAATTAAAATCCATGCAACGGAGACCCTGCCTGGATTGTTCTTTTGGTTACAAAACCCCGTTCTTTCTGCGAGAGAATTCCGCGGTTTCAAGACTGACTGGTTCCCTAATTTATGTCTTTAAAAAAAACCAAAACCAAAGATACATCACTTGCGCGTTACATTTTATTGATGTTACTGTAAAATACATATTTGCTTGCATTCCTAATTGGGGAAGCACAGATGGCAGTGGCTTCTGCTAGAGTGATACACTCTTTAAAATATCTGGTAATGTTACAACAAAGTATAGTCATTAAAATGACTGTCTGTGTGTGCCATAGGAGTTTCGTTCTTTGGAGCAAGGCACTCTCCTGTTTCAAGGAGGGAGGGCTTGGTTTAACCCTTCCCTGGGCTGGTACCTCGATGGTGGGATAAATCCAGCATGGTTCACCTGAGCACGGTGCTGCCAAAACCATTTGCTTGAGGGCAAATTTCTCCTTTCTGCGTGGAGGCATTTATAAGGGGGTTATGCACACGCAGGTTCTGGAGCTGGTAGAAGTCATAGATAAATTTCTTTTGGTGTCATGTTCCCTCTGACAGTGTGTACAGTAAAATGGGAGCTAAGGAGCAGCAACTGCCTCCTTGAAAATGCATTGGTGCTTACAGTATCTTGAGGACTTGGCCTGTGGAAGGATACCACTGCTTTAAAAGAAAAAATAAGAAAGAAAAAAGTAGCATTGGACGCAGGTTGTTCATCTCCTTTGGAAGAGTGTTTTAATTCTCTTTTCTCATCCAAATCAAGCTGTCATGAGCAACCGCAGAGCAAGTGAGCAGCATTTTCCAGAGTGCTTGCAATGTGTTGGCAGCGAGCACGTGCTGGGAGGGAGGGG
This sequence comes from Falco peregrinus, assembly GCF_023634155.1. Lineage (NCBI taxonomy): Eukaryota > Metazoa > Chordata > Aves > Falconiformes > Falconidae > Falco > Falco peregrinus. The sequence continues at coordinate 10,363,345 of NC_073728.1, forward strand.
GAAGCTCTTTCAGTCATTTAATTCTAAAAGCAGTTTTGTGATGAAGCCATCGCTGTCAGGTATCCTGTGCTCTTTGAGATGCTCCTCTCCCCCACTGCAGCTCCCTGCCCCAGAACACTCGCTGTGATCAGGGCGTCTTACCACTGACGCCTCACCTCCGCTAGTTTGGGGACAACTCTACATACATCAGTGCCCTTACACCTTCCCTCATGTTAGGAGGGTTAAAATACTAACAGCTGGAGCTGGAGTTTCATTAACTTTATGTTTTAAGAGGCTCCACTCCAGCCATGCCTTCACACGTGTACCTGGCGTTACTAGTTTTGCAGTCTCTGGTGAGGCTGATCATGCGCCTGGCTCCTTACTTGCAGCATCCCCATTGGCCAGGGTGTTTTTGGGTGCCTTCCCAAGCCTCCACAGAGCTGTGCGGGTTGGTGGGGACAGCAGATCCCCCTCCCACGGCCAGGCTGCCAGCAGGCATTATGAGACACTCGGAGCCATCAGCTCCTTCGGTTTTAATTAGAAACCGTAACTCTCCAGCTTGCAGAGCCATGCAGTTATGAGGGCCTCTGTACCGTGGCTTGCTATGGAAATTAAGGTTGGCTGGTAAAAATCCAGGGCTTTGGCACAAGAGGGAGGGAGCAGTGTGATGGTGAGGTATGGAAACAGCACGTTGCCTATCAACCCTGCCTGCTCTGCTTCCCTTTGCTGGAGTGGAAAAGGTTGCCACAGGTTGGTATAGGATGGCTATAGGGTTGTTATATGCCTTCTAACAGCAAGCCTGGCCTTTGTTCAGTTGTAGCAGGGTTGAACGAGCCATAAGGAACACCATGGATATACGTGTGTCTCGCTGTTTAACACAGAGTGTGATTTACTAATGAGTTGGGGGGGTTCCCCCTGCTACTTGTGGACTGAAATTACTAGACGTGAGGATTTGGGGGGGAGTCAGAAAAGCAGCAGGTGAAGCCCTGGGGAAGAGCTTCCCTTATCACAGCACACCTTCGCGCTGGCCCTCTAGAGAGGGATGCACGTCCAGCGCCCAGGGCTGGGGGAGGTGGGAGAGCTGACCCGCTCTAGGCTTCACGCAGGCTGTCCATGCGCTGCCAGGAAGAGTCAGCTGGGAAGAAGGTGCCTCTGGCTCCCCCCTCCCCCCGCATCATGCCCCGTGGGGAGCCGGTGCCTGGCGGGGTGCTCTGGGGGAGTGCTCCGGCAGCGGTTAAGCGTGGTTCGCGTGGAGCAGGTGAGCAGCAGCAGTCGCACACGCAGCGCCGGTTTTGTCTAAGGTATTGATACGCCTCCAGCCAGAGCAGGCACGGGGGAAGGAGGGCGGGAGAGGGGGGCGAGGTACCAGCTGCGTTATTAAGCCTGATCCCAAACCCTTTGAAGTCAATAGAAAAATTATCCTCGACTTTGATACACTTTGGATTGGGCCTTTTAAGTCATGTGAAAGACATTCATGTTATTAAAACAGCAGCAGCAGAACACTGTCGGTTACATCTGCTTTTATTTTTTAATGGCAATGGTAGGTTTAGCCTTGGGCACTATCTGAGACTCATAAATAACCCATGTCAAGTGTAACACACCTACTGAACAGCCACAGAAGACAGAGGACTTGGCTGTTTATCTCCCTGCATTTTTCAGTAACGAGCCACTTGTACATTAGGAGGGGTAGATGTCCTCTAGCATTCATTAATAAAGCATCCTTAAACAGCCAGGCTTCTCCTTGATCATGCAGGGCTAATGCGATAAATATCTTCTTTCCACACTCTCCTGACAACTGAAAGACAGGAATGCAGTCTAACTTACAATGTTACTTGTGCAAGAATGTTACAGGGGTTATTTCTTCTACGCATGTGTCATGTCTAGGTACGGCACCCACTCGCTGCTGGGATAAGGAAAGCAGAGCTGTGAGGCTTTCTGAAAAAGTGTTCCCAGGACAGCACTGGAGTCACCCCCATGGTTACGGGATAGTGTGAAACCCTGGATATCCTGGGAAATCCAGGATCACATCAAAACTTTATTCCATAGGTGCTCACGTGGTTGTATATGCAAGCCCCAGCCTGCTCGATCAGCGAGGTGCAGCTGATCAAGGTCAGATGCTACCATCAAAATACTTCAGGGACCACCAGTTGCTCTCAGGAGTCAAAGCAGGCCTGAAGTATCTGAATCTGTTCATCACTGCTTTTATCCAGTGTTTTGATTTCTTTTTCCCAGTGGTTCATTTCCAGCAGGAAGGCCTTACGTAAATGTATATTACTGTTCACACTGACAATGTATAGATAACAGCCATGCAGCCACTGACCTACAGCACCAGCACATCCCACAGCAGCCATGGAGATGCATCAGTTTAATTCAGGCAGCGCAGATTCACACTGGAGGCTCAGTTTAGACCTTCACATCACTTGCAACACATCAGTCCTTGAAAGCCTGACATGTATGTGAGCTTGCATTTGTTTTTTTGCTTAACTAATGTGTTTTATTTACTTCTACCTCTTCGCAAGCATGTAGGCGTCTTGTCTGAGCCCTCTCATTTTGGGAAGAAGGGGACAGACTCAGCCGCTGTGAGTGCTATGGATAGAGCTTTTCTTTTCTTCTTCTTCTTTTTTACTCCCTGTGTTGTTACTCATCCTCTCACTTCCCACCTCTGCCACCTGCTAATGACCAAGGAGGGCTATACTGTTCCCGAACGGCTCAGCGGCTCCAAGGCTGACACGGCCGGGTAGTGTTTGTCTCTCCCCCTGCTTTACTCTGTTGATTTAACAGCGAGGCACAGCCAGGGCTTCCCACTTAGGAAGTTTGAGATGTTTGGTGGGACACAGGTCTGCAACAAGCTGTGTGGGCAGTTAAAACAGCAGGATTGCTGGGGACATGTGGTCTAGACAGCCTGAAATGCTGATCCAGAGAGGGTTTGTTTTCAAGTTATTTAACCCCTTAGAAGAAGAAGAAAAAAGAGGTCAGCAATGGAAGGGAATTTAATAAATGCAGTTCATGCATAAATACTTGCTTCTGCTCCTAAGTGCCTGATTCCTCTAGCTTCTCTCATTAAAGAGGAATACCCGTGGATCACTCGTTTGAAAATGTTTCTGTTTCCAAAGCTTTGGAAGGACCTTATGTCCATATAGTCTGTATAGCTCTGGGGCGGGGACAAGGAGAGGGGCCAGAAGGGACCTGCATATGCAGAAGCATGTGTTTGACAGCTCCCTAGCTCCCTGGGTAGTGATGCAGAGGAGACACCCCACCACCACCCCAGAAAAAAACAGTTGTTCCCTGTTTCCTTCCTCTCTGTGCACCCTGACCTGTCAGGAGCCAGAGCAGCAAGTCGAGATCTGTAAAGTCTCCCCTGGCTTTGGGAGCAGACCCGTGCCATCCTCAGGCAAGCAAAATGCCCAGAGGAGTGCAGTGAAATAGCATCCTTGGAGCTGCAAGTGTTATTTCCAGCTGCCCTGCCGCAGAAAGGGCGAGGAGCCGGGGGACGGAGCTCAGGCTGTGGCTTTTTGCCTGCGTATGAACGGGGCTACAGGAGCAGACAGGATGGAGCAGGCAGGGCTTCAGGCAGGAGGCTGCTTTAGGGGACTGTGAATTAATCCCTGTCCTTAACCCCTCTTTAAATGATCACAGGCTGGAGGGTATTTCAAAAGAAGCTAAAAAGAAGGCACTTCGCTGCTTTATCCCTGTGGCTTTGGATTTTCAAAGGAATTTGAGTATCCAGAAAGATTTTTACTCCGCGGAGACCATGCACTCTCAGCGGTCTCCTTTTCTTACGCTGTCTTTTCATCTCACTGATCCATTTCTCCCCATCACTGAGCCACATCTGTCTTTCCTGAAACCAAAGCCTCCCTAAAAAAATGCAGTCCAGGCATTCAACCTGTGTTTTCCTCACTGAGATTTGGATATGCGATGACAGTCCAGCAGAAACCTTACAGAAAAAGTGTTAATTGCTGAAGTTTGGGTGTTTGGTTTTGCTAACCACAAATGCAAGTGGAAACAGCCTCATAGGATACGGTTGCGCTGAAAGCTGGCAGGTGTGAAATAGCACACCCAGCCAGCATCCTCCAGCTCCGCAGCTTTGTGGTGGTTTCTGACTAATAGGCACCAACTTAATTTTTACCTTTGAGGAGCCTTGGCAGACACTGAGCCCCCCTCGGGGCTCCAACCACACTAAGTTAAAACCTTAGTTAAACCCTCGGAGGCACAGTCCATCCCACAAACTGATGTATCAAACGGGGCTGCTCCAACAACGTCTTAAAAGCAGCTTTCCACTCTCTTGCATGTGGGCAGAAACCTCGAATCCTAATGACATCTATATGAAACCGCCTCTTTCATGTCAAGCAGTTTCCATCCAAGGCACTGAACTGAAATTTTATTTTGATGTACGAAGTGTACTTGAGGTTAGTTTCTACAGGGCAGCAGATGGTTGCTTCCAACAATCGAGCAGCAGCCACGAGACGGTTACTTCCACTTTCAGAAAACAGACCTTACTCAAAGAGCATTTAGACATCTCCCTTCTCCCCCCGCCCCAGACTCCTCTTTCTACCTCCCGATCTTTTTCGCAGGTAGGAGCAAAAGTTTGTTTACTGACTTGCTGTGTTTCCAGCACCAGAAGCCCCAGTGGGACATCTGCGCACGTGCCAGCTGGGAGAGCCACAGCCTGGACCTGCTTTGGTCTTACAAAACGGGGCTGTCGGCTCTAGCACCCACACGTGATCCTGTGTCTAGACTTTGCACGTTTGTGATCGTGGGTGTGCAACAGCCTTTTTAGTTCAAGAAGTTGGTTACTGGGCCTTTCAAGATCAGGAATGCTCTAAGTTCCCCTTTTAACTTCTAAAAAAACCGGGGCAGCCAGGGAGTACCTGATTTTGCTGAATGTCGCAGCCTTTCTGCTTATGTGAAGAGAGTTTTAAATGAGAGCTTTATCTAGACCTTGTGCTTGCAGCCAAAAGGCCTCTGAGCGTGGGACCTGTGTGTGTGCTGAAAGCCCAAACCGGAGTGGGTGTAAGCACCAGGACCACAAAATGAAGATGAAGTTTGAAACTGAAGCTCTCCCCAGCCCGGGTGATGCAGAACACTGCTCGTCCAAGTGCAATCAAACCAGCATTAAATCTGGGACAACTGTTTGGGTAGAGGCCACCTCGTCCCCGCTGGCGGGTTGCAGAGGAGATGTGGCCAAGGGTCCCCAGCAGACACGATGCCAGCACACCACCCGTGGTGCCACGGGTAAGGAAGGGGCTGTGTGCTCCTTCTGCTTGTCTCTGATGTGAAGACGGCTCCTTAAATGCAACTTTTCCCACCCAGTGACTCGCCCTGCTCCGTATCTCTCACCTCCTCGCCCTTCCCCATGCACATCTGCCTCTCTCCCTCTGCCCGTGGGAAGGTGCCTGCGTGCCGTGCTGGCGGCGGGGGACACCCCAACTACGCAGCATCTCCCTGCCCCACTCTCCACCAGCCCCCGACCCTGGCTGCCCCCGGCAGCGTTTTGGCCGTGTCTGACAGAGGGGTAACCACCATCAGAACAAGCAGCACCCTCAGTTGTCATGCCTGGGAGCAGGTGGGGAGAGGGGAGGCACCCAGGTGGGTGCCCACACTCCGCCAGCACAGCTGGAGCCCACAGCTGGCAAGAAGGGCTGCAGCTTGCCCTGCCCTCCAACGGAGGTGGCTCTTCCATGCAGAGAAAACTTTTTTTGGGGAAAGAGTGAGAAATGAAGGAAGCACAAGAAAAGCATGGAGGCTCTGAGGGGGTGGTGTAGCCAGAGCGGGGCAGCTGGGGAAGCCACCACCTCCTTTCTTGTCTACCTTCTGCAGTCAGGCTGGTTGCCCCCGAGCTCGGGGTACCTGGCAGCTCACCCACACCTCTGCTTTCAAAGGACCCTTTAGGACCAGTTTTTCACACCACCTCCAACGTGCTCCTCTGAGACCAGTCTTGGGCAGGACCTTCTGCAGGAGCCCAGACAAGCCCCCCCTGCAGAAACCTTTCCCAAACCCTGACAGCACGATTCCCTCCTTCCCCTCCCGGCCTGCCCTCGGTTGTGCCCCTCCAATGCCGGGGTGCCCGACCCCCCTCAAGGCTGTCAGGGCCCAAACCCTGCAGGCATTTTGGACTGTGCACCCTGGACCCCACCACGGCCTCCCCCAGGCAGCAGGGGCGTGCGGTACGTCTCAGGGGTAGCTTGTGTTTCAGTAGGGGGTTAAAGCATCACCTAGCCAAATCCACCTCTGGAATAAATTCGGACTCTTAAATGCCGAGGGAGGGGAAGAGGCCAGTATTTTGCAGAGGCTGTTAGTATGGCATTTTGAAGTAGGTGCATTTTTTTCTTTATTTTTATAAAACTCAAAACTGAGGACTGTTTTTTATCAAGATGTCCCTTCTTGAACACCTGGCAAGAGGGAGGAAAAGGGAGTTTGGTTTTTGTCTTTTTTTTTTTTTTTTTTTTAACCTGCAGAATGTAAAGGAATTAAAACATCTCTGCAGATCTTAAAATCCTTATTACTCCTACATTCACTCAGAAGGCAAAGATGAGCAGAGTTTAATTTTAAAGCCCTCATTCTGTGCCTTTGAAACAAACATTCTCTTCTGATAAATGATTAAAGTACGAGCAATTTATTTTTTAAAGGGAAAGATCACAGGAATTTCCAAGCTCCACACCCCCGGACTCAGGCATAAATTTGTCCCTGATGAAGCGATATTCCTGCACTTTAACCATTGTACACTTTCCACCCAGCAACACAGGGAACAAAAGGGCCCCAGAATAATAAATGCAGTGACAAAGAAATTGTGGCTTCAGTAAAGTTTTCCTTATATGCTTGCTATACCGATTTCCAACGGTGACTTTGTGACACTGAGTCTAGTAACAGTGAATTTGGTTTTTCAGCTGGGTTTGGTTTGGGTTTTTTTTTTGTGTATGTATGTGCTTTGGCTTTTAAAAAAGTTATTACAACCAATGTTATGGACAAACTTGAAGGTGTAAGATTTTATTCTTCCTCTGCCACCACAGATAATGAAGTTTTATCAACTCCCTTTTATTATAGTAATCTAAAACTGTATCCTGTAATAGGGTCATAAACATTTAATGAAACTGAATGCTGTATGAATAAAAAAAAGAGAAGGAGAGGCTTTAGGGTGGACAAATGGAGAACAAAAGGGAATCCAAGCAGCAGCTCAGGTGTCTCTAGCCCAGAGCCCCAGCAAATGATGCTCCTCCATCCTCATCTCTGTGCCGGTGCGTAGCGCGGACATCTCTTCCTTAATTCCCATTAGTGGGATTTTGCCCTGGGTTTAAACTTTACCATGCCCAAAGTGAGGTGCTGAAATGCAGCCCTGATCTTTATAATATTTTTATTTTTTTTTTCCTCCCTGCCGTTGAAGCCCTTTCTGGTATGTTCTGCAGGGACTTTCAATGCATTTTTTCATCGCATAGTTAAAATGAAGGGGATGTTAATTACTCTGACACCATGAAAAGCATAAATACTGCCTAACTGACATTCACCGGTGCATTTCAAAGAGCAGATGTATATTACTGTAGCATGGCAGTTACATTAACTCTGCGCAATGACAATAGGAAAAACTGATAGTAAACATCAAACTCATCTGCCTTTTATCACAGAAAAAAGAAAGTTCAAGTGTAGTGGAAAATTTTGAGGGTTGTTTTGTAAATTACCCCTCACTTTCTTGCTCTAAAACTTTTTGCCAGGGAAAGCTTTCAGGCTGAAGAAGACAGCAAGCAGCCCACGCGCTCCCTAAGTCTGGTTTTGTGAGAGGCACCTGTGACCCTGCTTTCCTCTCCCGCAGGGGTTTTGCTAGGAGACACGGTGGGGATGGTGAAGTTTGGGAAGGGTGGATGCCGTATGCCAATGGATCTGGACAGCACTAGGAGCTCAGTTAGTGGAAAGATATGGAGCGTGTTTTGCTCTGAAATGGTTCAAAGAGATTCCCTGCAAACACGTGCAACTGCAAAGGCAACTTCTGGAGTGCAATGTTTCATCATCTGCTCTCAGTCCTTCAAAAACACACACCTAAAAATATCTGGAGTTAATTTTGGGTAGCTGGCCTATAGTAAATGATAAGATATACTCCCTCACTGTGAAGTAGCTGATATTAGACAAAATATGATAACCTGGTCTGTTATCAAACTACAATAACATGGCCTTTCCCATGCCAAAATTGGCTTATATCACCGTAAAGCAAACAGGCATACGTAGGGGTAGGAGATTATAGATCACTTTGGTTTTCTTACTGGCCAGAAATATTGACCTTTATATATATATATATATGTAAAAAAGAAAATAAAATAAAGATTTATATATAATACATCGTTTTGTGTAAGGGCTGTTTGTTGAAAATGACTCACGCTCGGACACATGAACATCTCTGTGCAAGAGGTAAAATACACAGAAAGAAAATTATCTGGAATGCCCTGATGTGCCTGTGCCCTTGGTTTCAATTGTTAAATATGGTGGCAAGAAATCACTGAATACTGGAAACTTGATCAGAATAAGGCGGATTGTATTATTCCTTAGTTATTCTCCATGTGTTTTCCTTTCACAGAGCTTTGACTGGGGACTTCTTTCTGTCCTCTCTTCGGTCTGTTGCCAGGCCTGCAGCTATGGACTAGAAGCAAGAATAAAGATTAAAGCTAGCTGAAAACTTTTAATCAAAAGGTTTTCCACATAAAATTTGAATTTTATCTTTAAAAAAAAAAAGACAGTGAAATAATTTCTATTCACCATGCTGTTTTTTTTTCTTGAGAAAACTGAAGACCCCAAATCCAAAAATGTGTTTCCAAAAGTTGAAAACTTAAGTTTAGGGTGGACATTTTTCAAGTTTGACTGGCAGAAATTAAAATGGAGGAAAAAAACCCAACAGTTTGGGGGTTTGATGGAAAACATTCCACCAAATTGCACATTTTCCTATCTATTGAGGTAAATCGTAAAGGACACATCTTCAGGTACAATAAACTCGAATAGCTTTTATTTTTTTCCCTATTTCTCCTATTCTGATCTAGCGATCTTGACAAATTTATACTGATTTTTACAAAATTCTAGCTTTCCCCTATTTTTTTGATCTTAGTATGCATGATGTAGGCTGTGGCCCAAAAGGACTAATGTGATATACTGAGCAATAGGATGGAAATTTTATTCTTCACCTATATAGGTGTCCCTTCAGATATATCACAGGTGGGCTTTGGGGTTTTTTTCCCTTTTGTTTTAGTGAAAATGGGGAACATAGTGAAAAGGGAAGCTTTAAAAATAACATGTGATCTGGAAGCATGAGTGCATAAATTATCAGAGCCAGCTTTCGAAATACGCATTTGCAAGTGTTACAATCAGACACGTTTCCGAAAGTAAACTGTAGCAGTTGTAAGATAAATGCTGCCCCAGAGGAAAGCAGTAAATAGTACAGCCACACACTTACTACGCCTCCGCTGTGTATTTCCATTATTTCTGAAAAGGTAGAATGCAAGATACAATTCCAGAAAACCCTTTGATCGGTGTATTTATTTTACAAATACCTTTAAAATTATTATTAAAAACCACAAAACATAGAAGTCATTGAAGGACTGGGAATTGGCAATGGATTTTAAATAAGCACGAAAGACAAAAAGTTGAAATAAGTACACAATTTCCCTGGAAACCTCTCCCTGATACCTCTGATACTGCAAAAAACTATTAGGTCACTGGAAACCAACTCTTTTTCTGCACCTTATGTTGCCCTTTCTTTCTTTGTCCTTGCTTCTTGTAGGTGTGGATTATAACATTTTTGAGCCTTTTTCTTTTGTGGTGGCCATGGGGCACTCTTACAGAAAATATTAAGTACTGTTATTTTTATTTTTTTGGGGGGGAACTTTAATTTGGAAGGGGGGATACCTCTGGAGCTCATCTAATTCAACCTCCTGAAGGAAAAAAGAAAAAAAAGGGTGGGGTGGGGTGGGGTGGGGGGGAAGGCTAACTTCAAATGAAGATATTGGTTTAAGTGCTTTGTTGGATTGAGACCTAAACCTGAAAATTGAAAGGAAAAAGTCTATGTTTCATGCAGGTGAAAGGAAGGCTGAAAGACCAGGCAAAAAACCCCAACCACATCTGCAGTTCTTAGTTATCAAAGTAAAAAATAAGCAGTTGTCTCACAACAGAAGCAGCTGGTGAAATCATGGAAATACTGCTTGTAAGTCTATAAACAAGTTTGCGTTGAGAGCACTGTTAAAGCTCGCTTTTGGGATTTCCTCCCCAAATTCACATCACTTACAGAAAGTGTCTGGATTGGATTGCACATCTGGATTGGATGTCTGGATCTATGTATAGATTTTGAGTTCTCTCAGTGAATGCATGGGAAATCAGAAGGCTCGTAGCCCTTGACTTTTTAAGGGTTTCAGTGTCTTGAAGTTCTTCTCATTGTACACTGAACCCTCAGCCAGCAAGTAAGCATACATAAATATATATTAACGTATGGAGTATGGGATTAATCTTTACCTAGCAGCACAAACCTGCTGGGTACTGTTCCCATCCATGTGGGATCACAGTGAAGTATATGCATAGATAGCTTTGAATGGTCTCCACATTGTTGCTGTCTGAGGGATTTCTCAGCATCCAAACGTGCAAATGTGTCAGTGTCGCTTTGCAAAGGGCTCCCACATGCGTTTCAGAAGTGTCCTTGTATCATTTGTTGCTGCGTAGGAAAGACTACCGTTTCCATTGCCGCAGATATATCACTCGGTATTAATATGAGAAGACAGAAACATGGGTAGTAAGATACTACTAACCTCACAGTTTTATGGCATAGTGAAGAGCTCTCACTAGGATGCAGCAGAGTGGATGTGATGTCTAGTTTTAATGAATCAAACATTAATAAGATCGGGGTTGTACATCACCACCATACACTTAATATGGATTTGGGAATTTGCAAAGCAGAGACACCCTGCTATAACTTGCATCCAAACAGGACTGGGCTTCAGAATGGCGACCTGATAGCATGGGAGAGCGCAGGGAATTGGTGTTCAAGCACGTCCACAAAACTGCATGACCAAAATGGGTCCTGTGCCTCTGCAAACATACAGCCTCTTCTTGTGCACCCACGCTGAGAGCTGGAGCAAATTATCAAATTACCCCTCTTTGCAGACCTTGAACAAGGAAATACTCAGTGGGGTGATGGGGTGGGTCTTTTTTCAGAAATAGCTTTGAAAAAACAAAATTTGAAAGCTAAACAACACGAGGTTCGTCTATGTAAACAATGCTCTTCCCCAGGAATCCCACTACATAGAGACAAATCTAGTCTGAATAAGAAAACGAAGATTCAGACAGAAGCCAACAGAGAAAGCATATCATTTGTGTGGGCATGATTTGAGACCCATAGCCTCACAATCTCATGACTACCTAAGGCATAGCCTGAAAATCCCAGGACTCTTTACTGAACATCTTTTTTTCCCTCCCTTTTTAACATAAAAAGCAATTTACTGACAAATCATTCTGATGTAATGGATTTTTGCATGCCTGAAATCATGGCTAAGCTTTAAGCAAGGAAAATCAATAAAAGATGTGTAGCCATCAGCCACGCATACGGCAGCTTAGTATTGTAATAGCGTGATCACTGCAGAAGGAAAGCAGGGGAGATGCATTTGCTGCTTCAGTTCAGTGCTGAGCGTGACCCCCTCTCTGCAGAGGGAGCTCAGGGAGCCCAGTTGCCCCCAGTGAGGCCCCAGGGCATCCCCTCCATCCTACCAGCACCCACCGCCTCTGGGAAACGATGACAGCTGCGGATGCATGGGCTCTGTATTCTCCCGGTAACCACCTCATCCTCTGGCCATGAGGCCGCACGTTGTAGTTTGGGAGAAACTAATTCAGGCAAGACTAGATACCAAAGCGAAAGGCAATGAAGAATGTTTGTACTGTGAGGGACAGGTTCCTTCCTGGTGCTTTCTGTAATAACTCTGCTGCAGTCGGTGACCCTTCCCAGTAGGTCTGTGCTCAGGTGGGACCTTCCCTTCAGCTCTTTCCCCGCTGCTCCCAAATGCTTGGGCAGAAAGGGCATCTCTGCATCCTCACAAATAACACCGTACAGCTGTGGGCCAAGTAGTTTTGTCTTGTTAACCCTGACCCACACCTTTTCCCTCACGGAGCCCTGTGAAAGGCTAATTCTTCAGAGCTGGGGCTGGACTTATGGCTGGGTTAAGTCGAAGCATTTGGACCCTGGACTCGCAAATTCAAGGTGGGATCTTCCTCCCCTGTAATATTGGCATGGGGTATGCGGCAATGAGTGGCCCTAAAATCTTTGGCTGGCTCCCCCTGGCAGCACTGTCAGAGGTATGTATGCTTGTGTCCCCTAAGGACCCCCCAGCCTTGATGCAGCCTGTCCTGAAGTCAGGCTGCAGGTGGGAGGAATTTGTTGAGACTGAAGTGGATATATATCTGTAGTATTAGGGAAATACAGAGCAACACTGTGGCCTCTGTGCCTCTTAGAGAGGCTGCTGTCACACATTGCCTTCAATTTATTAATTAACCAGCTATTAAACATCATCAAATCATCTTGTAACCTCATCAAGTTTCTCTGAAGCAATGGATGGTGATGTTCTGCTTGCCTAGAGAAGCTAAATGCTAAAAGGAGAACTCTTAAATTAAGTCAGAGTGCTCATTTCTGTGAGGGGTCTCCAAAACACAATTATTTACAACATTACAGTAGCTTGCCTATTCACAAGAACCGTTGTGAGGCGATCTGAGTGTATGAGTGTTCAAAAAGGGAGAGCATAGTTTTTATCCCAATTTCCTTTGTCCCTTGAGGCTGAGCCGACTCAGGCTCAGGCACGGGCAGGGAGAGGAGAGTGTGCCTGAATGAAGCTGCTCAGTGTTTAAAAACATTCTTCCCCGTTTAACAACGTAAGTTACACTACACTGCCTGGAAACTGTGATAAGAAACAGGACAGCGCTTTAGAGATACATACCACGCTTTAAACTTTGAATAATGTACTACCGGGATGTTTAAAATAGCTAAAGTGCAAACGGATCACGCAGGCATAAAAGGGCACGCTGGTTACATAAAACATAATAATGTACCCTTCAGCAAAGTGACATGTTCCATGCAGAATATAATGTACTATATGAAATCAGTAACATATAAGAGAGTGGAGAAGAGTTTCAAAGACCAGATGGGAGCAAGGAATAATACTGGAGAGTAGCACATGATGATATATGACATGTGGAGGAAATAAGAGAATTAGATTGAATCTCAGGGAAGATTGGAGCCCTCCATGAGGAGAGAAATATAATCTAAACCAGATATTTGGTAGGAAGGAGCTACTTACAGGGCAATCATGTTGGAAGTGCCTAAGTGGATAGCAAATCAGATATGAGCATGCAATGCGATTGAAAAATAAATGTGTAAATGCCCGTGTAATTCTGGCCTGTGCTGTGACAGGGAGGCAGAAAAGAACACTTCTTCCCACAACACGCAGGCGACAGTACTTGGTAAGAAAAAATTATCTTTGGGAGCCTTGATAAAGAAGGTCCAGCGACGGGAGGTGACAGCATGACAGGAACGAGGATACCGCAGAGAAGTTTGGGGCGCAGAAGAGACTAACCTCCGCTGGAGCAGAGTTGAGTGATGCTGGCGGAGTGGCAGCCAGCGCATGGTGCTGCCTGCAGATAGCTGGTGCGGGGAAGCGTGGTGGACCGCGGGCAGAGCGAACCGAGACTGATCGAGTGAAAAGTCTTCTTGAATTTCAAGGAAAAAATGGTCAATAAAGCTGGTCCAGCTTCCCACAGAAAGGGATAGCAGCCCTGCCATTTGTCACGTAAAAGTTTATACGACTGATTCCTGAAGGAGCGAAAGGGAGCCTGGGCATGACGTCATGCATCGTCCCACTTCGTGGCAGTGGGGTTCTGGGGCTACCACTGACGAAGCTGAGGTCATGTGCTGTAAGGAAGAAGGGCTGAGATGAGCTAGAAGGTTGCTCCACCTCTCCTTTCTCCTGCTCTGCCCCGGAGCAAGGATTGCTCAGTAGCTCAAAACGTTTCAAGTACTGGGGGTGGCCAGTGGGTGTCAGTTTTGCTCTATGAAGCAGCTGATGGAGCTTCCCTTATCTAAAGTAAGAAACTACCTCTTAAAGGAGGCAGTGGGGGAAAAAAATCCCATGCAGAAATACGAGGTCAGCCCCACAGTTTGGCACTTTGGTTTTTTCATAGCTCTGTCTACTTTAAGAGCAGTCACAGACAGCAATTCTTAGGGAAACCATTGCCTTAGTTTTTCCTCTTTCGGTATCTCTGATTTTAGGGAGATGACAACTAAGTAAGGGTTTTCAACAGAGCTCTTTTGTCTTACAAAAGAAGAAGCCACCATCTGCAGCCAAAAAAACACTTTATTTGCAAGGGCAGTATGTGCAAATGTGCAAAAGTCTTGCATGAGCCATCTAGGATAACCTCACTGGAGGGTCATGATTTTGTTGTCAGCCAATTAGTACAACTCTATACAGCGTAGAAATCACTTAACAACCAAGTCAACGCTAAAGACCTATAGCTACTTTGGATACAATTTCCATGGAAAACATCTTCAGATTTTAAGGATCTTTTTCAACAGCTATTTTTAGCCAAACTTCAGAGCCAAATGTAAAATTATACCCTTGTTAAATTAAAAATCATCCCAACAAAGCCAAACCAGCAGCAAGCCACTGTGAAAAGCATTTGCCTTTCTAATGCAAGGAGTAAGCTGAGATCTGGTGCTTCTATAGGGCTTCATAATAAACTGAGTGTTTTGCATGATGGAAGTTTTGTATGAGAAGAACATTCTTTAGCAGTGTACGGATGCAATAAACTGGCAAAAGCAATTCAGACAAAAGATTTTAAGACAGAGATGATGATAATATCTGCAAAGGTTTTTCTATTTGTGTCCTCGTTCATAATCCTGTAAAAGTGGAATCTTTATTTTTTTACTTTTGTAGATTTTAGATGGGGTTTTTTCAGACGAAGTCAGTAGAATTTCTACTCCTAGCAGTGGTATAAGCTCAGGCCCGTGCAGTGAAGAAAAGATACCTGATAAATGACATCTTCTTTAGCCATCATTCCACGACCCAAAAACTTAATTAGAAGAATCCCTCATGTTGCTAATAAACAGAAAGTAACATTTGTTCTTCCAGATCTCAGAAAAAAAATGAGTGTATTGGCAGTAGCTCGAGCAAAAGATTGTCTCTTTAATGTTGTCTTCATTGATTTAAATCCCCAAAGGAAAGTGAAAAAATAGAAACGCCTCCCTCTTAAAAACACACAAATAAACAGGGAAAAGGAGGCATTTTCAAACCACAAGAACAAAGCTGTGTTTTCTTTGCTTGCACAGTTATGTGTGGGTAAAGTCTGGATGTAGAGAAATGTTATTCCTTTCCTGGATTAAAACAAGAATAATAAATAAAACTTTGAAAAATGAAGAAATCCTCTACCACTAAATGAACTAGTCTCCCCACCCCACAAAAAAAACCAACAAAAAAACCCCCCCCAAAAAAAAACCCAACCCCCAAAAAAGAGGAGCAGTCCATCAGCTCTGCTGCTGCAGTGGGACAGAGGAATGCTTTGCAATAAAAATTAACATGCAGCTTTAAAAGGCTGTGGTCAAACATTGTTTCATGTAACACTCAGAGGAGCGTAAAAAGATCCTAATGTTTTATTTTTACAATCTAATTTGTTACTTGTGGTTAATCAAAGTTAACCTGGCTCCACTTTAAAACTGATTATGTGGCCAGTTATTTGAGGTGACTGTATTTTCACAATCAAATGCCAGGACACTTCTATGATAACACTTTGCTTATGGGCACAAGAGGCATACAAACCCCTGATTTTTTTTAAAATGTCTCTTGCACACTCACACGGCCTCCATCACAGTTGTATCCAGCTCCCTGCCCCTCTCACTGAGGTGTTCCTGATTCTCAACGTAGTTGACAGAGGAGAAGAAATACTACCAGTTGTATTTTCTAGGTGAAGAATGGAAGTATGAGCGGGGATATTCACCCACCATAAGTAACTAATTTAGCCAGCTGGTATCTCCAGCCCCCTGTGTAGTCAGCGGAGAAAGAAATGCTCCCCTGGAGAGTGACTACAAGCAGGAATCTGAACTTGGTGCTTGACGTTGCAATCTGGACACATCAGTCTTTTCCACAGACTCCAGAAGCAGCTGAGGAAGAGTAGGGTAGACAAGGTGCCTACAGCAGAAACCCCTTGTAAGTGGAGAGGGGAATGAATATTCTCCTCCAAAGCAAGGCACTGCAAGCGAGCCATCCACAATCCAGGCTTAGGCTTGATCCCCAGGCTCTCCCTCACCTCTGAGATGACAGTGTCAGTCTTTGGCTCAGCTGTGCCACTTCTGGAGGTGGAGGGCTGTGTATTTTTGTTTTCTCAGGCAATTCTACTTTCAGATTTCTTTACTCATAAGACTTTGACAATATACCATTTCTGCAATGATCAAAAGACCGGTTTAGATGGCAGCTTCTCACCCACAGTGCTCACTGCAGATGCGGTACTTCACATTGAACTGCTCGCTCTGAGTCCTTGCTTTGTGCTGAGCAGCACGGAGGGGACTAATCCCTGCCCTGCTCCCCTGGCCTGGGACAGCCCTGCCTGTCCCCTGGATCAAGTCACGTTGCAGAGCCACACACCTGCAGGAGTCCTGCAGTCAGCCTGAAAGATGCTTTAACTGTTTAGTCCCTGACCACCACAGCAACTAGTTTTCAACCCAGCACCACAGCCTCTTCCTGACTCCCTACAAGCACCAGCACGATGCTGAACGGTGAAGGAAGAGGGACAAGGACTAACAAGGGTAAAGTACATGCCAGTAAAAAATTGCTGACTTTTTTGTAGCTACACGCACTGAACAGGGGTGGTGTTGTTTTTGGAAATGTGGCGAGTGAGGAGTGAAATGAATAAACAGGACAACCTTCAGGTGTTTTGAAGAAAGGCCCGGGGACCCTGAGGGAAATCATGCAACCACCCAGGTAGAATCAGGGAAAACGGTCTGTTCAACTTCCAGGGAGCTCTGCAAGCTCCTGCAAGGTAAGGCAAGATGTGAGCTTCAAACATGCCAGTTACTTCCCTCGTGCACAGCATCGCTCTTCAGCAAAGGAGGAGTGGGATGCCTAACAGCTCCAGCTGAGCAAGAGCGTGCACAGTCAATTAGACTATCTAACTTTATGATAAGGTCAGCTATTCGTTTCCTTGTTTGAAAACTCCTACCCATAGCTGTACACAGACGAGGCTGGGTTGGTGGTGGGAGGACCCCGAAGGCACAGACCTTAATGACCCTGATCAGCCTCAGCTGGGGCCTCCTCCCAAACTCCTGCCACTGGGCCAGGAGCCCATTTAAGCTCAGCCCCATGCTTTGCTTTTTTGGGCTGTGTGTGTGGGGTGCTGCTTTCCTGCTTGGCTGTAGTTGTGCCCCTGTAAAGCCATGGCCTTTGCTGATCTTGACCTGCAGATTGACTTCTCTGTTTGATTTCTGACATGTGTCATCACTGCAGAGTTGCCTGAAAGTCAGGGTTCTTGGTTAGACCTTGCTGTCATCTCTAGCCCACTCCACCACCTCGCTGGGGGCTGTGGGACACATGCTGGCTGGTGGGGCCCCTGCCATGCTGACCTAGGACATCGCTGTGGCCCCTGGCCCCCAGGGGGCCACTGGCTTGTGCTGTGCACTTATGGGTAGGTTGGATTCAAAGAGATAATGTCTTACTCCTCAATTCTATTCCAAGCTTTAAGGAGCTGTTGTGGAAACTCTTTTCACACATTGGGTGGCCTCACCTATCCTGTACTTCACCCCGGATAAGAGCTGTGAATACAGCTGTAGTATATCAGGCTGAACACAGAAGGTAAGTGTCAGAAGCCTTGCCAGGCCTGCTCCCATGATGTTTGCAGCCTAATTTGGTAGAAAATGTCTGTATTGCAACAGCCTCTTCAAACCCAAATGGTTGCTTTTGACCCTTCCAGATTCAGCCTTCAAGTTCATCCTGTCATAGACAAATGGAGGAACTTCATTCCCACCAAATTTTCAGATGTTGTGAAGCAGTGTTCCCGATACTTTGCAATACCGAATGTAACTGACACCCATTATTTGCTAAACTTCAGCTCCAGTAACAGCGTCTATCTACCTAAGTGCTTCCAGCAGCTTCAGTAATTTAAACAGATCCAGCACACTTTTTTTTTTTTTTTTTTTTATCAGCTGCTGCATGAACTTTGTAATTCTGTGTTGTTCACTGTTCGGTATTAGATGTATGTAATTCTGTTGGTACTGTGATCTCCAGCCATAAGCAAACCAAGAGTTAATTCTTATTTTTGTTGAAGTACTAAGTGGGAAGCTAGGTCATGCATAAATCCTCATTGTGCTAGGTGCTGTACCAGCAAAGAATAAAAATGATCCCAGGCTCAAGGCTTCTCTGTTAGTAGCTTGTGTCATAATTAAATTTTGTTAGGACACTTCAAAATTGCCCTTCCTTATAAATGATATATCCATATACATTTATATCTCCATAATAAAAGAGAAAACCTGTACACTTTTATTATTGATAATAAACCAGAAAATATAATTCTATTTTCCAAGTAACTTGGATATAGCAGTTGGAATATGGAGGGGTGAGGGAAAGGATCTTTGTTTCTTGTATACTTTTGGGTTATATAGCCCTAAAGTTGTCCACTTTTTAGAAGAAGGAAGAAGTAGTGTGAAATCTCTCCCACAGAGCACACCGAATTCAGGTGGAGGGCACAGAGCTGAAGCTGGTGCCTTGGTAAGATCAAATATTGTCTTCATGAATAAAGCTCTAACAGTAAAGATAAGAGAAGAAAATACAGCAACCATGTCATATATTAGCAGAATGTTTTACAAAGTCCCCCACAAAGCATCCGCTGCTCTTGAAAAGCCTACCCAGCCCAAGTGAGAAACTATTCACAAATTTAGTATTCAGATTACATGCTCTGCCTTTTCAACTGCTCTCTGTACAATGAATGCCTGTACAACTACAGTAACAGACACAGATCTACAGTTTCTGTGGCCTTTGAGCTATTATGAGTATTGTGCCTCTCCATAAATTACATCTGCATGTCCTGAAAATACCAACTGTTTTAATAGGAATTAATCTATAGGCTTTTATCTTGGTGAAATACAAGGGGTACAGTATGTTGTGTCCCTTTTAAAATTAATAGGGTATGCTCTGAAGATATTCAAGGATGTTCATTATTTTCTTTATAGGTCTCTTTATTGATGCATATAAGCATTAAACAGTGCTTTATTGTAGTAAAGAGGAGGAGATGGAATAATGAATAGATTAGTGCTTATATGGTTTTTAGATTGCCCAATGCCACAGTTAAGTAAAGAAAGGTCTACGTTTGTCCTCTTCAAAGTATATTGGGATTTGATCCAGTTTGTCTTCAAAGTGCCCCTTCTGTGGGTAGAGAAGAGGGGGTTCAGTCTAAAGGCAAGAAAGCTGATGCAGGGGTCTGCTGCTCTATGGTGCTCATGGCTGTCCCAGGCAATAGTGTGTTAGATATGTCTTTTTTAATTTGCTAAGTATAAGTAAATATGGAGCTTATGCTGTGATGAGCTGCAACTTCTCTGAATACATCACATGAATTTTTTGGGAGTGCGCTTCTAGAATACCTTGACCTTATAGAGGCATATAAAAAAGGAGGATTAGATAATTTAAACCAGGATTTACAAAAAAAAGCATTATGATCGTCTTAAATAATAACGCTCACCATATGTGTGTGTGCATGTGCACGCATATATAGGGGTCAAATATTTAAATATTTTGCTGAAAACAGGCTGAGCCCATCACTGGCCTATGAAAGCACATCACTGGCAAACGATGAGGAACTAAATTCTCCTTCCAGGGTCCCTGTGAGATGGGAGAGCTCTAGTATGTCCAGCACACAGGAGGAGAACTGAGGCCCATGGAGACTGAGTGACTGCTTCGAGGGATGTCACGGGTCTCCAGAGTAGGTGGCTGTTGGCACAGCCTGTAATCCATGCAGCAGTTGGCCTTGCGTGGCAGGATGCTGTCCCAGGGCAGGCAGGGCTGTGTGAAGGCTACCTGGGTCTTGTTGATGGAAATGGAAGGGAATGGCGCTGCCCTCCAGGCGCACAGGGGCTCCAGATGCTCTTTCAGAGGTGTGCTGAAGTGACCTCTATAATGTGGCAGAAGTCTATGACAAACCTGAGAATTGCTCTTGGGGTGTTGCTCGGCAGAAGAAAAACTCATTGCATTACTCACTGCATTTTAGAAACAGAACTAAAATGCAGAGAAATCATGACTTGGCTGAAATTACGTGGGGGACCTCTGACCGTGGTTGGATGTGAACCCCGGTTTCTTGATCCCTGAACCATCACTTGGTCCTCCAGCTCATCACAGCTGCTCCGCCGAATCTCATTTGGGGGTGTGTGGTTGATGTAAAAATCGCTGTGGAGCTCTTGCTGCAGCCCCCGAGCCGAGTTTTGCATTGTAACCAGTGATTCACCCCTGCGTTGCTGTAGTGAAGGTGCACTCATCTCTGCAGTATTCAGAGTTAACAAGCTGATTTTTAAAGGCAAACCCTTTCACTTTATTCCCTGTCCCTTACTTTTCCTTTGGTCACTCCTCCTTGTTTTCACAGCTTCATTTGGTTGTGAAAGCTTATGGAGCAGCGGGATTAAAAAAATCAGAAATATTTACTGTAGAGGATGGGTCTGGCTTTTCCCATCAGCTTCCATGGCTCAAGCAGGTTCCAGCAGCTTTGGGAGAAAAGCTGTTGGCTATTAAATTATTACCTGTAAGGAAAGCCAGCTGGAAGCTTTCAGTTTTCAACATTCTGATGAAAAGCACAATAAAAATCTTGACAACAAGACTTGTAGCATTTCAATGACATGTTTTGCATTTGTCCCTGCTTTTCAGTGGTCTGTAAAAGTGATCAAAGGCTTCAAAATGCCGCTGAGACCACATCTCAGGGATTTTGACACAGACCCCCACAAAAATTAAAAAGGGTATAAAAAAATAAAAAGGCAAAACTCAAAGCGTGTTCTATTGAGTGAATTCATTTGGACAGCTTTTGGGAAGTAACTTTCCATCTGGAGGAGAATGTCCGCAAGGAGAGTTATTCCGGCATAAACTGTTATGGTATAATTACACTGCTATAGCTATGCCAGTCTATTTTCTGATGTAGGCAAGCCAAGTCTAGTTGTTGAAACGTAGGCGTGGGAAACAAGAAGTCTGCTTTCTAGGCTCAGCTCTGAGTGCTCTTTGTAGCCTTGGGCCAGTCCCCTAACCTTTCTGCCTCCTTCCTATGCAAAATGAGAAGACTTAAATTAACCCACTTCACAGATGCGGCGTAATGACTAATTGGCTAAAATTTGTAGCGCTGGGAAGACAGCTGTCTATTAACTTCAGTGTCTTTGGCTGGCTTTGTAACTGAATGTATTTGTAAAAGTGGAGTTTGTCTCCCTCTCTCAGGATAGGGTGGCTCTGCCTCTACAAAGCAGTATGTCAGCTGATGTGAAGTGGCTGAGTTCATAAAATCTGGGTTTTACTTCAATGACTCTAACAACAGTATTGCACTCGCATGTAGCTGGAGTTGGAGTTGAGACTGTAATTAAGATTTTTTGTGTGAAAGCAAAAGTTACAGGTACCCAGAGCATTTTCAGGATCTTGATACACAAAGAATGTGGGTATGCAGCGATGAAGGCATTCTTACCAGCGCCTTGTCTGAAACTTGCTGGCAAAACGTATGTTACTCCCCTTTGGTGCCAGTGAGAATAAAGGATAACTGCCCTGTTATTCCTGTTGGCTGCTCTGTTGGGTGAAAAGGCTCAAGGGTGTATGGGCAGCATGAATTCTGATGCTTCCTAGTTGTTATGTGTTTAACTTGGCAAATTTAACGATATCTGTGTATACAACACATGACATACACAACCACAGCTTCTTAGTGGACTGTTAACTCTGGTGCCTAATAATGACGTTTCCACTGTCACCAGCAACCAGCACTTCCTTCAGCTGCCACAAAGAGATGCTTGAAGAAAAAAAGGACGATGCTGTTGCACCTGATCCAAGAGCTGTCAAAGGCAAGGGCAAGCTCTCCGCACACCGAGCGCTTGCCCTGGGCACCACAGACGCGGGCGCTGCCTCGCTGCAGACCCACCGGCCGCTGCGGTGGGTTCGGGCCAGGCCCCGCGGTGGGACCGTGGCCCCCCAAGGTGCCGCCTCAGCCTTGGCTGTGAGGCAGAGCCAGGGTTTCCTCGGGAGGACAATGCTTTTGTTTTCCTCCCCCCTTGCCCGCACCACGCCGACCTCTCAGGAGAGGTGGGGATAGAAAATAGCGTGCAAAGGCTTTTATTTTAACCGGGCTTTGCCTCAGAGAGTAACGCTTACAAAAAGGAAATCACCTCATATTTGCTTTGAATGTTCAATTAGGTAACAAGCGCGGCAGCTCCGAACCCTTCCCTTGCGGCCTCAGGCCGCCCCCCGCCGCCCCCGGGCTCCCACCGCGGCGGTGACCGGTGCCAGGGCGGGACGGGCCGCGGCGAGGGGCGGCGAGCGCTGCGCACCCGCGGCCGCCCGGCGGTTAAAAATAGAAGTGCTGAATCATGACTCCGCCGGCAACTTCACCCGCCCGGCGGCGGCCCAGCGGCGGCCGCTCCTGAGGGGAGGCGGAGCGGGGAGGCGGCGGGACGGGCACACTCACACTCACACTCACACTCACACTCACACTCATACACACACGGCGGCCCGCGCGCGGGGGGGGGCGGACGGACACGACACGGGGACGCGGCGGTGCCCTGAGGGGGCGGCGCGCGCGCGCGCGTGTGTCCGTCCGCGTGAGGCGCGGAGCGCACGCGGCGGCGGCGGCACTTGTCCTCTAATCGATTGCCGAGCGTGCTGAGCGGCCCTGCCGGCGCGGGCACCCGCCCCCCGCGCCCCCCCCCCCCGCCACCGCCCCCCCATCGCCCCCCCCCGCCGCGCTTTGCCGCGCCGGCCCTTGGGTGAGGCGCCGCGGGGCGGCTGGGGCGGCGCGCGCCCGCGGAGCCGCGCGCCCCCGCGCGCGTGGGGGGCGCCGGCGGCCGCGCGTGTGGCGACGCGGGCGCGCGTGTCCGTGTGCGAGCGTGTCCGTGTCCGTGTGTGTGCGCCCGCGCCCGTGTGTGCGTGCGGCGGAGCGAGCGAGCGAGTGAGTGACTGAGCGAGCAGGAGTGAGTGAGTGCGGGCGTGCGGCTGCCGCCGCCGCCGGATCGGTTTCTCGGGGTTTGACCAGCTGTCCCAGGCTAACCCTGCTCTCTGAAGATGGAGGAAGTAAAAACAGGATTACCCTTAGCTACAGCTCCACTGCCTTAGTTTCCATAGCCAACTGCCGTGCACAAACACACCTCCACTAGGCAGAGAGAGCCGACACTAATAAAAACACAAACAAAAGGGTGATGGAAGTGATTCACTGCCTGCGCGGCTGAGGTAAATCTGCGCCTGGCTTCTTTTTATTTCTTTTTCTTTTTTTCTCTTTTTTTTTTTTTCTTCCCTCCCCCCCCCCTCTCCCCTCCCTCACCCCGGTCTTTCTTTCCCTGGCGGGGAGGACAGCTCCGTCCGGTGTGCGAGGCGGCGGCGGGGCCGGCGGGCTGTGTGCGTGCGGCTGTGTCTGTGCGGAGGGTCCCCGAGTGAAGTGCGGCGGTGCAGCATCTCCCGCACGGCGGTGGGCGCCACTGACTTGTTGCTGTTAGCTGCCCCCCCCCCAAAAAAAAAAAAAAACCCAACCAAAAACCAAACCCAAACACCCAACAACCCGAAACCCAACAAACCCCCCGAAACAGCGAAAGGGAGAAAAAAAAAAAAAACCAAACAACCTAGCAAAAACGCTGGCGAGGGGCGGCGGGGTGGGTGTGCGTGTGGCGGGGGGCGGCGGGGCTCGCCCGGTCCGTTAGTCAGCGCCGGCCCCAACTGCCATTTCCCTCGGCGCCGCCGCCACCTGCGGGCCCCCGGGGGGCTGCGGCCTGAGGCGGCGGCGATGGGGGGGGGGGGGGGGGAGGAACGGAGCGGGGGAGGGAGGCGGCGTGCAGGGGAAAGGGAGAAAATAAAAGAAAATAAAATGAAAAATGAGGCAGGACTTCCATGACTTTGACAGGTTGTGGTATGGGCGGGGAGAGGCAGGGATGAGGCGCGGAGCCCGGCTGTCGCCCAGGGCCGGAGCAGCACTCCGGGGAAGTTGGCCTAGGTTTCCTGCGCGGGGTGTGAGTGCGCCTGCCGGGCCCCCCACCCCGTCCCTCCCCAAACCCCCTCGCCCCATCCCGCCCCACATCCCCTCCTCTCCCCCCGTTTTCCTGCCGATTCGTAAGGAACCGGTGGATCAAGTTTTCCTCTCTCTCTCCCCTCTCCCCGCTGGTTAATCGCATTGCTGTAGCACCGGCTGACCTCCCTCCCTCCTTCTCCCTCCCTTTTTTTTTTTTTTTTTTTTTTTTTTTTTGTTCTTCATCTTCCTTCAAAGTATGTGCCATTCCTGAGCGAGTTTTCCTGCCGGCTCATCCCCGGGGCTGCCCGGCTGCCCGGCTCCGCATGCCCCACCTGTAAGTGCCGGGGGCGGGTTTCTCTCCCCTTTCCCTCTCCCCTTCCACCCCCCTTCTCTCCTCCCTTTAAAAGAAATATTTTTTAAACTTTCCCCATCTTGCTGTATCTTCAGCCCGAGCAAAACTCTCTCTCTCCATTCGTTGTGGAGAGGGAAGCTTAGCAGCTGGGATTTGCCATCACCAGCCTAAAAATGGTGACCAAACTTTTCCTTCCCCCCCCCCCCCCCTTCCTCCTCCTCCTCTCTGCCTTGAAGAAATAAAAAATAAAAATCAAACCGTGTTTTAATTTCGGTTATGGATGTTTCTGTGTTTCTTTTTGTCTTCCTTTCTCTTCCTCCTCCCTTCCTCCCCTCTCTTTCCTTCCACTTCATTGGCTGGGATGATCTTTCCCTGTTGCTTCTGATGTTTCTTTCTTTTTCTCAGTGTGTGCCTGCCTACCTGGACTAGGGGGAAGATAAGGTAATTTTGAAGGGCTTGAGGAAGTGGCTTACCTGTTTTGAAAAGTTTTTTTTTTTCTTTTTAGAGATTTCTTTTTTGAGAGTCATGTGAAAATCAGTAATCGAAGAGAGTTTGGTAGCAGCTGGGCAGGTTGAAATTTAAGTGTTATGTGCTGAATGCCTTGGGAATTTGATCTGCTTTATACCAAAGAAGAGCACAGAGAAAAGTATTTATTTATTGGGGGAAAGGCGGAGGGGGGGGGGGGGGGGGGAAGCGGGTTAAGGGAGGGGGAGGGAAGTGGTTTTGGAGACAAGAAGTGAAGCTGCCTGTTTTCCAGTAAGTAATGGAGAAATTCCAGGAGCCAGGGCTAAATATACTTGGCGATCAATACAGAAATGGCTCATTGTGAATAATTTAGCTGCCTGGTGCAGTGAGAGTTTTGAAACTAAAGGCAAAAAAGAGGCCGTGGAGGGAGAGAGGAAATAAAATTCTCCTCTGGTCATGTCAGATTCTTAACTTTTCCACTTAAAAGAACATAGTTATGATTATTGATCTTTTTCTCTATTCCCCCCCCCCCCCCCCCCCCCCCAATATATATCAAATGATAGCTAGGGGGTGTCATTCTATACAGTTACTTGGGTTTCTGGAAAGTAATAGCTTGTTGTGTGTCAGCAAAGTGCTTCCAGAAACTTTAAGATTGCTTCACACCACAAAATGCATGATCTGGGACTATTAAGTGTGATGTTCGGCCCCGTGCTGTGGCAGATAAATAGGCTTAGAGTGAACAGGTGCGTGTACAGGTGTGTGTGCACATATGGTGGTGTGAGACAACGGGAGGACTTTATTTTGTTTAGATCAGGATGAAGTCTGCTGGAGTGAGTGTGAAAAGAGCGATTGTTAATAGTATCCATCTCCTCAAAGTCTCTTCTGGCTGCGGGAGCTGGTAATTGATAAAGCATTACCATCCCAGCTTGAACAAAACAAGTGGAAAGTCAGGGAAAAAGCTCTCAGATCAGGTAAAAATGCAGATGGGGGACAGAGAAGGGTATGGTCAGACCAAGATGATCCCAGTGCCACCTGGCTAGGAGGCAGCTGAATTTTTCTACTCACATAATTTGCAGGAAGAGTTCAGTGATTTGCAAATGAGCACATGCAGTACACTTGTGTGTTTCTCTAGGCAATGGTTGCAACAACAGTAAAATGGGCAACTACTTAGGGCTTTAAGTAAGTTTAATCATTTAATGGTTGATACTGACAGGCGTCTCTGAGGGTGTACTTTTCTGCCTTGCAGCACTGCACTTTGACTATGGAAGCAGAGGCTGCTGATGGATATATAACATGTAAGTAATCATTTCATTTGATTATTCTGAATTACTTTTCATTTTTCCCCCTATCCTTTCTATAATGCAGACACCTGAAACTTTAGCTTCCTTGCTATGGTCTTTGCATTGAGATGACACTGAATTAACAGCATTTAAACATAAACTTTGTGTATGATTGAAAAATGCACGGGGGTGCGTGCATGAATGAGTACCTCTAGGTTTAAATATTTGCTGAGGATGAATGAACTTTGCAAATGAGAAAGAGTTCCTCTTCAGAAATTCAGATTGCAGCCCAAAACTTTTTATGCTGTTCACTATGCATTTCTCCTGTTTTCTGTGTCAGGGTTTGTGTAACTGCTTTGTTTAACTGTCAGTTAACCCAGAGCTCGGGGCTGGGGGGAAGGTCCATATGGTGAAGTACTGTTTCAGCCTTCCGCAGCCCAGCCAGGGTTCTTGGTGTCTGCAAATGGAAAAGTAATCCTAACTTCTCTTAAGATGAAGCAGCTGGGGCAAGGTTTGTCATAGGTGTGTGCATAAAAGACTGGTGACAGGAGTTTTGAGGGGGCTCTTAAAATCAGTTAGTATAATGTTTACTTTTAGCCACTGAGAGGCCAGTTTTTACAGGCTCTGGAAGACCCCTCAGTAGAAGAGGGAAGGGCAGGGGTGAAAGGAGCGAGCATATTGTCCTTCTTAATCAGTGTGTTGCTTTGCTGAAGAAGGATGGAAACTTACAGAGGACCTGTTCTTATGAAAGCAGGTGACAACGAGCTTTCGCCCGAAAGGGAGCACTCCGGCATGGCCATTGACCTCACCTCCAGCACACCCAATGGGCAGCATACCTCCCCCAGTCACATGGCAAGCAGTAAGTCTCTTCTTAAGCCTGTTTCTCTCTAGTACTGGGTTTGGGTTAGTCTGGTCCTCGGGGTCCTCAGCTTGATTACCCGGTCTTACCCACTGCTGTAGGCATTGCTAATAAGAAACGAGAAGGGCAGGGTAGATTTCTTTTTTTTCTTTTTTCTTTCTTGTTCATGCTGGTGTCTCATCTAAACATGAACGGGATTAGTAGTTTGAACTATCCCAAGGTGGCATTTGAGAGCTGGTCCTTACCTGTTCCAGGTAGGAAAACACTAGGTTTGCCATGTTCTGGTTTTATTTCATCAGGTTTTGAAATCCAAATGGAAATTGTTGTTGTTGTTATTATTATTACTTACTGTGCTTCCCAAAAGAGCTTGAAGTAGTTTTATTTGAAAACAAACACATTTTATTTACAGAAAAGCTTTGCTCTGGCAAAAGTATAAAGTTAAAATATCTAGGTTTGATGACAGGTTTTATTTTACTATTCCATATAGAAACTTCAGCATCCTATTCATTACCTCAGCTTTGCCTTAGCAAGTCCAAAAGTGGCTGGGATAATTGGAAGTTTATGGCACTCGGCAGTTGACTCTGTAACAAACTGAAAGGATTTTGTTTTAGAATGTCGGGGGAAATTGAGAAAATGTAGAGAACTGGGAGTCTACTGAGAGTGTCAAGTGCTGAAAATATTTTTATAATTATTTCCATGCTGTATTTTGGAGGTAGATAAATGTAGTTTACACACTTGTCATTAAAACCAGCATCCTTCCTTTTCTGTGTGGGTGCCACAGCTTCTTTTACTGTTGGTTACAATGTTACATCAAGATATTTACCTTAAAGTACCTCTGTATTTATGTTATAAAATAATGTTCTTACGTATTTACAATGTTTAGTTTACTTATATTAAAAAATAATGCTTTGCTTCCAATATACTGTGAGAGGGTTCCTCTCTATGTATTACTAACTTTTTTCCTAGCATGTGTACTATAGATGCATATCTACCTTTTCAAACTGAGTGTTTGTATAATACCCCACCGAAAACTATGAAAGTAAAAGAGAGCTCTTAGGGTGGCTTGCTTTAAAATAGATAGCATATTGCCTTTAGAGTCTTTCTTACTGAGAAAAAGATGTTACTTTCCTTTAAGAATTCTTCTTTCCTCCTACAAATTACGAGTAAAACGCAGTTTTTATGAGCCTTTAAAACTGAGGGTTATTATGAAGATCTCCCAATTATATACATGTTGCTAGAGAATATGATTGCTAATACTCTGGACTGAACTTTATATGACAACCGGTCATAATTCAGCATCTTTAGACAATTCCAATCCTGCTGCACTGGGATTCTGATGTATTTTATTATGTTGTAAAAGTTTTACTACTCACTTTCTTCATTTTCTTTGTTTCCTTTTTATTAATGGGAAGGCTTCATTGGAAGGGAAAAAATCTCCCTCTTTTAAATCTTCTTTATAATCTAGACTAAAAACCAGAGTCAAATTAGGGAATAAAAAGATCTAGGATGAAGTAATGCAAAAATACTTGAACACATCCAATATTTTCATGTTCATTGTGTTAACATTGTCAATGGTTTTTAAGCTTCATTAGTTTTTGCAACACACATGTGTCCACAGCCTTGGTGAATATCTTAGTTTTTTAGATGTGTTTTTTGGTCTCTCACAGGTGTCTCAGCTGCTTTCATCAGGGCTGCTCTGTGTTGAGCATGTGCTGCTGTTGAAAAATTAGGGACCCTGCCTGGGTTTCCTAAGCCAAGCAAAACTCAAGCTTCTTAAATTTGTTGTAATTTATTTACTCTTTGCAGGCGTAAGAATGTTTTGCAGAGAGGCGGTTTGTTCATCTTAAACATGGAAGATATTGATTGGAGGTTGATGGCTTTTGTGGCAGCTGTTACATTGGTTCATTTAAGGTTTTTGGCCAAATCTTGAATCTGGTATGCGTACGCTAAATTGCCAGGCTGTGCTTTAGAGCTTTCCACCTGTTTTGCAGCGTGCAGGAAATCCTTTTAGAGGTTCAGTAACCCAGGGGACTGTGACCTCCTCTTTTTTTTTTTTTTTTTTTTTAATATATATTTTTAAAGGAGAGGTGGAGGTGGGAGGGTAAGGAGGAATAGCTGTTTGAAATATTTTGTATAAATTTGGTAGCTTGTGATGGATTGATCCATCCTCCATTGTTTTAAGTGGAGGAAGTGGATACATTGTATTTCAGTATGGTTTAATTTCTAGTGGAGTCACTGGAGAGCGATCGGCTGCTGTCCTGCCGTTACAGTGAAGCCCAGGGCATGTCATTCTGGCTGGGCAGGGTTTGCTGATGGAGGAGGTGGTATGGGGACGAGACCCCAAATATTTTACTCCCGGTTTTGTTGCCAGTCACCCCCAAAAGGTGGATTGCCCTATTTAGCTGTGCACTCAGGATGTGCACCTTCAGGGTAGAGATCTAAGTTTTGACCTTTGTTCTTGCATTCCATTGAACCACAGCTCTTAATTTAGCCTTGATTTGTGTCTGGCTCAAACAGAGGCAAAACCATAAGAAGCAAATTTCTTGGATCTGTACCGCAACGAATGAGCAGTACTCTCCCAGCAACAGTGAAATTATGTGCTAGGTAGAGTTTTCTATGTTCGTTAGCCCCTGGCAATCCATGCTAGTAGGAGTTCTGGCTGGGCTACTGATGTTTTCAGGTTCTGTTCCAAAAGGTTTCGGATTGAATATTTTGGCTTGTGTTGGAGAGTTGTCTGCTGCATCCCTTTAACCTATTATCATTTTCAAGTATCTAGACGGTACGTGTAGGTTATAGATGGGGCTGACACTCAATTTTCCTTGTGAATGAGATGATTCTGAAAGATAAATCACAGTAAATCTCTTGTCATAGCTAACTAATGATCTTACACATCCCTTACGGTATGTATCTGCCTTTAGCAGAATACTCTATATGTTGGCAGATGCTCTGTTCTGAAATACTTTATTGTAGTTTTATGTAAGCAAAGATTTAAAATACGTGTAAATAGTCAAACTGAATAGGTTGGTAAATCATCTCACTTTCCTCTACAGCAAAAGATAAATTAGTGCTGTACCTGCTGAGTACAGATGATACGTTTACATAGCCCCAAATCTGGAAGTCCAGATTTTCTTCTGATCTTCTGTAGGAAAACCCTTCCAAAGGCTGACACCCAGAGCTGGGCATCAAAGGCCTGCTCAATTAACTGAGTTGGTACTAGAGAGTTCCCTGCATGGCCCTAAGCTCTCCTATAGACCCCACTGAGTTCAAGAGAATCTGTCTTGTTGCCTTCAGTGAATGCTGAAATGGTGTGGAAATGATCAGGAGCCTCCGAATAAGAACTGGCATGCTAATTAAATGTTGATGGGGAATCCTTATAAGAAGAGGCTTTAAAAAAGAAATAATTCCCATTCACCCATCTCCTCATAATATCACAGTGTGTTTTTACTATAGTTATTGTATATATATATATTTTTTTTTTTCTGTAGGTTAAAATGGACTTAGAAGAATATCCCCTTTAAAAACTGCAGGGTGACAGTTGTTCAATTAGTTGACTCGATGATTGCTTTGTATAGGATGAAGATACTTCTGTAAGACCACTTGCCTGGTGCCATACAGAATCTAATAACAGCAACTATTAGCATCTGACAGACAGTGACAGAGGAAATTTCCTCTTAAATTAGAGACTTTACAGTGGGTGTCCCAGATAACTTTCTTATCTTTGCTTTCACAGACAAAACAAGCCCTTAAACAAAACAGAGTCAGAACAATCATAAATATCAAACCCAACATCTGATGTTTGAAACTGATTAAAATTGTGGTAGGCTTTCAAGAAGTGTTTATAGTAGCTTAAAGTGTTACTAAGTTATGAGAAATAATCTATTAAGAAAATAAGCAATGTCAACGGACTCTGAAAATAATGAGGTGATTGCATTTTCTTGGTGGTGGGAAATGATGCGCACTGTTTGACAAGATAGCTATTGGGACAACAGTATAAGTGTGAGTGATTTCAGCGGCAGTATTTAAAGAACACTTGGGCGAGGTCTTATTATAATGTAGCAAATACTGTATTCCCAGTCGTCAGGGTAGACTGGGGTGGGCTGCCAGTTGCACTCTTCTTTTTGTAACTTCAAACCCCCAAATCTTTCTTGATTCTTGAGCAGAAGGTTCCATATACCAGAGCTGTATCAGCACCGCATCTGTGTGAATAAATAAATGTAACTGTGGAGCCTGCCTTTTGGAGTGAAACTCTGTAAAATTAGAGGTTGCTTCATGCCTCGGCTACACGGCAAGTGAGCCTTGCCATCGCCAGAGTCTGCTGCCGAGGCACACGAGGCTGGACCTTGCACTGGGCTGCTTTTTGGCTCAGTATGTGTTTTTTTTCAGTAGGTTGAGGTGACTGGGGCTGAGCCTCTGCAGGAGGCTTTGCTTCAGGGAGGTTGGTTGAAGCTGGCTGGGCTGGGCTGCAGCTGGGGGGACTGAATTGGTGTTTTAAGGCGGGCACTCCCCTGCCATGTGCACTGGGGCATGAAGAATTCTGGCAGCTGAACTGTGTGCTCTGAAGTGGCGATTCAGGTCTCTGGTTCTTCCAAATACCTTGGGAAGTGTGAAACACTGCATATGGTGCTAAAAACTTGGCCTGGGTAACCTCAAGATGCTGAGGAATGCTATTCCTTAGTGGCCTTTAAAGAGTAGGGTAGGCATCATCTATTGGCCTGGGTATCTTTGATCCTACCTCAGCGCAGGGCAGTGGACTTTTGACAGTCACTTGGGATGTCCTCCAGTCCTTTGTGTCTGATTTTCCAACCTTGACAGTTTGATGTTTAGAGAGCTCAGATGTGGAATATCATGATGATGCCCGATACAGATGTACCTGTGGTTTTACAGGTTGAAGGGCGGTGAAGATCACTGTGCCAAGATGAGCTTAGACATAAGGGATGAGCTCAATAAAGTGTGGCAGGGAACGGGAAGACCTGAGCTTCTTTAACACAGGAGCACTGACTTGGCTTCAGTCTGTTAACCTCAGACTCCCTGAGAGCTGCCAGGGGAATAATACTTACCAAAGTTTTAGCTGACGGGTTTAGTTTCTTGAAGTTTAAGGAGGAAAAATAATAAATAAAAAGGTGATGATGAGGCTTTAAATGGAAATCTAGGGTTTTGTCCACACCTAAGAAACCAAAGCTCTGCAGAGTGGTGTTATGCTGTTTGTTTCATTTCTTAATAATAATTTAAAAAAAAAAAAGGGTTACCTGGAAATGAAATACTCCCTGGGATATACCTTAGATTCTTGTAAGTTCATCCATATCAGCTTAGATTTTTCATGCTGGTGTGGTTAAAATCATGGAATAGTTCCTCTGACACAAACTGTGTGTAAACGAACACTGAGTAGTCACTGAAACTGGTAGGTGTTTAAGTAACTACTGTTTGTAGCTCACACTCCAATGGTGGAGGGTTCCCCTGTATATTTTTCATATCTTCTGTCACAGTCTCTCTGGCATTCCCTATGGAGTCAGATACTCAGCTGCAAAAACATTCCTCTCTCTCAGTGAGTGTTATAACGAGGGTGGAGCAAAATGATCAGTTAATCTCGTTAAATAGGGTTTTATCCATTCTGATGGAAGTCTCTTGAGAGGTCATCTGCCAGGGCTTTGTTGCAGCACACACCTTTCTTAGGGAGCTTCTGTTATTCTCTTGGACTGTCAGGTTCTGTTAACTTTCCTTGGTACACACCCTGTTACAACACTCTGTGCTCTCACTAGCTTTGTAGTCAGCAAGTTTTCAGTGTTTGCTTCTGGAATTTCAGTTCCTTTTCAGACACGCCAACAAAAAGGGCGATCCTAGTCTTCCTTGAAATGTGGCACTTTGATAGCAGCAGCTGGAGGACGAGATACCTGTTAGAGAGCGCTTGCCTTTCCTGTCCCTGAATCTGGGGGAAGGTGCCACTCCTGTTAAAACTGATGGGTATTTTCTCCTGGGAAATGGGATCAAGGGCTTGTTTCCTGTTCGTGTGGGCCACAGGCTCTGTCTAGTCCGCCAGCTAAGTGGCAGTTTGCAGGACTAGGTTTTACAGGTGGAAATGCATCTACCTGTGTCATCTTTGTGCATTACTGAGGGTGAGCGGTGCTTGCCCTCCTTCCAGTGCCAAGAGGGCATCTTGAAGGACTGATGCTATTCCAGCTGGGAAGATCCCAGTGAATGAAACTCATTGGGGGATCCACCTTGAAGCAGCTCTGTAGAAAATTTAAGAGAAGGCTGTGCCGCTGCTCTCTGTAGTAGCAAGACCTGTTGCCAGCCTGGGTGCGGAGCCCGTGCCACAGCATGTTGCCCCTTGCCTAGAGCGGTGAGCACTTGTTTGGAGTCTGGGCAGCTGACTGCTGCATCCCAATGGAAGGGAGCAGAGCTGTGATTATCATCGAGAAATGATGAGGCTTGACAGGTACGGCTCTGGGCTAGGTGACCAGAGGCCCAGTTTTTCTCCCGACCCTTGTCATCGTCGGGGGGTCCCTTCATGCTCCTGTGCTGCGTTTATTCCCCTCTTGCCTTTTTTTCTGAATCACAGAGGCCATAGATCACTCGGGATGGACATTTGGATAGTACTTGTTAGGCCTTGTCAAAAGCAGGAATTTTATTAGAACATCTGCTTTGCTTAGGGGTTGTTTTGCATTTGGTTTTTGCAGACCCACAATGAGATGCATTCAGAAGTACCTTAATACCACTGTAGCTTATTTCCTGTCCCGCGCAGGAATAATTGTGGTAGTCCTAAAGGAACCTGTTCTGGTGTGATTACATTAGAGCAACCACAGCATTTTAACTCTTTCCTTACAGCTGAGCATTACCAGGTCTGTGTGCGTGGACAAACCCCTACTTACACTGCCCAGCAAAATGTGCCCTTGGTCCAGAGCCAGATCTACATTACCGGCTTCTGCTGGCACTGCTGTGTCAGCCTGTGGCTTTGAGGAACTGTAATCCTGCACAGGCGGAGTGACGCTGGCAGAAGCTCCTGCTGTGAGCATAGCCCTGGCTGGCAGGGTCACCTGCAAGTGGTGTTACCGGTGTACAACTGAAGCATACTGTAAAACAGCAGACACTGCTCCTGGAAAAGCAAGGGGTTGATTGATCCCAGTCATTTCTGTGCTGATAGGCTATGTAAACTTTCATGAATTAGATACCTTTTTTTTCTTCTCTCTCTCTTTTTTTTAAACTGACTTTTGCTTTCTCCATACATCTTATTTTTACTTTCCAGCTTTGGGGTTTCTTCCTATAACGCTGTATGGCAGAGGCATAGCACCACAGAGGTGGTGGGCTCAGTGTGCATCATGCCTGCTCTTTTAGCTCACAGTTGCTCTGTGTTGGGCTTGTCCACAGAGATCATAGGGCTCTCTTCTCCCCTCTGGTGAAGCTGAGATTGCTGGTCAGGTCCATGTGCCCCTTCAGGAATGGCAGGTGGCTGGAGGTCAGTCCTAGTTCCAAAGTGCACTCCCAACCCCAGTGTGGAGGGCAGGAATATCTGCATCTACCAGCTAGTGGTGAGTGAAAAAGACAGCAGAGTTTAAGTGCATCATCTCCTTAAACAGATAGGAGCCCCTCTTCTTAGCAGACTGTGGGTTTTACACAAGAGGTGAGCCAAGAAATCTGATTCACTCCAGACTTGCCTCCACACTCCCCACCATGGCTTCATGTTACCTGGAGAAGCTGCCCAGACTGGTTCTTTTAACCCTTTTGTCTACTGTGGTATTGGTACCACCTGTGAGGCTGTTCCGAGCACAGGTGTAGTCACTGCAGTAGGGTAGAGAAAGGGAAGACTAGTTGGAATATTAAAGTCCTTTCCCTATCACTGGGCCTATTGAGGACTCCGCTTTACCGTCCAGCCTGAAGCTTCATGAGGTGAGGATAGTGACCCAGCCAAATCTTGGTGCAGCCAGTATCAGGTCCTTTGTCCTGGGGGGTGGAAGTCTGAAGCAGTTTCCAAAGGAGGTAGGAGATATCAAGGCACAGAAAATCAGTTTACCTTGTCTGCCTGTCCCATCTATCACCTTTTCTCTCATGAAGTTTCTTCTTGTGTGAGGAGGTAAGACAGTCAGTGTTTCATCTCCAGCT
This sequence comes from Falco peregrinus, assembly GCF_023634155.1. Classification (NCBI taxonomy): domain Eukaryota; kingdom Metazoa; phylum Chordata; class Aves; order Falconiformes; family Falconidae; genus Falco; species Falco peregrinus. Next base: position 10,398,569 of record NC_073728.1, read on the forward strand.
AATGGAAGATCAAGGCAGGGCTTACAACAGAGGTCCTTTTGCAATTAAGCCACATACGTGACAAAGCTGGACTTTCCAGTGAGGGATATTTTCTTGTTTATGTCCTTTGTTCCTCCACTTGAACAAAACAAGTGTTACACTAAAGATATCAATACTGTTACCTTCAACACTAGGCTAGAGTCTTCTCGGCTTCTTATTAGTCATGTTTCTCTTGCATTGCCCTCAACATTCAAAACCCCCTAATTCCATCAGAAAGAAGTGATGTTGTCCTCATTTTTCTCAAGGGACATGTGTTCCCTCAGTCCATGGAAGTTATGTTGGTGAGTGGCACAGAAAACTGGCTGGAGAAGCCTGTGATATGCCCGAGTCCATGTTAATTTTTCACATAATTACTCTTTGATTTGGGAATGTGTGTGTGCAGGCTATGAGAATTCACACCTACTCTTTCCTAGGCCCTAGCTCAGCCTTTAGGCGTTTTATGATTCCCTTTGCAAGCAAATGTCCTTTCTTCAGTAATGATCTAGCTGTAAAACACAAACTGAGAAAATTTTTGGTAACTGTATCTGTGCGTCCTTTAAACTCCAGCAATGTGAATTAAACACCCACTTCTGTCCAAAGAGCAGCGAACAGGATGGTGTGAATTCCCTTCTTTTGAAAATGAAAGAAGTTGCCTTTTCCTGTATGAAAACAGCAAGTGTTTTTACACAGAAAAGGTCTGAGCTGTATTCATTTGGGGAAGAGTAGCTATTCTCTGTAAGTCATGGATGGTTTAAAAGTTTCCAGGAAAGAGTTGCAGTAGATTGAAGACCTTCTTCTGGTTAGCAGCCAGGTCTGTGACAGAGGGAGAAGGCAGCTAAGGCAAAAGAAGAAAACACAGTTTGGTTTTGGTGGTTTTTAATCTCATGTCTTGAGAAATTGGTACCCTGTAGCATGTGTTTTGCCTTGTCCAGATAGCGGTCCCTGAAGGGGAACAGATCTTCCTAACTAGCAGTTTTGCATACTGCTTTTAATTCTCTGTTCCTAGATACGGACTTCTGTATTGCAGCTGCAGTGCTGTGGTGACGGGCCTCTCTCCTTGCACCCCTGGAGAGTCTGCAATTATCTGGCACCTGTGCAGAGTTTGCCCAAGTGCAGAAATATTTTAGAATATACCATTGGGCCTTAAATTCACTCAGTGCCTTAATCCTCATCACCTTTCAGAGGTAGGCATGTCCTAGACATAGATGTGTGTAATAGTTTTACAGTTTAATCTCCCAAAATTGGGTCAATTCTACCAGTTGTTTTGACCTTGTTACCAGCACAGGTGGTTCCTGGGTGAGTTTTATACATCTCCATGCAGTTGTGTGGAACTATCTGGAGCATCAGCTTTGCTTGAAAAACCCTGTTTGAAAATTTTCTCTAGCTTAAATACACAGGCCTCTCTCTCCATCGCTGTTAGGTATTATCTTTTCGATAATCCATTCTTCTAGAGTGTAATGTAATAATATCTCCTCATTCTGTCATGCTTTTTCAACAATAAAATTTTAAGAGCTTCACAAAGGGTGCCAGTTGAAGAGATACAAATGGGTGAATAAAATTAAAGGCTGAAGAGGTGGAGAAAAAATTAGAGAAATTGGTGCAAGTATGAATTCGGCTCCTATAGGTGGGAGGCAGTCAGCTTCATCATTTGTGTATGTGACTTCAAAATGTCAGATTATAGGTAGCTCTCAAGAATTCAGAAGAATGATGTGCTAGTTCTGTATTTAAGGGTCAAGTAGTATATGACGTTAGCAGACTGAGAGCTCTGTGCATTTATTCTTGTGTTCTTTTGAATCTGTATTCTGTCAGTTGCACAATTTCTTTATTTCTTCAAAGTCCCATGCACTTACATGTGAATCCCAAACCAGAGTGTTCTCAGAGTACAAATGCTATTGCCAGTCAGCTGCCCCCAAATTAGCTAATATCAAGTAGAGAAGGTTGGCAGCTAGAGAAAAAACTATGAAAATGTGTCCAGCCCTGGTTTGTGACAAGCCTGTGCATGTGCAATGTGTGTAAATACAAATTGAAGGCACTCAGAGAGTTTCGGTCACATATGATAGAGATGTACAGGCTTGAAAAGTATTAAAATCATGCAAGTTTCATGAAATTGGAAGCCAGAAAGAGGAGAGGTATGTGAATTGTGCTTCTGCTGAAGGAAAAGCTATTAAGCGCCACCCTTTTCAAATGTCAAATGCATGGGAAAAAGTTGTTGGAAGCCAGTCTCTGCTAAGCCTGCTGCTTGCGGAACCTACTTTTTTGTTAGATGTTTGTGCAAAATCATCTTGCTGGTCAGACTGTGAGACCAGACATGACTCAGGCTATCAGCATGTAACATGGTTTCAGGTTGCCGTCTTACTGCTCTTACGCTAAAATGCTGTAAAGAGGTATTTGCTTTTTTTGTCACACTTCTAAAGTGCTTCGTTTATTTAATGTCATTAGCACTATTGTTACTTAAATTTAGCATCTGACTGGTAACCATTAAATATTTAGAGAAAAACTGATAGCAGTGAGACTTTTGCTCTAGTAAATATATATCACATATGTATTCAAAACCAAAGCAAACTGCAGTGCATTCCAGGAAATAATCTATAATGATAGTCTGTAACGTACTTGCTCATCTTTGTGTCAGGATGCTTTATCTATGTCCCAGCTGCAGCCATTCCTGCAGTGGAACCCTGGTTGTTTTTTTCTAACAGCCTAGAACAACAGAGTACAGTGCCTTAGGAAAAGAGTAAAAATAGTGTTTTCATTGTAGAAATGTGAACGTTAATTGCAGTATAATTATCCAAGGTCTCTTAGTGACTGTGTACAGGGAAGTCCTTAAGTTTTATGTTGCATCTGATAGACAGCACCCCAGGAACAGACTGCTGTGCTAGAAGGAGAGAATTGCACTAGGGTATCGGTTCTGCTTTGCTTAACCTGATCGCTATCATGAGTTCTGTTTTCTCAAACATGTGAATACCGTTTGGTGCCCCAGCTTGTCATGTTTTCCTTGCCTTTGCTGTGGCATCTGAATGCCCTTAGTAAACTAGTGATGTGTGAGAGTCCCTTTGAGGAATTCCTGACGCGTCTCCTGTTGTGAGGTCAGTACTTGGGTGGAGGCAAAATCAGCCCTGTGTTTGGGAAGGGGAAAGGGTCTTTGAGAGAAGGTGGCCATATGGAAACCAATGATGATGGTTTAAAACTGTTTACAACCAATGCTTAGTTAAAAAAACTAGGACTGTGACATTAAACTGGCTTCAGAGGCAGACTAGAGTTCGTTGGAGGGGTATGGACACAAGTATGATAGATACAGGACAGCTGACATGTGGGCAAGACCTTTTCTTCTCCAGCTTGGATGTCTACATCGTTTTCTCATGCAACTGTAAATGGAATAGATCTTGGTAGACCATCAAAGAGATGACCTGAATTACTTGTTCTGGCCAGGTGTTTTGGAAGGGGGGGAAGCTTCCTTACGAGCTGGTGATGAAATTTCAATTTATAATTATGACTGTAGTTTATAATAATAACTCTAATTATATATATAAACAGTTTAATCTACTATAATGTAATATGGTAACATTTGCTGAGCTTTGGCTGCTTTCAGATAGTGAAAATGTGCTGGTGGTTGTTGGCAAGGATTCAGAAACATTTGTCAAAATTTTGTGCACTATGTGAACAACAAAATTTTGTGTGTATTAAGCAATTATTAATTCTCTCCCATTATCTGTCAGATAAAGCTACAACTAACTCATTAACCAAAATTAATCGTAAATAAAGCTGATCTGTTGTTGAGAAGACTAATTAGAACGGTAATTGTATAATAATGATGCATTTAATTTCAAAATGCAGATTTAAAAGCTACTCCTTTTGGCAGTGATAAAGCAAGGTGTTCTGAAATGATGCGGGATGCTTATCGCTGTCATTGTCCTCTTAATTAATGCCACCAGGATTGCCTGTGTTTTCAGTCTTATTAGTGTCCCCTGTAGAGCACTCAGAAATGTCCTAATTCTGTTCACATTGAAGCCAGTGGTTAAGCTGTAATTTTACTTCAATGGGAAGAAGCTGCTATGTGGAAGTGCTAGTGTAAGACATTGCATGCCTCTGGCTTTACTACTGTCGCAGCGCATCCACATGTCTGAGCTCTGGGAATACTGGCTGTCCTTTGGGATTTGCTGCCGACTTGCCATGGAGATAGATCTGGAGTTTCAGGCCAACAAAACTGAATTGTGACTCAACGTTTTAACAATTATTAAGTGAGTAATTTTCCATGTTGTTTCATTACAGTATCTATTGCCCCAGGGATTATTTACAGTAGATTAACTTCCAGCAGTTTTTCACTTCTATACGTAATCTGGAATTTTAAATTAAAAAAGGAATTGTTTAAATAGGATAGTGGTTTTATTCCAAATTGCCCGGTTCTAACAGTAAAATTAGCATCACTAGTAAAGTCAGCAGGTGTACCTGCTAGCCTGTATGCACAATTTCTTGATTTTTTTTTTTTTAAAGATCTGTTGTCAAAACATATTAAATGCTGTTATGAGGTGTTGAATTTTTTTAGCATAGTGTGTTTTATTTTGACAAACTACTGTTTGAATCATTAACAAAGAAATGGGCTCTGGATACAGAATATTTTATTCACCTTGTCTCATCTTTTGTAATCACTCTACTGATTTTTTTCCTTCTGACTTGGTTTAGAGAGAATTACAGAACTGAAGCATTGAATTAATCTTGAATGTTCCTACTAATCACACTTGAAGAGAATATTGAGCATTATTACATTTTACCTATATTATTTTTAACTTTTTCACTGTGAGGTTTTTTTTTTTCTCGTGCTTCCTGGTTCATGGGGAGAAAAACCCTATGAGCATGTTTTAGTTACATCACTAATATTAGAACTGAGTAATCGGGTGGCTTTGGCAGCGGTCTCGTTTATAAATTGTTGGTGAGCAGATGGCTCACCAAGTTGGCATGCCAACTCCAAACTTTCACAATCATGAGTCAAGTTTTAAATTGCAAGATTGCCTTACATGCCATGAGGGTGTTTGTGTGTGTGTGTGTTTGTTTAATAAATGTAATTCTTGATGTACCTTCTCATTTCTGAGCTGTGTTTTCCAGTGAAGCATGGCTTTTCAGCAATCTCTGGGGTTGGGAATACCATTTGTTCTTAATTTGATGAAAGTGGAGATCTCATAGTCACTTATATGAAAACCTTGCTGCTTAGAAAAACCAGTAATATTGGGCTAAGTGACGTGAAAGTGAGACTTGGCAGTCCTGGCTAATGTCAAATAGCTCAGATGGTTGAGATCATTCACAATTATACTTTCAGCAACTCCTGGTTTGTACGCAGTATATTTGCTGATATCTGTAATCCTGAATATGCAAACCTGTGCCAATTTGTTTGTTTCCTGAGTGCAGGGCTTAAGTCGTTAGGTGACATAGAGTACAAATGTTACATTTTGAAATGCAGGAGTGAATATTTTCTGTAAGCAAAATGTAGCAATAAGGAAACAGAGGCGAGCTGGAGTGTTCAGATGTTCTTACTGTAAATGCAGTGAAGTTACAGAAGGGTCAGGTCTTGATCCACTTGAGAGTTTGGACAAATATTACTGGGAGGATTTTTTTTTTTTTCATATTTTTTCCTTTTTAAGCTATTCCTTCAACTAAAATTAACATGGTATATGTGGGTTATAATGCATTGTGGGACCTGTTAGAGAATGATAATTAGACCTTATTTCTAAATGATGCCACACAAAGTGTGCTGTTGTAAGTGCTAAACAACTGTGTTTCATCCATAATCATGTAATTGGTGTGTGCAGCTAATTAGTGTGTGTTCAATTTAGGCCCAGATTTTTTGGAAATGTCTCCTATTCTGGTCCTGATTTAGCAAAGCTCTTAAACAGATGATTAACTTCCATTGGCTTTAATAGGACTTAAGCACATTCTTAATCAGGGCCATTGTGTCAAATCATGTCTCTTGGTGACTATCAGAACAACCTGCCAGAGCCGTAGTAAAAATATCTGTAGGTTCTCTGTAAATTTAGATTAATCATTTATTTAACTTCTGAAGCATTTTATTTCAGAATCTGAAACTCTGTGTAGATCTCTCTCTCCTTTTCTTTCTTTCTTTTTTTTTTTTTTAAAGCGAATGGTTATTGTCACAATCTAATTGTATGTATAAAGTTTAAAGATTTTTAACTAGCTTGAAAGGAGGCTGTTTACATCAAATCTGCTCAATACACCTTTGCGATGGAGAAGAAGAAAATATGCATCTGAGTGTGCCTCGCTGGAAAATAAATGTCAGTGCTGATAGATATCTATGATAGAAAATTTGTGTGGGAGTAATAATTTAGTAATAAAATAGGTCAAATTAATTCTTATGCTGAAGGGGATACCTTACAATAACCATTTTGTAATTTTATGTTTGACAGTTTGCTCTGCATTATGTGGATAGGTGGAGCTGAGATAATGTAATCCATTTCCAGTTGTAAACAAGATTGCTTTAAGAGCTGCTGTAGTAAGATGCATGTTGGCTGACTTTAAGCTGAAAGGTAATTGCCTCTGAATATTAATGTGCATGTGGGGATTTTGTTTTTAATTCTGGGATTTCATCTTTGCCCTATAGCAGCTCTGAAGAGTCCCTTGTTTTCCCAAACCCCACTTTGCTGCTAATTGAAGCTGATGGCAAGTGTTAGGCTTTGGGCCTTTTGCTTTTTTTTTTTTTTTTGTGTGGCCTGTGCACCTTGGAGAATGCTGCTTTCTTTGCCTGTTTTCGTTTTTTTTTGTTTGTTTGTTTGTTTGGGTTTTTTTTTGTTAACCACCTTTTGACTAGGTGGGCTTTTTTGGTCACGCCCTTGCTGTTCTACAGCAGCTATGACTAGTTCTGGGCTAGGGGAGCAATGACAGTTTATGAGAAAGGGGAAAAGCTGCTGCACTAATTGAATTGTAGCCTCAGAGAAATGAGCGTTAGGGTGCTGATCCTGTGCTGTGTAGCTGGAGAGGTTCCTCTGGAGTAATTTAGGAGCTATCCAAAGCCCAGTGCACTTCATGGGAGATTCTCCACCTAGTTCCGCATGCTTTTGAAGCAGGCCTTTATCATGGGGGCAAGTTGTAGGTAGTGACAAGCTTAGTCTGGGGAGACATCAGCTGGCTGCATTTGTATATCAAGTTTTTTATGCATGAAAAGCAACAGCCAGATTACAATTAAGTTGTACCTTGTCTTTTCATTTAAATTCTAGTATGTGGCTTCTATGAGCTATTCTGTTACCCACCGCTTATAGTGAGGCTCTGCAGCGAGTACAGTGGGATTAGTATTGAGCAGGGTATAACTGCAGCTCTGCTCCGGGGCAAACTGCAGGCAAACAGTGCTGCAGGAGCCTGAAAATCTGTTGTGTGCCGGGTTTTAACCTGCATGTGTTTTAATGGCACCGGATGTGTGGGCTGTCATTAGTTAGGACTGTTAAAAGATGTTATAACTGGCAAGTGCCCCACATGTCCTTCTAGCAGAGATGACTATTCTTAAGCCAAGCATTCAAAGCAGAGTTCAATGTGCCTCAATCTCTGTGGCAATGCCAGCAGTTTTGCTAAAAAAGAAAACCAAACAACAAAATGGGGTATTTTTAGCTTGGATCGATGCACTGATCCAGTTTACTGCATGGTCTCACACAGTGAGAGGGTGATGTGTGAGCAGGGGTTGGGAGCTCCTGGTACTGATGTTTCTGCAGAGGGAAAGATGCTGAACTGTGCTAATACTTGGAGCTAATGCATCAGTACATTGTGTTGATCAAGGAGGCAGCAAATTGGCTTTTCTACTGCCTCTGCCCTGGCACAAAGGTTGGTCACCTCTTGCAGAGAGGCACTGGCTTCGCAACCAGTCCTTCAGCAGCTCCCATTTAGCTTGTGACCCACAGTTGGGCTATAACCTCCTACAATGTCTCTGGTTAAACAGTGGGTAGAAGATAGGTGGTGTTACAGGTGGCAACCACTAAACAGAGCCAGACGTGAATCTTCCCCATTCCTGCACCTAGCACAAACTTTGGGGTAATGAAGTTTTTGGTTTAGAGTGATTTTTAAGTCTCCATAATGCCTCGTCTCCAGTGACTTGGTCTGACACTTCTTGAATTCAAGGGGAGTCCTTGTGGTAATTCAGTCTTTTTTGCAACATGATGCTGCTTGTAGCAAAGCTGTTCTGTGGATGCCTTTGCTAAAAAATTAGTTGGCTACAGAAACATTTGACTGTAGGCTGGTAAAAAGAAAAAGTGAGGATGTGTGGGTTTGTGAATGTATGTTGCCCATTAAGGAGTCTCACTTTATGGTGGGGCTGCTTCATTACTATGATAAAAATAACATAAAAGGATTCTAATAACTAATTAACTTGTTCACTAATGGATCAAGTATTGTCTTAAGGGCAGCAGTTTAAAAGAGTCTGTTTAATGAAAGTTGACTGGAGGTATGTCCTGTGGCTATTACAAACTTTGTTTTATAAGAGCATGTATTTTTCAGTAGCTCCTTGCCGTGCTGTAATGTGGTTGGAGTGGGAGAAATAGAAAACTGGCCATTTCCCGGCAGATAGCGATAAGTTTCTACTCAAGTCAGAATGCTCTATACACTGTGATAGGTTTATAATTATTATCCTAAGATTGATGTTTTTTGGGGGGAGTGTAAATTTCTGCAGCAGTAATCCATTAAGAAATCAATAATCATTCCATCCTGAAATGCAGTTTCTGTACAACATTATAAATACACACCAAAGATTTGAAACTCTGCTTGTCTCCCCTTCTCCGCCCCCCTCCTCCTGATTCCCTGAACTCCAAGTTCAATGTCCTTTGTCAAGTCGGAGAAGCAATTATGTGGTAGGGCTGTTCTGCTGGAAAACCCAAGGTTGGTGGTATTAGCATAATCCCGAGAGCCAGTAAAACTCTGTAGTGTGAACTTTGCTTTCCCCCAATACCCTTTTGATCTGGGGGAAATTCCCCCTCTCCTCTGCCTCGGTTTCATCCCTAGTAGGTGGGGATGATGAAGATTCATGCCTTGTTTCTCTGTATAGGATCGTGGAGAGGAAGTGTTGTATAAGTGCGAAGTCGTGGTATGCGTACATTTCCTTTTCCTCACTCCTCCTCATTCAGTCTTGGTTCTCCATCTAATAGTACAGAGGTTTGACTATTAGAGGCCAGCACGTCCTGCAACACTTCCCTTTTTGCTCTGAATTCTCCTCAGCTGGGCAAACACATTTTGAAGTGCTGCTGTAAGTTATCCCCTGATCTAAAGAGCTGGAAACCTACTTTATCTCACAGTAAAGGTGTTTGTAGCTGATAAACAGTAGACCGTATGAAGGAAATTGAGAGTATTATTTATGTTTCTTGGTGGAAGGCTAAATTGTATGGAGCAAGGTGCTGGGCTGGGCTGGTTTTGATCTTGCAAAGAAAATTGTGTAGTAAGAGCCACAAAACATGGAGTACTTTGAATATGACATTTCCATGTCTTTTGTTTTCATTCTTCCTCTATTTCCTTTTCATTAGGGCTGGTGGGAAAATCAGTTTTAATGAAAAGTGCCGCCATTTTCCATTTGAGTTTAAATTAGTATTATTTTTAGCCAGCTGTGCTGTTGATTGAAAAATGGGGCGTTCTTTAATTAGTGAGTTGTGTCTTACATCCATGATACTGGTTGTCCAGGCCTAATTTCACTCCATTTTCTCATCTGCCACAATAAAAGGCATGCTGAGCTTGGGATGGGTGTGATAACTCAGTACCTGCCTTTTACTCTTCTGAGAACATTGTCATATAGTGCATGGATGCTCATCAGCCTTTTCAGCTTTGAGAGGGAGAGAAAGACCAGTGTGTTCATTGCATCTTTCCTTTTGAATTTGAGAATCTCAGCTTATGTCCAGAGGTCTAGCAAGTGTAAAGTCATTTGCTTGTGATTTGGCACATACGTACCTTGGCTTATCAGAGCAGGCCATGAGAATACCTACACAAAATCATTCATGTATTTCAGTGTTTGCAGGCTTCTATCTTAGGCAGGGGGTGTGAAAGAGGGGGTGATGAATGGAACTGGACAGTTGGAAGCCAAACACTGTTTTGCATCTTGCTGTAAAGCAATTTAAGGCTACTGTCATGGTAAATTCCCTCACTATAATCTTGTATGGGGAGAGCTTTCATGTGGGGCTTGATTGTGGGACAGCTTGACTTTCACTGGTTTGCACTGGAAAGTGTGAAGTTGTGATTCTAATAGGAAAAGGCCCATATGCCAGCAAAAAAAGGTGGCCTTGTCAGTTGTGTTCAGTAGGTTTCCATTCTACATTGACTTTTTGCCTGGTGAATTGCTTTTTTTCATCTTTACGGCCACGAACCTCATACTGAGTTGCTTTTTCATCAATAAAGAATAGTTCTTCATTTACCTAAAACTGTCCCTCTTGCTCGGATGCTGGCAGCATGTGAGTTTAGCAAGGGCTGGCACTTTACGGGTTTTCACTGTTAATGCAATACCTTGTAACTTGCATCACTTGTCCATTGGCTCATGTACCAATCAATGGCTTTTATACATCAATACAATTCTTAATTTTGTAATTTTTTTTTTTTCTTCCTTCTGGTCAATTTACGATGTAGAAGCAGCAGTTGATGGACAGCTGATTTTTCTGCAATGATTTGCTGAAGTGTTCATGCAAATGACATGTGGCTTTTCAGCGAAATAGGAAGAGTTTATCACATCTTTTTGGGTTTTACCCATTACCTTTTTTTTCCAGTGGTTTGCAGAATGGTGGGTGCTAAAAGCCCAATATCAGCTCACAGGATGCTGAGTTTAGCAGATAGGGCTTTATTAGTTCTCAGTTGCATTTGTCTTTACTTCACAAGTCTCTGTTTAGCATTACCTGCGAGTGGTTATTTTCCAGTGTGGTTTTCTAAGACAAACCTTTTTTTGCTTTTTGTTGTTGCTGCTGGGTTTTGGTTTTTTTTTTGTTTTTTTTTTTCTTGAACTCCTAAAAGCTCATCGTCGTGTATATAACTCTTATGACTATGTGTGTGTCCACTGGTAGCTTGAATGGCAAGGTACAGAAATCGGTGTAAGTGGCTCTTTCGAAAGAAAATTCTTCAAAGAGAAATATTTAACAAATTGAGCGATTACGAGATGCCTTCTCAGTCAATAAGTTAGCGTTAATTGGCTGCGTACAAAGCATTTTTAAACAACTTCCCTGAAGATTCTGCATATTAGGCTTCGAGTGCCTTTCTGGTGAGGCTAGACTGTGAGGCTACTTTCAAAGCCCAGTTTCTTCTAAAAAGTGCTTATTTTCAATTTATTATTTTTTTTTTAATTTCCAGACTCAAAATAATTTTACATTGTAGCTATGGGTCTTACTGAGTGACTTGAAGACTGTTTAATAACAGCTTTTCGTTTCTTCTTTTTTGTGTGTATGTGCCCCCATGCCCCAGGAGTATCATATATTCTAGTGACTGCAAACTGATGCTCTAGAAAACAGTTGCCAGCCTCTCTCTGCCCGTGGGCTGTAGTAACAGTGTTGGAAACTTTGTATTCAGGTCTCTGTGTCACCTCATTTTTCTATTTCTGTTGCTGTGAGCATTATCAAAGTCTCCCAAGTGCGACACATTGACCACAAGCCATGTGTTAAGGGCCAACGGTCCTAAACTGCTAGTTAAACTTTATGCTTGCAGACCTGGCTTGAACCCTCTTGAAATTAAAAGCAGAAAAGAGCCCCAGGCCCCCTTGTTAGTGCTAGCAGGCTCTGGATAAGGTACAGAAAGGGTATTTCATCTAAAGGTTTCAAAGCCCTCTTTAATGGCAAACAAGCAGCATCCTCTGTACTTTGAAAGAATGGAGGTGGGAGAAGAACTTACCCTTTCTTTTATCAAGATCCACCTGTCTTTGGGATGCCTCATTTGGGATACTGTAGGCCTTAATTTTAGAGATGCCATGGATTGCTAGACCATTTCAAAACGGGTCAAGAATACATGAAGCTGCGCTCTTGAAGAGGTGGTCCTAAGTGACTTGGTCAGTGACATGCAGTGAGTCAGTGACTGAGCCACAAACAAGCTGAAACACCTGTCTTCCAGCTGTGAGTTCACCAGACTAGCATTTCCTACTCTGTGAGTTGTGTAGAAGTGTTATATGTATTTAATGAAGCGCGCCCCCCCCCACCCCCCCCCCAAATGTCAATTCTAAAAGTCAAGGTAAACTGTAAGAAAGAAAGAATCCCTAGCATAGAATCGGTAGAATTACGTAGTTCAAAGCTAAATGCTTTTTCTTCCTTAAATGCTTGTCCTGGAAATTGTCCTTCCATTCTGGCCCACCAAAGGCCCTCACTGAGTCTCAAGGTGAAGGAGGGTAGTAGTTCTTAAATCATTTGGGCAATCTGTATTCAAATGGAGAAACGTTAACAACTCTTGTTCAGGCTAAGTCTCCTTAGCTCGGTTGGGTAAAGGAAGGGGGAGTAAATCATTGAGTAGGTATATCTTCCATTCAGCAGGAGCTGCACATGATGGGATTATTAGTATTTCTAAACTAAAGCCCCTGACAGATCCTTGGATGCTTAAAGCTGTTGTGATGCTTTACCAGATGGTTCAGAAACTCAGACTGGAATATCTCATTGGCTGGTGCCGAACAATGACATTTCAAACCCACACGTTCATTTGGATTTTAATTTTCAGGAGGATTAAAGCTTTTTGGGATATGGGCTGTCTCTTTCCATATATATGCTCAGCACCTTATGTAGTTCAGATGCTTTTGCAGTGTCTTTATAATTTGTCACATTAGTTATGAAAGAGCAGTTTGGACGGTTGCACATTTTTAGCGATATACCTGGTCCACCAAAGCACCGACAGGATAAGTGTGCAAGTTGTTGCCTCGCTTAATGCAATGAGCAAAGGCTGCAACTGCTTTGTCTTGTATCTGGTAATTGTGTGAACCATAATTATGCTGAAACGTGCCATTTCTGATGCTGTATCCCTCTGTTCTTTTCACTTTTTGAATCTTGCCTTTGAAGCCCCAATCCTGCAAATACAAGTTAGGCAAACGCATTCGTATCAAGTGGAGTGTTGATGTTTATTCCTGCTAGGTGTTGAGCTGTTCAGTCCTGACTCTACAAAGTACTTTGAATGAGACCCTGCTGCTCTGGGGGAGAAGATCAAAGGAAATTGGTTGGGTTTTACTCCCTTTCAGTCCCATGGCATTGTGAAAACAGGATTGAGTGCTCCTCAGGCAAAACTAAAAAAAAAAAAAAAAAAAAATAGTTTAGGGCCTGCCAGGTTAGGCAGCCCTCCCTGCTGCCCACATGACTGTCCTGGTTAGAACTAGGACCTTTCTGCTACTTCTCAGCTGCCTTGAAGCAGAGATGGGAGTATTACTAGTAAATTCCCTTCTAAATTCCTTAGGGCAAAGATTGCTGTTTTGTTGTGTGTAGATATATCAGGTGGCTGTAGGTTACTGTGTAAAAATGTAAGTGCACAGATGATTTGGGGATCAGGGGAAGGATTTGAGCTTAGTGTTTGAGGAATGGAAAACTTATTTATAGTGCTTTTTTAAACAACAGTGTTAATGTGCATTCTACAGAGCAATGAACCAGGATGCTTTGATGATGAGTCTGAGAGGTTTTGCTTTTTTTTTCTGCCCTCTCTTACCCTTGACAACTCTATTAAGAGAAAAACATTTGTGGGGAAAGAGTTTATGTTGAGAAGAAAAAGGATATTTTGTATAATTATTTTTGTGTTAGACTCGTACATTCAATCCCACTGTTCTCCATATGATTCATTCTATTTGTACACGACTGCACAGTATTAAATAATGTGAATTTTTTTATCTGTTAAACAAGTATTCCCTTAGCTTGTCACAAAAAGCTGACACATGTTTGTTCTTCAGTCAGGGAGTTCTGCATCTGTCGACACTTCAGACATAATCAGTATAGATTTCAGCAGCTGATTAGTGCTCACCTCTAACCAAACTGAGAAACTGCTCCTCCAAATGGTAACAAATAATATCCTAATTAGTCCTCCGCATAACAATAGCGGGAGTCTTAGCTGAAAGCTACTGATCTCTGAGGCCTTTCTGTTCTAGTCTGCTGGCTTTACAGACTGTTATATCAGCTTTTATGCTGAGCTTTTATTCCCCCTGCCTCAAAATGCCTCACAGAGCAATTAATTATGCACCTGAAGATAGGCATTAGGCACGCAACAGTATTCCACACACAGTTATGAACGTTTCATTAGTGCCAGTTAATTTATGTGTGATTATGAAAGCAAGAACAGGAATGTTGGGCAAGACTCCAGGATTATCCTATAGCACTTGTAGCTGTTAAGTGTCCCTGTGAAGCTATTTGACCTGGCCAGCCAGTGCAGACGAGCGCGGCTCGCACTGCCTTAAATACTGTTTTGCTCAAAGGAGGAACCCACAGAGTGAATGAAGCAGAAAATGAAGGGAGGACAAATGGAGAGCAACTCCTCTGTACTTCAGTGACTGGCTGGTTGTGACAGCACCAGGTTTTACCAGGAAGTTTTAAATGGGTTTATGCTTTTCTGAGTCTGATTAGCTAGTTAACAAAACATGCCCATCCCTGTCTATTAAATTCTGTGTACTTCCTCTTAGCTAACACTATTTTGCACAAGCCTGGGGTTTTTGAATAAATGTCCACAAAGGCATAATTTAATAAGTATCACTCGCAGGGATGGCACAGTAGCCACTGGCATATTTCAGGACAAAAATCATGTGAGCAACTATAGCTGGATTAGCGTGACCTCAATAGTATGAAGAATTGAGGAAAGAAAAGAGGGAGAGAGAATGAGGGGGAAAATGCCTTAAGATGCCTTCAGGAATACGTGCATCCAAAGTTGTCCAAAGGCAGGCTGAGCAAGCTGGACGCCAGAGAACATAAATATCCATTAGTTTAAAATGGAAGTTTTAAAATGTCAATTGGATTTTCAGGTTTGATTCAATAACTTTTTAAAATCCTGCTTAAGTTTGAAATTGAGAGCACCTATTTTAAAACATAAATTGACTGTAACAGAAAAATCACTTAAATAACAGCAAAAGTGCTGCTTAAATATTTGCTGCTGAAATGTTAAAGAATGTCTAGCTACTAAAATTGGAGATGTCACAAAATCAGCACCTAAAAGCAGAGCTTGTTGCTGAAAGTGCTTTATTACTATAGTTGTTGCTTTTTCTGTTGGTACAGGCATATTTTCTTCAGTTTATTCAGAGTTCAGTCAAAGTGGGTGAGACGGCTAGATGAAAAAGCAGAAAGATTTGTTCTCCTATGCAAGCTGGTGAATAAAAACTGGTTTGAGAGGTTGAGGACAATTCCAATTTACATTCTGGATAAGGTTGACATAAATAATGAATTTAAAAATCTAGAAAATGAAGCTGTTAATTATCATTATGATATTAACATGTAAAGCAAATGTGTGAATAAATGAATGTTAAGCTTTTTAAATAAGTGCATGGTATATCCCCTGAGGTAATAAAAAGAAGTGCCTGATGTACTATAAAGCTTACATTTATTTGCAGAATCACTGGTCTCTGTGGCTAATAGCTGTTGTTTAGAAAACAACTGAGAACTCCAAATGCAAGACAAGGTTAAGCTACTGTATTTAAACTGAAGGTTCCTGGTTGCTTTTTAAAACCCTGACTTTAAAAGGTGGTTAAATAACTTGATTATGAATTGATTCACCGTGTCTTTATCTTTAATAAAATATATTTAACTTAGAAACAAGCAACACAGTATACCTACTCTATCTGCATTTTGGTAGGGCAGCTGATATGCTGTTACTGAGAAAGTTGTTAGTTAAACTAAGAAGGTAGAAATTGATAAAGCTATTATAAAGCACATGAGAAAATGTCTAAATGGAAGACCATGGCAGGCTATAATAGATGGGAATTACCAGGCTACAAGAAGGTTGCAAGCTCCTTTGGGTTCAGTCTCAAAAAGGATTTGTTTCAAATATTTGTTAAGGAATTGCCATTAAAAATGAGGAGGTACTGATGTATCTTCCAAGTCAAATCAGAAGGCAATATCAATGTGAAAAAGAATCGAAGTGACACACTTGGGCTGGAGCAGTGAAAATGAGGTGAAAACTGATAGTGCAAGGTCAGACACACAGGGACTAATAAGAATTTCTGTTGTAACCTGCCTGCCTGAAAATGACAGAGGAGGAAAAAGATCTGAATGTTTTTAGGTGACACAAGATGTCTGTCAGGCACCAATGTGATAAAGCTACGAAAAAGGCACATGCCATGATGCGATATTGCAGGAAAAGTGTTTCCAGTGGAGAAGGGAAATACTGACGCTGTTTGACAAGCCTGAGAACCAGGGTAGCTTAGCCCACGCAGAGGTGTATGCTTCAGTGACTAGACATCTTCCGTTTCATGAACTCCCTTTTCAGACTAGTTCAGGAATCTCTCCCCTCTGTCAAGAACTGAAGGTGTATTCTGCCACGTTGAGTCAGCCTGGTAAGTTAAACCTTTAGGAAGAGCATGGGATCGGGCCCACTGAGATGTACAGGAAGGGGTAAATAACCATTAGGGTGGCAAGCTATTTAAACTTACAAAACTGTCACTAGAAGCAGCAGACAACAAATAAAGCAAAGTTACCCTTTTGCTTCTGCCAGCGTGTGGGCAGGAGTCTGACACGTTTGTGAACGGGATCATATGGCATGATGGCCTGACAGTGGGGGGCTGAAAGTCACGTAGGGCAATGCAGCACCTTTTCACTTCATAGAGGTCACCAAATGCGTGGCCTGTCAGGAGCCATAAACAACAGCTTCCTCATCTTCTCAAATTCTCGAAGGCTGATGTCCCTCTCGGCTCTGAAGTGCAAGCCAAGGCCTGCAATGCCAGGGCACGTATTTGGTCTTGGTTTCCGTGGGCCACACTTCAACTGTGCAGCAGCAGAAACGTCGTTTCCATGTCCTGTCCATGACTTCCTGCAACTCTGGCATGAGTTTGCTACCCTGTTGATTGACATGAGCTCCAGCAGGAAAACCAAGGTTTTCCTTGGCAAGACAGGTCTGTAACAAGGAAGCAGTTGCCTACCAGAAGCGCTGAGATACATTCAGGCATGAACTCCCTTTAGCTGGATGAGATGTTCCATATTTTACTATAGAGCTAGGGAAGCTCGGAGGACTAACGGTCTGGGTTTTTTGTTTGCTGTGCCACAAGGCAACACAAAAATGAAGGTCTTTAGACATTTGAGTTTCTTCTTCTGATGAGAGGAAGGTGAAAGAAGGAAAGGCATCTCACTGAGCAGCTGCGGAAGGAGTCTAAATGATGTGATGTTTTGACACTGTTCAGTGTTGCTCTTTCATTAGCTGTTGGGAGCAAGGTGAGTTCGTTTCTCTGTAATAACCCTTGCTATCCAAGTTCAGGGCTGGTCATGCAGCAGGCTAAGTATTTTGAGGTGGATAAGAATGAATAGAGAAAAATTAATTTTGTAAACAATACGTCCCTATTTCTAATAAATATCATTAAAATACATATGTTCTAGTCCGACATTTTTCCCTTTAAAATTGTTTCATACCCTCTATATGCATTTTAAGTGACTTTCATGTTATTTTCTGTACATCTATACTTAGAACCTAACCTGGAGTACAAGGGAAAAGCTAGATCAAGAGAGTAAGTGTGAGGATTCGGTGTTCCTCACTGGCAACAAGTGACAGTAGGTATGGAGTCTGAAAACCTAGTGTGTTTGTTTCCCTGCTCGCTTTGTTCAGGGCAAGGTTAAGCCCATCTTCGATTTTAAATGAATAACTAGTGGCAGAAATCAAAGCTCAGGCCCGTGTCTGGCGCACTGGAGATTTAACTTTCCCATGGCTAACTAAAATTCTAATGGCTATGAAAATTCTGGCTGAACCATAAGTACTTTTTCTTTATAGAACCTACTGTAAATTGTGTATAAATATTCTGGTAAACTTAGCTTTTTTTTTTTTTTTTTTTTAAGACATTCGTACAGAACTAAAATCCTCAGTTGGCGCCAAATTTTCACTTGGTGTAAAGTGCCATAAGTATAGCCCTAATATAGGGCTTCTGATCTAGAGCATCTGATGTTCTGGTTCACTAACTATTGTTTATTTCATTTTTTAAAATGTGCCAGCATTTTTATTTAACGTAAAACTCCATAATAAAGCATTGTTTGGTTTCCTTTCCCATACAGATATCACAAGAAGAGAAGGAATGTCGGTTTTCTGTAATATGGTTGAAATCAAGAATTCAGTCTAATGATCAAAATTCAATTTTATAATCAATTTTATAAAGTCTCCTTTACTATGAAATAGGATGTTGTAATGTCCCTTCTCTCAGGCAAACAAGGTATACTGCCCAGATAGTAAATGAGACAGGATTAATTGGGGCAGGCTAACTGGAATTTTTGGACAATAGCTAGTAGGCCAGTGTTTTCTTACAAAGAATAAATTATATAATGTCTTTGAGATTTGTAAATGTGCACGTTAATGCCAAAACAGTCTAGGATATATTTTCAAAGCAATGTTCACTAATCCTGTTAACAAATAATGGGATTTATGCATGTACCTCCCATGAGCTGCTTTGGAAACATACCCTTAAGTGTCAGAAGTTTTCCGGACACAAGTTGAAGACTTACTGTATTCTTTAAAGACTAAGAATACGGATTTCCCAATGCTCTCAGCTTTTATCATATGTAAAGTACATACTGGAAGAAACTACTACAAGTGATTCTTAAAAAAATATTATAAAAAAAAAATATCAAGACTACCGCAAAATTATCTTTTAATGCAGAATTGTCGTGGTCCTGGGCTGCCTGATGCAACAATGAAAGAGGGGCTTTTCTAGCAGATATAGATATAGAAGAATATATCTATAGTGATATTCAGGAGAAAGGCTATTCTAACCACCCTTACCTCAAGATATCTTGTCTGTCAAACCTGAACAATAAGAAATTGTATATTTATATGCATTGAATATTATTTGGTGTTTTCATGGGGTTTTTTTGAGGAGTAAGATTCACCACGGATTAGTACCTGCTCACCCCGAGGCTGATTCTTGGAATATGGTAGTTCGTTATCTCATGGACAATGTGACGAACAGGTATCAGTTCTTGCAGATTTGTTTCCATGTCTACACCTGTTTCCACTGCTGGGTTACTATCTCTACAAGGGCTGCTTGACAAGAGGAAGGAAAAGCACGTTTTGGTTGAAAACTGTCACCGTGTTTTTACCAATTTCCTTTAAATGGAAGAGTAAACATGATGTATATATTTTTATTTATTTATTTTTTTAATCAAGGAATTTGTTTGCTGGAGGCAAGCTGAAAAATGGCACCTGGGGTCTATGGGTGCAGACCTCAGCGTAATACAGCATCCTTTAAATATTGCATTAGCAATATTAATAAGGCCTGACAGGTCTGGGACTTTTCTGTGCCCGTGGCCTGCAATAAAGCTGGAGGAAAGCAGAACAGTTGACTTGAGAAATATCTGTGTCTAAAAGCCAGGAAGCAGAGAAGCATCTTCCTCTGTTCTCATGGTAGTTCTGCTGAATAATCACTTGGCAAATAGTGGTGACATGCTAGAGAAGCTCACGGTTGCGGTTTAGGTATAGGATATTTTCAGAGACCAAAGGCTTTGGTAACTTTTAGCTGGATGTAGGGCATGCTGTGTGGTAAGAAGGGTAAGTTTCCTCTTTTTCTTAAACCATGTCAGTGATCTGCAGCCTTTGAGGTACTTAGCGCAGTGCAAATGAGCAAAGCCGATGTTTTTTTGTCTGCTTGATGGTGGTGGAACTAGCAAAGTTGGGGACAGTTTAGGGAAAGGAAACAGTCTTTGGAATAATTCTGTTTTTCAGGTTTCTTCTTTCCTGAAAAAAAGTGTTAGGTTACCTGTGCTCACTCTTATTCCTTTTGAGCTACGGAGCTGTATTTTTGCTATTGGCTGGCTTTTCAGCAGAGACTGGTCCAACACAAACCCATTGATCTGGGAGCTTAGGTGGATTCATCCAGAACTGAAATTTAGTAAGTGTCCTCTAAGCTCAGTTAAGAGCTTCAGTTTTCTTCTCCAAGTTAACATTTGCCTGAGTTAACCAGGCGTTGAAGCAAATCTGTTTACTTCTATTCCTTTTAAGCGGCTCCTTCTTTTCTGGACCTTTTACCACTGTGAAACAGTTGGCGTGTGAACGATGTCTGTCCCTCCTGTACTGATACAAAATTTCAAAAAGGTCTCCTAGAAATTGTGTCTTCCGCTGAGAGTCAGCCTGCTGTCTTCAGTCGTTCTTCATAATGTATGGGTATTGGCAATGGGCATTTTCCATGATTGCTTTTCATTGAGCTGTTTCTGGAATAGTAATAATGTGTCCTTGAGGAATTGAATTGGGATTTATAGAAGTTAGTGAATATGGGTATTTAGCACATGTCTTGGATCTGTTCGGTAGCACAGTTTGGTTTAACAGTTATGTACTTGTTTACTTTTGACTAATCCACTCGCCATTCACTGGGGGTCTGAAGACACTAGCAGGTGCCTTTGGCTTGTACAAGATTCCAGTGTGCATCTAAGAGCCTTGTTGAATGAAGCCTTCTAGAAGAATAACCACATACTCTGCTTTTTTTACTGGTTCTCGTATACTATTGGAATTTCTCAGCCTCATTTTTGCTGTGATCCCTAGCTAAGACTGGAGGAACCTTTAGTGTCTTTAGTCATGGTAGAGGCAACGGTATCTCAGTTCCCTTAAGCTCCATCTTGAATTTGGCTAGGCTTTCTGCTCACTCTCCTCCACAGCTTTTCTACACCTTTTCTAGTTTCCAGAACAAATGTCTTTGAACAAACAGCCCATGTAAATACAGGCTAAACATTTTTTTTTTTTCCTCTCTTGACCAGTGTGCTGGGTTGTGGTTTGAGTACTTTGTATACTAACCCCCGAGTATGTACTATGTAGGCACACATGGCTGTATACTGGGGAAGCTACTTCAGGTTCACATCTACCAAACGCCACTTAACGTATGATGGCTCTGCTCCTTCGCTGATCTAGTCCTGTTTCAATTTAGTTTATGTTACTTTTTAGCAACTGTAAAACAATGTGCAAATGTTGTACACTGAAACATGGAATGGGAGAGCAAACCAAAATCACATTACGGACTTACTTCTGTCAAGCACATAAATAGGCAAGAAAAGCCTGTATGAATAAATTAGTACCTATGTATTTTTTAAAAGAGGTTTAAACTGACCTCTGGAGTGATCTTTTGATTTCATTCCAACCTGAAATATTTTCACTTTTGGTACCCTTTGGCTCCGGCTCTTAACTATATTTACTGTATAGGCTCCTACTTTAGATCTTCTTCCAAAATTCTTCACCTTAGCTGTTGCTGTCTAGTGCAGAATCTTGTGAAATGCTTTTTAGCGCTCTGAGTATACAACATCCCCCAAAATTCCTTCACGTCACTGAGATATCGTCCCTGGGAATTCCAGAGGCTTTGCTAAGCATGACCTCTTCGGCCTCAGTCCAGCCGCCGCAACCTTAAGCACATTGCTTTCCACATTTTCCTAGCGTTTTCATTCTTAGGGCATGCAGTTTCCAAAACTTTATCCCTGCAGTTCATTTTCAGCATTATAGCTAATAATGTTACCACTTACCTCTTGACCTGATACAAAGTGATACTAAACTGAAGGCCTTTCCAACATAACTCACTGAAGATTAAGCCTCTGTCGTAGAAATCTTGGTACAGGGTCACTTGTGTGACAGCATCATTCTTGTGATGGACTAGGGAGTTAAGCTTCTTCCAATATAAAAGCTCATATTTCTTTCAGAAGTTTGATAGGAATAGAAAAGTTTTTTGGCTTGTTACTTATGGGGATGCAAGTTTGTGGCCTTCCTTCATTTATTTTGGATGATATTATCTGAAAACAACGTAATATGCTTATTTCTGGTTTGCAGAGAAGGCATTTTTAGAGCAAGCTGATAGTGAGCCAAAGTCTCTGAAACCTTAAAGTTGTGGTTAGCAGGCAGCCAGTCTAGGAAATTAGGTCACCATTACCTCACTCTTTTTTTTTTTTTTTTTTTTTTTTTTTCTTAAATAATTATATATTTTTTAATTCTGCAGTGTATCTTGTAGTTGAAACTGTTGCTGTCTTACCAGTGACACCCAAGATGGATTGGATCCCAAGCTGGCAGCAGGAAGGAGACCAAAGGAAGGGTCTGAGGATTCAGAGGGATGAATTCAGAGTGTGAAGACAGTGCCAGGAGCAGCAGCAGTAGCAGAGATGGCTGGCTTATTTGGGAAGGAGAGTCTGAGCATGAACTGGTCTTTGACACCATAGGAGTGGGTTGGGTTTGGGGCTCTGGGGGATTTGCAGAGCTCATGGTGGGAGTTGCTTCCTTGAGGACTGCGGCTCAGCAGAGAGGAGGCCAGGCACAATCATGGTTCTTGGGGGGAGGTAGTTGCAAGCGTTCTGCCTGCCTGAGTGGGTATTTGCCTCTGTGCTCTCAGCTGTTACAGCCTCCACTGCAGCAGAAATCATCCCCGTGTGGGCTGATGGGATGAGGTAGGAGCAAAAGTAACTTGAAAACCCATACCTATTTATATAGATACAAAAAAATTTAGATTTTTCTTCTCTTAGAAATGCTATTAGCAGAGTCTGGGAGTAGCTGAAAGCTTTATTCCCATCTGTTACACTGTGCATGGCTCTTCTAAGGTGTGACCTTATCAAAGCTGGAATCAAAACACAAAGTGAAACTCAAAGCAGGCTTGATCTAGTTGAGATTCCCTTCAGTAGACCATGGCAGTGGGGAACAATGGATATGCTGCTAAGTTCATTTTTTTCCTTAAGTGTGGTTTTATTGGCAATTAGCGTGTAAAAATAGTACTTACTGGCTTCAGGATCCTTCCCCCTTCTTTCAAACTTGTATTTGCTCACTTTGCCTAAAAATAAGGGAGGTTTCTATTCCAACTGTAGTATTGATTGAGCCAGTAGAGTCATAACTACCCTATTAGAAGAACAGGTATTTATGCCTCGTCAGTGGGATTATTTGTTAAATTCCAGCTGCAGACCTTTTGCTGTTGAGTTTTCTTCATGGTCCAGGAGGAGAACAATTTAAATCTTGGATTAGTCTTCCAGGCCCAGGGATATCCTTTCAGAGAAAGCTAGCATATGGTTGTATGGAGATGGACTTTTTTTAAAAAAAATTTAGTTGCTTTTCACGTGTGCTTTCAGTGCCTTGTGAGGGCTTTCATGAGTCAGTGGGAATATTGTGATTAACTTGGTCATGGTATGTTGTAGGGAGAAAAGAGACTGAAAAGGGAAAGGAGGGATCCAGTGGGAAGACCTTGTTATTTGTACTTGTCTGTAATCCCCTGACTCCGACAGAGTAGACTACTCAAGCAGATAAAGGCAAAATTGGCATCTCCCCCATTAACCCGAGTCACTCGGCCTGTACTTAGCGTCTAGGGAAAATGTTTTACCCCATAGGTTTGTCTTTTTGGAAGGGTGGTTATTTTGTGGGAGGCAGTTCTTGATGCAAGTTGGAAGATGGGAATTGTATTTTCTGTATTGTTGAATTAGCTTTCAGGAGCTTAACAAATAATAAAGCACCAGCCTTCACTTTTTTTTTTAAACTTTTTTTTTTCTTTACTACTTCACCTGCGGCAGCTTCAGTTTACAGACTCCATTCTTGTTGTGGAAATTTTATTGTGTGACCGTTTCCTTGTTTAGTAATACAGTTGCTTGGGAGGAAGCAACTTTATACTTTTGATCTAATTTTAAAGCCTCAGAATAGGTCATTCACTCCTCCAAACAATTTCTAAAGATTTTCAAATAAGGCATAACTTGATTTAGAAGGTGAGGAGTAAAGTGTCAGGGCCAAAACTTTGAAGGAGCTTTTATGTGTAACCTTATTGGGATTTTTAATGGGCTAAATACAGCACTGTAGACAGAAGCTGTAAGCTGAGAAGCCCTCCATCTCAGCAGATCCTTGAGGATATGCCCTTGGGAGGGTTTCAGACTGCAAGAAAATGTGGAAAAACAAGAAGATTGCTCTGCAGGGATGGACATAATGTAGGGAGAGGTTGGGAAAGATAAATCCTTCTGGCCCCCTTCATTATGAGAGTAAAACGACACTTTTGGCTAGAGGCCAGTGAAACCTGGGAGATCTAGGATGGTGCAGACAGGACTAGCAACAAGTTTTATCAGGGAATGGATTGGATGAGTGCAGGTCTGCCTCAGCTTTGTGGTTTTTGTTCTGAATACAGAATATTAACCCCTGTGTTCCTGCTGCTTTCCAGAAGCAGAAATAAGGCCAAGGTGTTCAACCCCTCAGAGAGGACTGGAAAAAACATTGTGGATTTTAATTAAACTTGGAAAAACAAGCGGAGGTAGAGGAGTGCTCTGACAGGAGGTGTAGGATTGTTAGAGGAGCACACGTTGTTGTGATGCTGACCTGATGATACAGAGGTTAACAGCCATCCCATCTTCTCCTCCATGCAGTCAAAATTCAGCAGCACTGTGGAGAGGGGGCTGCCAGGCAGATGTGCTTACTCACAAAGAGCATTAAAAAAAAAAAAAAAGTATTTTTTATCAAAAGAAACTGAAAATTATTTTCAGTGAGAAATGCTGCAATCAGTCATCCCAAAAGGTGGTGACTTTGATTTAAAATTTTGATGTGCCCACGTCAAATATATGATGAATATGTTGGCCCACCAAGGTATGGCTGAGGTGGTGCTTTCAAGGAGATGGGGTCATTGCTTGTGAATTTGAAAGTCTTAACGCTTAAATAAGCTAAAATGCAGCACCTTTCTTATGTCTATGAAAACTCATTTTTCTGTAAGCTAAATTGGTCAGTGTGATAGATGAGAAAGTTTGTCTTTGAAACGAGACCATTAAGTGCTACTTTTTCAAAATAATTTGGAGTTGCTCTGCTCCCCTCAAAGTACACCTCTGGTGTGGTCAGAGGTATGAATGCAGCTTCTGCAGATGTACCTGGGCTGGCTCTAAATTAGCTTGTGTGTACATGCAGGGGGGGCCGGCGCTGCCCCCCAGCAGCACGGGCTTGGCATGCTCTAGGTATCGACCTGGCTACAGCCCTGGCGAGCCTGCGGGCACGGCAGCCGTTGGCACTCTGGTACTTATGAGAGCAAGGGAGCAACAGATGCTGCCTTGAAAGAACCTCTGTGAAGTTGGCTCTGGCCAGGCTGAGCATGCTTGGGAGCCCATGTGTATTTGCATGATCTCGTGATCTTCAGGGGATGGTATTTAATTTTTTTATGGGAGTTGCATGTAAACATGGGAGGGTAGAATTTGGCCTGTAAATAGGATCTATTTGGGAATAAGCCTTTTCCAGAGCTATATAATGATAGTTTTCATTTCTTCAATTAGAACCAAATGAGGGCCACAATCCTAAAAAGGCTTACATGGAGGCTTTATTTTAAGATTCACCAAGTACTGCAATTACCCCGTAACTTCAGGGCTTTTAAGTTAAGCATGCTCTTTTACAGAGCCTCTGGCCATGGAGCATTTCACCTTGGAGTATTTGTACTGTTCCAACTGCTGTAAGTCTAGGCATGATATCCTTCTGTTTCCAGAGCCTGAGATATATTTTAAAGTCTAGCTTTTTACAGCTGGGCGATAGCAAGGGGTATGAGATGAGGTAAAGCTAGCCAGTTTATTAAAATTTCCTATTTCTAACTGAGAGGAATTAGCAGTTCTGTACTAGAATAGGAGGTCAGAATGACAAAAACACCCATGAAGGGTAACTCTGAACAGCCTGGTCTCATTTAAACCTTTCAGCAACCAAAACAGCTAGGAAATACACTTTACAAGATTTAAGGATGCAAAGCACTTAGTCTTACATCCCTTGGGTTTTTGTACTGGCATTGCCCTAAGGAATGATACCATTGATAAAGATTTTTTTTTTCCCTCTGAAACTTAGAACTAATCTTTTGCTGCACAGCGAGAAAAACTGTGGGGAAGGGATGCTGAAATGTTAACTGGGTGTAGTAGCAGGGATTCATGAGTGAAATCTGAATTTGCTTGCGTCTGAAGCCTTCCGAGAGCACTTCAAAGTGCAAAAGGAGTTGCTGTTTTCAGTCAGGTTGTCACGCTTAGCACAGCGTCTTAGCTTCAGTCCTAATTTTATGCTTTTTACCTACTTGCTTTCTAATATCATCAGCCTCCACTGTTCCCAGAGTGCTTAGTTATAAATCACACCAAACCTTTGAATCTTTGAGTCATTTTTCGCTATGACTTTTCCTCCTCTGTGGTATGAAGTACATGTGTGTTATCTGCTCACCTGGAGCAGATCAGAGAGGTGGTGTGGTCTGCAGGAATGAAAACTGGGTTGGGAGGCAGGAGGTGGTGAAATCTACTTCTGGCTCACAGGGCAGACTTAAGCAAGCTGCTTCACCTTTCTGTTTCATTTTTCTCCCCTCTGCAAGGAAAGGGGTGAAGACGTTTCCCTGTCTGTCTCCCAGGATGGGTGTTGGGCACTACAGTTAACTAAATTCCTCCTGAGTCTTTGGAAACATCCCCATAGAGGATGTGAATATCTTTTAGTGGCTATTAACAGTGGCCTGATACACAGCAGTGATCTGTCCTTATTTGCTCTGCAGTTGGTCTGTGTGGTGTATGTGTGATCTGTGCTTTCTGCTTTCCTGATCGTGTTTACCTGTGGCTCTGAAGAAGGAGACGTAGCAAAGGTCGGCTGTCTCCACGCATTTTAATACAGACTAATACAAACTCCAGTTTTCTGGTGTGGAGTGCCTTTGTGCTCTGACGTATGCTTTGGTTGTTCAATGTGGTCAAAAAATGCGTGTCCATTGAGCACCGAAAAGTCACTTAGGGGAATCTTGGCTCTCAGTTTTTGCTTTTCTTCTGCAGTTTTACTTTATGAGCACCTTTCCTCCAGTTGGGGGAAAGGCTGGCTTGCAAACACCCTCACACCTGCCAGCAAGGACCACACCTTGGGCTTCCTGAGAGTCATAGCAGTCAATAATTTATTGCAGAGAGTACAAATTGTTTTTTCCAGCTCTGTTCAGGCAGCAACCAAAGGACTCAAACCTACTGGTGATAATGCCTGTTAGAATAATCTCTAACCTGAGAACAGCCATTCTTAATAAAAGCCAAATAGTCATCACTCCCCCCTTCCCCCTTAGCACAGAAAACCTGTTGATCCTTCACAGCTTCGCTGTAGAAAGAAGTGATTACTTTTCCCACCCCACAGATCAAGACCCAGGCTCATGGTGTTGCCATGCTGTTGTTCCAGCAGCAGTGTTGCTGGCGACAGGGAGAAGGATAGGACCCTCATCCCTTGCCTGCTTCTTCTCATATCCTTGCTGCCACAGGCTGTGCACTGCCCGCTCTTCTGGTTATGTGTGACGAGGCTGTCTTCAAAAATCAAGAGAAAACTGGAGATGTGAAAAGCCAGTTTATAAACCAAAACTGTGTTTTTGGTGAGAGGATTTTTTTCATTTCTAGTTTTTGTGTTGCAGATCTGGTTCAGAATGTAGCCAGTACAACTCTCTTGAGCATTAACTAGCTTTTATAAAAAAATATTTAAAAAAAATTTTTTTGATTTAAGAAAGTAGTGATTTTTGTCCATTACTTCTAAAAAAAAAAAAAAAAAGGGCTAGAAAATATCCAATGGTAGCTGAATTCTGTGTGTGTTTCTTTAGGGCCTTTTTTCTGTCTGTTTTCTCGGGTTTTGGGGTTTTTTTGTTTTGTTTTGTTTTTGTTTTTTAATTATTTTTCCCCTTTGAGAAAACCCCGTAGGGTTTCTTTCCTGTTTTAGTTTATAGGTCTCTTCAGACAAAGTTTGCTTCTTTCAGGGAGGGTGGGGAATTGTGTGAGTCAGCTTGCAGGACTTCTGCCCTTGCAGTACTTGTGGAGCTAGGAGGAACTCCAGCTTCTATTAATCTGCTCTTTTCCAGCAGTATGCTGTCATACATGCTCATAACCTGGGATTAAACCTGGCCTTGCTCAGTGTTCTGGCTCTAAGCTTGACTGGAAGGAAGACTTGGCATGGTGGACAGCCAAGTGCAGCCACGTGTCCCGATGTTTTCTGGGCGGATCACAGCACGCCTGTAATGAATCCTGAGTTAATTACATTGGTCACACCATTAGAGTTCAAGACTGTCCTCAGAAGAGCTGTGTACCTAATACGCTTGTCCACAAGCGAGTGAAACAAGTTGATAGAAAGCTTTGAACTACCTGCCTCTGGCACCCGCAGAGAAAGAGCGTCAGTAGTTTAGGGAAAGGTAACAGCTAGCAAGCTGTGGCTTCTGTGCAGGCAGTGGTAGGAGAAACTCTGTGGGTAGAGAGGTCAAACTAGAAGATCAGAACAACCTCTTGTGATCTTAATGTGTCCAAATCCTACCTGACTCTGGACTTCTCAAACCCCCTTTGTTATTGGTGGTTTTCCTTTCATTGTTTCGCAGTGACTTAACGGTAGGTTCTGTCTCGCCATACGATGCTTTGCGTGAGTGCTTGTAACCTCGTTGCAAAGTTGTAGTATATGAAAGCTTTCATAGGTGAGTTTGTCTGTCCATGTCTTTTCACTCCTGCTGTTTCTTTGTATGTGTTTCTCCCGTGGGAATAGGGGAAAGAAAAGGGTCTGGTTTTTACCACCGTAAAGCAGAAGACTAGATTTTGGGCATTATTAAAACCACCATCATTGGAAGGGACTTTGACTGGATGTTGAAGACTAGTGCACATCATCTTTCCCTCTTCCCAGTTTGAGTTTGTAGATCTTTTTCCGAGAATCAGTAAAGTAATTAAAGTAAGTACAAGATTTTCTTCTGGCATAAAACAATCCATGACCTGTAAAAGGGAACTGGGTATAAGAAATTCCAGTAACATAAAATACTCTGACTAAAACTTTCTCAAATCCAGACAGGCCTTATAATATTGCAAGAACTTGACTTCAACATCATGTGGAAAACATGGAAAGGAAGGCATGAGTGAGCCATGTCCTTCTAGGATTTTTGAAGGGGCAAGACAGCAAAAAAAGTACAACAGAGGTGGTGGTGGGCAATCTGAGCATCCCCCCTGAAGCTGGGAAGGTGTAGGTAGCAGTGCGGTCCAGCTTTGCTTGATACCTAGTGAGGATGACTTGCTCTTTAGGACTTTGTCTTAGTAATAAATTCCAGCTGAATTGGCTCATAAAAGATTTTCCAATTTCTGTGGAAGGATTTGTGAAGTTCTGCACTGAATAGTCCTTCCTCATGGAATTCATTTTGAGGAACTTCAGCATTGCAGAGGCTAGATATCGAGTCCAAACTAGTCATTTCATCTTATTCTGTAGGCTTCTCCAGAAATTATCATCTCGCAGAACGGGTGGGATGAAATTATTTGCCCTCTGGAGATGCTTATTTATTTGGATTGACTTCACACGGAACCTAGACAGTGCTAGCTGGGACTTGGCTAACTAGCTGTTAGATGTGTAAAACTAGGTGGCATAAATTTGCCCTTACAGCAGTAAATGGTGAGGGGATAGTTAAACTCATCGTGGGGAAGGACAAAGACAGAATGCGTGCACAAAAACATTCTGGAATTTGAGTATGGCGAGGACATCTCTCATATTGGTTACTTAAAATGCAGTGGTTGTTTTGATATACTATATGCTCATAACAGTAATGATCTTTGTAGCATCATCCAGGGTGCTGTCTGCTAGTGGAACTCATGTGCTCTATAATGAGGAGTTTGGTTAAATACGTGCACTGCCAGGTGATTACGTATGAGATTAAACTGAGGATAAAAATGACAGACTTCTCCATTTGCTCAATAACACAGACATAGCTGCTGTAACAAGCTTGGTGATACTTTTTATTACTTCTGGTATTACTGTGGTATCCGGAATCCTTACCAAGGAGCAAAGTCCTGAGAAGTATTTATTTAACTTTATAAATATGAAACACTTTTCTCTGCTTATTTTGCTGATATGACAAACTACCTAGCCCCACTAAAACCCTAACACTCCTTAGGTAACACTTCACTCAGGCTTATTCCTCCATCATCTCCCATTGCCCGTCTCTGTTACAGTTACTTGGTCTGTGGACCTCATGGAGTTTTCTGTGATTTTTATGAAGGAATGGGGAAAAGGGTCCCAGTCTGGAAAAGTCTTACACTTCATCATGGTCAGAAATATGTCAAGGACCTTCCTTGTTCTTACGTGGCCCGTGAACAGGAGGTGTGCCAGTTTTCCTCTCCTCGAGGAAGTGACTGGACCAGCATCACACCCAGCTACCTTTGGTTCCCTGTCACAAAGCAGATATTAATTACAGCTGAATTGATTCAGTATGGCTTTAGGCTTCATCTACAGAGAAGCTTCAGCGTTTGCCTCTGGATCTGCAGCTAGACAGCACTTTGCAAAAGGCTGGTTTCACTGAAGGAGCCTTTGTGGATTAAGATCCAATTTAGTATTTGTAAGGTTGTCATGAGTAATAGTACAGCCTGACAAACAGCATAGTCGATAAAATAATCAGGCCCTCTATGTACTGTAGTTCTCTGCTCTAGATGAGGTGCGGAGTCCAATTTTGAGGTTACTAGGTCTGAAGCTTCTCTTGTTCACTAACCTGTAAATTCAGAAGAAGAGTTTTATTGAAGGCAGCAGGATGTAGGCAGCATGTAAGATCTGCCGCTGCTGAGTTCAGGCTAGTAGTGAGTGTTGGTGCAGAGCGTGAATGGTACGGGTTTTTTTAAGTGTAATTTCTGCTGAAAACGTTAAAAGCTTGAATAAATAATGAAATACAAGGCCAGTCTATTATCTTCAGTGCATTCCCCACTATCTCTGTTGCATCTCCAGATACCTAGTTTAGCAGGCTGTCTAGGTCTTTCCCTCCCCACACCCCCTAGTCTATCAAGCTGTGTCGAGATTGCTACAATTCTGAGGTTTTCTGTTGTTCCTTGGTTTGGTGGTTGGATTTTGTTTTGTGTGTTGGGTTCTTTTTTCACATTGGGACAAGTCCGTACGCTCAGTAGCAAACACCCTGACACCCAGCAAACACGTATATAGAGCTGGCTACTAGTTATTTATCATTTGTTGTAAACTATTTTTCATGAAGCTCCCTCACTAGATCCACAGTTCCTTAAGAGAGCAACTGGGTGTTTAATCCAGTGAGCAGGCAGGGTGCAGGGAAGCTGCTGTAGCCTTTGACCAGCAACAAGCAGTCTCGATAGCATCTGTTGTGCGAGGATAAGGATTGGAAATGGCAAGGCCAGTTTTGGAACAACTGTATCCTTGTTTCTCTACCCTTGAGGACAAGGGGGACAAGTGCCTACATGTGTTGGATTTTGTTAGCTGGATCCAGTTGCTGTGTTGAGTTAATGAAGGTCATGTTAGTCTGTGGAATGCTGGGAAAGCAGGAGAAGCTGAAACCGAGCTGGCCCATCCCCAGGCAAACTGGTTTTAACCAGGAAAAAGTCAGAGAATGCGAAGAAACTTCTTGTACATCACCTCAGGCGGTTATGTATTCTGTTTCCTAGTTACATTTTTTTTTTCCTGGTATCAATTCCAAAACAAACAAATGGAGAGAGAGAGGGGAGGGGGAAGGGGAAGGCATTCCTTAAAATAACCCTTTAGCATCTTGGGCCCAATTTTCTTCTCCTGAGACCTGAAGATACAGTCTGTCTGTACTGATACTGGTAGAGAGAACCCCACATATGCCCTGCAGTGACTGTAAAATGAAATGCTGATCCCTTTTCATTCAGAAGTAGAACTGTAGGACTGCAGCATGTATTAGGCACTGCACTAAATAACAGCATAGATAAGTGGGCACTGCAGGTACAGACCTCCTGACTTTCTGCCATTGCACGTTTTTCTTATGCTAGGTAAAACAAAGCACTGGGCAGGAAGGGACCCTAGCATCATTTAGGATCTGCAGGCACTGCTCTGATGGACGGGGTAGTAGTAAGTCTGTTCAAACAGTAACTTGGGTATTTAGAAGTAGTAGTTCAGCACAAGTGTTTCTTGTTGGGCTTACTGGGAGAAATGATGTGGCCAAAGACAGCTCCCGGAGTGCTTCAGTTAGCTGACCTACCTTATGAATGCTGAAACTTCAGGCCTCCAATACTGACTGCAAATTTTGACTTCACTGGGGCATTTGCAATGCATGATTGTCATACTGCAATGCTTGAATAAACCTTCTTTTTTTGTCTCTGGGTGATTGCATCCACTTTTCCCTCCTACTCTGTGTTATTCTAGTCTTTCAACTAACTTTTGACTCCAAAAATTTAGGGAGTTTACCATGCCCCACTTTGGAACTGACCATTTGATCTGCTTGAGAGAAAAACTAGAAGACATTTCTCAACTTCCCTGCACCACTGCCCTCTATGTCATCCTGCTTTGAGCTCCTCTATACAGCTCTTAAAGTGCTATATAAGGTTCTGAAAAGTATCACATTGCTTGGCTCTGTGCTTAAGGCAGTAGGGCACACAGTCTCTTTGGCATGCTCCAGCAGCCAGTGGAAACAAGGGTAAGCCAGCTCATGTACATCTTAGCTTTGGCAAGGATGATCAGAGCCATAGCTCAGCAAGAAATCAGCATTCCCTCTGCAAGTGAAAGGTCAGGAATGCAGAAAGCTCACTGCCTTTTTAAGAAGGTTGAAAGTTTGCCCTCCTTTTTTTTCCAAGAACCGGGCAAATAGGAGGATAACAATCCCATTTTCTCATTTTTGTTTAGCTGAGAATGTGTCATCTAATCTATTTAAGGAATGGTCACGTGTAATATTTTGAAAAGATAGTAACCTCTGGGTCAAATCCGTTCCATTCAGTCCTGCTATTTGCTTGACTCGCCAGTGGCCGGTGATGTTTGTTATCCAGCTGACATGCACGTCCTTTCCTGCACCTAAATTCTCCAGCCACCAGACAAAGATATGGTAGAAACAAAACCTATCAGCACACGCATTTCCTGATAAAAACCTGTGGTGCTGGGCTCTAGGGCTGATAGTGTTCTGATGGGTTCAGGATGCTGTGCAAGTCTTCAAGCAAGGACAATCAAACCCAAGCTAAGAAGAGAGCATAACTTCACCAGCAGAAGCACATGTGTGTACATATGTGTGTGTGTGTACCTTTTCTACCCAAGCACAGGCACAAATGTACAGTTATCAGTCTTGCTGTGAGAGTGGGTGGGAAACTATTCATAGAAGCTTTTTTTCCTGCTGGAAGCCTTTGGTGTCTAGAAATCAAAGCTCTCTGCAGATGTGTGCAAGTCTTGATATATAAATTGAGACAATTTCTAAAATCTAGATAGAATTTCTGATGAAAACAGGGGCATCATCAGCACCCTTGTCAGCTTAAAAGGTAGAGGCTGTAGCAGTGCCATGGAGAGCTTGGGCTCAGTCACCCAGAGCAAGTGCTCAAAGTGTCATTGTAGACCCCAAAGGGAGGTAGAGGTTCTTCCTTCTGCTTGAGTCGGAGTCTGCTTCATCTTCATGATTTTCTCAATGACAGCCTTGACATTTTCTGTATAATGCATCCCCTCTTTAAAGCCAGCACTACTCATGTGTTCTGTTTACAGAGGGAGATAATAAAGTATATTAAATACTAGGCAGGATTTTGTTTGTTGTGTCTTCAAGTAGATGCTATTTTAGCAGATGTAGTTACTTTTTCTTCCCAAATTACTATTAATGACCTATTTTGCCTTAAATTAACATCCAGGTTCTGGGTTGTTTTTTTTTTATCAATGTATTCTGTTTGCAATATAAGAAAAACTTACTGTAGTGACAGAAATTAATTTTCTTTCTTAGTATAGTATCCAGCCATACTTTTCTTTTAACATTGGAAATAATGAGTCATGGAATCAAGGCCACATGATGTGATCTTTGTGGAAGACATCTCAACTGGCACGGGGTCATGTTATAAGACATTAGCATTAGAAATTTCTTCCCACTCACTTGAACAATTTCTTTTGTGCAAACATATGCAAAGTCCTGTCTGCCTTTCTTTATCTTTCAGCCTGTGTTAAACTTCAGCTGTTGATTGAATTTACATTCCAAGTTTTTCTGCATCAATTTCATTGAACCCAACAGCAGAGAACTTAAATGATGTACAGAGATATTTTTTCTGAAGGGCTCATGAAAGAGGCAGGCTGCTACTACTAGCTTGAGCCAAAATATATGGAATGAAAATTGTGCAAGTTTCTTTGCAAGCAAATGTATCTTGTCCCTGATAGAGAAGGCACTGGCTTTACAAATGCTGGGATTCCTGTAAGCAGTGTATGTCATGCTGAATTAGGATTTGTTTCTGCTTCCGTTGGCTTCAACACATGAACATTAATCTCCAACATTAATCAATTTATTGTCGCCGAACCCCCATAAGATAGAGAATTACAACCTCTATTCTGTAGATGAACAGAGTTGCAAAGAGATTTAGATTCCTGTTTAAACATGTGTTTAGGCACCTAAGGATGCAACTAGATGCCAAGTAAGATTTATGAAAGTGCCTTAACTGATTTTGAGGGGAAGTTTAGGGCCCAGAGAAGTGAGGGGCTTTTATAAATTCAGCTTGGCACTGGAGTACCTATAGCAGCCTCGTGCTGGCTTCCCTGGTTGCACCTGCGTTTGGGAGCAGACGTAGAGCCAAACCCAGACTTGCACCTCATGGTAGGCAGAAAGTGCATACAGGAGATGCAGGCTGGGTCCTTGAGGTGTCCGCAGCTTGCATTTGGGGACAGCAGTACTCATGCAGACATATGCAGCCACTGTTTCCCCTTTCCGTTTATTCCCAGCCTCATATCAGCAACCCCCTTCCCACCTCAGATTATTTTTCAGCTGGATCAATTCCAGACATAGCAGAGGGTATGGCTGTAGGACCACGGAGGTGTAGTGACTGCAGAGTTCCTATATCCCAGCCCTGTCTGGGCAGCCAGGAACACAGTGAAGGCTTCTGAATTACCCATCTGTGCTGAAGAAAGGGATAGGAGGCACAGCTGTTGCATTCTCCAAAATACTATGTAACTATGCCATCATACTGTTAAGGACATATAGAGGTTTCAAATGTTTGCTTTTTTATATTTTTTTTTTAATTTAGTTATTTAGTTGTAAAGAATGCCTGTTTCACAAATTCCTTGATTTAAACGAGTTCAATGCTTCCTTAGTTCCTGATGCAGAAGATTAGCTCAAGACTGGTTTGCATCCTTACAGCCTGCTGGGAACGAGCTGGCTGTGGAAGCCGCTAGGTGGAAATGACAAGTAATAAATTCGTTGAAAAAGGCAGCTTGTGAGCAGGACCAGAATGAAATTTGAGTCAAGTTAGATGAAAATGTTGGGGGAGAAAACACTTCAGTAATATTGAAATGGCTTTTGATGCTTGAAAGTAGAGAACAT
Organism: Falco peregrinus; assembly: GCF_023634155.1. NCBI lineage: Eukaryota > Metazoa > Chordata > Aves > Falconiformes > Falconidae > Falco > Falco peregrinus. The sequence continues at coordinate 10,433,829 of NC_073728.1, forward strand.
TTCCATGTTTGTTTCAAAATGATGTATTTCAACTCAAAAGGGCCAGCACTTGAAAGGGGGAGGTTATACAACTAAAGAAATATTTATTTTCTTTTTGGTCAAATAAATGTCTTGAGTCAACTCAAATTATTTTCATGGCAAATGAAATGTTTCTGTTTGTTTGACCCATATGATTATTTCGTTCTTTTTGTCTTCAATAGTCACTGCAAAACCTCTTATTTTCCTTATGTCTCCCAACAGAACTGAAAGTTGGAGACTGGAATATTCCACCTCCGTGTGTGCGGGGTGCAGTTGCCTAAAATAAATCTCCAAGCTTTAAGCATCTCAGGCTCTACCTCATGGTAGATGTTTTATTCTTACCCTAGAGTGAGAATCCTCTGTTGATAATTCTTAAAGGAAGCCAGTGATCCCAAAGCCCCAGGCCAGAAACTTGACAATGGAGCAGTAATGAGGCATTGCTTATATGAACAAGTCACTTTCTGCAAGGACTGTTTAGCATATATGCATTAATAATGGTGGTTATGAATGTTCAGGAACATTAAAGGAAGTCAATGGATCCACTCTGCACACGAAAACAGATAAATGAAGAATCACATGTGACACATAAAATTATATGTCTGACCTGGGAGTATGCATACTGCTTTACTGAACCCCTCAGATCAAATTTGGCACAAGGGTAGTTGAATCTGACACTGTTCTGATCGTAACCTTTGCAACTAGAATTGTGCGGGTACATACACTTGATGAGAATGTGACAAGAGAAAATTGAATGTAAAGTCTGCTAGACAGCCCATAAATTTGTTTTATATCTTTATCTTTTCCTTGCTTGGCAATTATTTCAGCAGGTGCTGAACTACTTTCTGCTTGGTGTGAGCAAGGGTACTCAAATGACCGACTGTAAATTCTTGATATTTCCTGTACTTATGAGAAGACATAATCATCTGAGGAACTTGTAATATTTAGTGTGGATTAAGAGAATTTTTAAAATAATGTGGGTTGGTTTCTTTGTTTTTGTTGTTTTTTTTTTTAAAAAAAAAGACCGAGATTGGTCATAACTAGTCGTAGATTACTTAGTACTGTATAACTGAAATGTGTTCATATTGTCACCCTGTTACCTATTTTTAACAGCGGGGTGGAGTTGTCGCTCAGGTCCTTCTGCATTATTTGTTGTAATTCAGTAGACAGCATATCGCTATTAGGTTATAGCCTTCCTAGGATATGATTTTTAGAACCATAAAGCAAGAGTTTGCAGGGTTTCAGAAGTTGATTACAGAGAGAAGTTTATTGTTATTTCTTACACTTAAATCTGCTAGGTAAGTTAAAACAGCCAAGTAGGAGATCTGGAATAGAAATGATGTGCAGTTAAATGCTGAAAAACCTCTACCTCTTCTATACAGGAGAGCTGTTAAACTATTGCTTATTGTACATTAGTATTCTGTGGTTGCTATCTGCAAAGCTACTACAGGCAGTAGTTTGAGCAGGCTATTACCATTTCTAACTTCATGCTACAGCGTTCTCGCTTGTCTGCACAGTTGACCCGATCCTGTATGTCATCAGGGAGGAGATGTTTAACTTGTGACACTACTAATCCTTTCCTGAAGGCTTTTCGTTCTTCCTGCACGTTGTCCTTTCATTGCTTTTGTGAGCGGGAACATGCTTGCTCAGCCCAATGATGAATTCATGTAATTACCTATGTATGTACTGAAGTCCTGTTGACTTTAATGTTAAAGATCAGCGATTGCTTAAGTATTGCACTGAATCAGGACCCCCAGGCGTTTTCACATGCACAAGCTAACTTGGGAATTGGTGCGCCTTATTGTAGTTCTCCACCGATGGGAACAAACAGCAGACTCGGGACACTCCCGCGATCCAGCCGTCACTGCAGGTGCCTGGCTGGGCACAGGGACAGCTGGGAGCACAGCAGCCCAACTGAGTGCTTGTCTCCCCCGTTTCCCTGCCCCCCCTTCCCAGCGTAAATCTGCAGACCACAGCTGGCTGGCATGCCTTTGCATTAACACAAGTGGGATACGTGGAAACAAATCATGGTGTTAGACAAAGTTCAGAGTGTGTATTTGGTTAATCCAATTCTAGAAAGCCTCCTTAGTCTGTGTGCAGGTATGAGTTATGCAAAAGCACATGTCCGCGCCAGGAATCTGCATCCCAGTATAGCTCTGTGTGTGTGTCTACCTCTGCAGGAACCCTGTTTGCAGGAGCTGATGGTGTAGAGTCCTTTCTTTCTCAGCCAAGTTCTCACACAAGGATATGGATGATTTTCCATGTGTCTCTTGAAAATCTGCTTGTCTCTACAGTTTTATTTTGCTGATAGAAATGCACCTAATACATTGTGATAATGCTGTGTTTTATAAAAAAGGCTGCACTACTCTCAAGCCCGAAGACTCTAGGTGGGTCTTGGTGCATGTAGGCATCAAGCCTTCAGAGAATATGATTGTCCTCGGCTGGAATGACGGACAGTCTCAGGAATCACATCTGAATTACAAAAAACCTTAGGTCTTCAGTTCATATGTTGTCATAACCCGGTAGACACATTATATATTCCTGTAGAGGCTCATTTGTGATCCTTTCTAATACAGTTTGTGCTCAGAATAGCGTTAGCCCTTTGACAAGAGGGGAGATGTTGCTGTTAGAGCAGTTCCAGTCTGGGCTTCTGCCGGAGCTCTGTGGCATTGCTTTCTCAGGTTGGTGATGAAGGAACGGACTTTTGCATTCTCCATCCCTTCAGAAGCCATCCGTGCTGCTTCCTCAGTGCTTTGATATTCTGCCAGCCGAGGGAGGGAAGAGCCATTTATAAATATTTCTGGTAATACAGTAAGTACTCTCACATGTTTTGCTCACTCATTTTCCGTATCCAGAAATCTATCCGACCAGAATTGGTTCACTCTCTTTTATTAGCAGAAATAGATCCACAACAATTAAAATTGATTTAAAAAAAAAAAAAAAAAGAAAAGAAAAAAAAGAAGGGAAAAAAAAGAGAGAAGCAGCAGCAGCAAGCACAACATCATATTGACTGACTGTGTGTATATTCACACTGGCTTCCAATCCATGGATAATTACCCCTCAGAGATTGTGTGCTATGTACAGTACGGTGATGGAATTATGCACTTTAAAGAGCTTTAGTGAGGCTCTTAGGATGCCAAATTCATTCCTTTTTTTTTTTTTTTCTCTTTCTTCTTTTCATTGCAGTGAGTAATGATTTTTTAAATGCACATGACCTATCCTCAAAATCAAGCAAGGCATGTCAGTGATGTTTCATGTCTCTGGGTCTCACTTCTCTTGTACTGGCACAATAGAAGAAGCGTACCCAGGAGATGAAACTTGGGGTTTGGTCAGAGGATCTCTTGGGGTTGCTGGCCTTCGTTAGTGAGGGGAAAGGCAAGCGGAACTCAGATATTACTCATTCTGTTTGGCAGCAGGTACCCCAGTTGGGTTTACTGCAAGGAAAGAGGGCTTGAAAGAGGCTGTGGGTACAAATCCAGAGAAAAGCAGGCTTCGTTAGTTTGGCTGGTCACAGATTGCCTTACTTGAACACTAAGAACCCATGATGGTGGTTTCTCAGACCTCTTTGTCAGAGATGGTTGAATGTTTTTGATTTGCAGTTTCACACACACACAAAAAAATATTGCCTATAAATTTCAGCCTAAATTGTTTTTGGCAAAGTGATAAGCAAGTAAAAAACAGGGCCTCATCGTAGGAAGTGTCAACCCATCTTAATTTTAGGCAGAAATACCAGCTCCTCCTAGAGGAAAAGAGCCAGTACATAAATAGCTCCCAACAGATCCTTTACTCAAGCAGACAAAAGGGTGACGTGCAGAAGTTGCTGCTAATGCCAAATTTAAGCTTTCCAATGGGAATGTGTCACATACGTGAGGTCTGAGTTTGTAAGATGTGACTTGATGTTCAGGCAGGAGTGTTTCTTGATACTCCTGTGATATGTTGGAGGTATTAACAGCTCTCCAGATCTGTTGGAGCTCTTTGGAGAACATCTCCAAAAGTACTATCACAGGAGTTGAAAAAGGAGGTACCTTTTGAAACACAGCGATCAGGAATATAGTTGCAGAGCTGTTGTACTCCTCCATGGCAAGCACTTGTTCTTTGGCTGTGGCTATGTTTATGGATTTTTATCTTTTGTTGACATCTTTAATGAACAGTAACAGTGAGTGGTGCTGCATCCTGTTCCACCAGCCTGGACCAGCGGGCTGTTGTGTGAAGGGAGGGCTCCCAAAGACAACTTGTGGCCCAGAAAGAAACTTTTTAACTGGGACAGTGAAATCAATAGTTCTGCCATCCATCAGAGAGGCTATGTGCTCAGCTGTATGTGGTGGTTGAACATGTGGTTTCCACGGAGTAGCTGAGTTTATGGGTCTGCATGTATCTCCTGAGGAAGTATCAGATGCTTCAGTTCCTGAATCTGTTGTCTCCATCTTCTTGACTCTTCTGCAGTAATACATACTGAGTGGTGCTCAAAGCCACTTGCAGCATCGTGCAGCTTGTTTGGTGATGGTGCATCATATGACCTCCTCAGCAGTCTGAAATGTATCAGCTTGGGGTTTGGTCCTGCAATCCCTAGTCCATCCTTGTTGTAGCACTCAATGAGGGTAGGTATCTGCTCAGCGCTCTTAGGTATCGTGGTGAAAATGTGGTGGGTGCTTTTGGTGTTTAAGTAGTTGATATGAGAAAAATGTATGTGCGCATCTGCTGTTCTTATTGTTTTAATCTAACTTGAGGAAACATCCCTTGTTAGATATGTAAATTTTTAGGTACCTAATTATCTGTTTTACTTGCCAACTCCCTCCAGATCCTTTCTTCCATGATTCCATCACCCTCTTCCCTTCTTGTTTCCTTAAATATGTGGAGATGATGAATAGCAAATCTCATAGAATGCTTCAGGAATATTTACTGTAGGGTTTTGCTTTTGTTTGCTTTTCTGGTGACTTGGAGATGGCATGGTGAGAAAAGAAACATGTGAGCTAAACCTGTTGGTTTGTACATTGTGTCAGAAAATATCCATAAATTGCAAGTTACTACACAGATGTATAGATTTAATGAGACTGTGTAATGCCATTTATTTATGCTAAAGAATCTGACACATACGGTACTGAAAAAAGTTAATACTCTAAGAGTTATTTTATATTTTTCCATTGCCATCTGTCACTGCCTACATAATAATGATACAGGTGAAAGCCTAGCACTGCTTTAAAAAAAAATATCAGAATGAATAGTCATTTAATATCTTGCTGTTTTAATAGCTGGTGTGTTTTAAGTTGTGGGAAGGAGGCAATAGAGATACCCTCCCCCCATTTTTAGTATATTAAATTTGGGGTTTAAACAGATTTAGATTCTTGAAGTGAATTCAGAAAGAGGAAATTTATTATAAAGAGTTCTTTCCTTTAATAAACAGTTTTGTCCTTTAAATTTGGAAAAGTTAAGGGACAAAACCAGATTCTGCCATCCTTATAACACACCGTCAGTGTCTGGTTCTTGGAGTAGCCCTGTCATGTGCATCTTTAGATGTAGGTGACTTTTTGTGCTCTAAGTCCTTCCTTAATGTGCTGAATTCAATATTGCTGGGGTCTCTGAACTGTGAGCAGGACTGTCTAGATCCCACATCCCCAAATTCTCGTCCCCATTGGCCATCTGAAATCAGTAAAGAAGAAAAAAGGGGGGGGGGTGAGGGGGGGGAAATACACTTTTTCATCTGTCTCAACTAAAAATACATGCCCAAAAGCAGCACCATGCTGACAGAACTCAGCATTTACAAAGTCACTGGCTTTTAAGCTTTCCTTCAACTTTATGCAGTCATACTGTGGTTAGGCAAAACTGCTTTCCCTGTTTGTTTTGTTTTTTTTTTTTTCTTTCAATCACAGTGGAATCCAACACTGAACGGGTGGTGGGAAGTTCCCACACTCAGACTGAAGAGATCCAGGGCTGCAAATGGTCCTGTACCTGGGGATCTGCCCATTGCTTTGCATCAGGCATCTGCCTCCAAGGGTACAGACAAGGCTTTGACTCAAATAAATAAACGAATCGGGGTTTGTTGTTAATCTCTTTTTTTTCTTTTTTTCTTTTTTTTTTTTTTTTTTTTAACAATGTAGTGACAAAATATTTTTGTGGCAGGTGATTATCTTATAATTTTCCATGGGTTGATGAGTCAGGGTAGGCGTCTCCTTTAGAGGGGGACGTTGCTAGGTCAGGTTGCATTAGAACGATTTAGAGTTTATATAATTGAAAATAAATACATATTTTCCTGAAAGCTGTGAATGATCCAAAGGTGTAACTTTGTAATGAAAGCCTTTTACTTATTTAAAATAATGTCTCCAGTGGTAAAAATGCCAGAAAATGAAGCAGAGTAACTGATCCAGACCCAGAGAAGCCATTCCATTGGCTTCAAATGACTTTTTCAAGTGTATTTTCAAATATAGTGTAGTTCCCTACCGGAAAGTTCCTTAGAAATGAAATAATCATTACTGTTATAATTACTACTCTTTGCGTACACTGGAAAGCATTTTAGAAAGTCATGCACTTCTTAAGAAGCAAGAGATGACAATGAGTGAGCAATGAGGTTTTGGTCACTTTAAATGGATGTTATAAATCACTTTATTTTTGTTTGTAAGAGTTGATCCATATATAGCTGTAGTTTGTCAGCATTTTCCATTACAAACTTCTAGTTTTTGGTACCATATAGAGCTCTCAGCAGCCTCTTAGAAAATCCACTTAGAGGTGAATGGTGTATCACTGCTCAATGAATATATGTTTCTTCTGCTCCCTTATTAGAATGTTAACGGTTCTTAAAAATAAAAAGGTGTTCATGGTTTAATGTTTTGAGAGACAGTGTTTCACTACAGGACTGAGCCTGATTTTATCATTCCTTCTCTCTCTGTTTTTCAGTGTGCATCAGAAATAACCCTGAAGTAAAAAAGAGCTGTGGTAGGAGACTGACAGTATTTAATGTACATGTTGCAGACAGTAAGAGACTTGCTTTAGATCAGCAAGGGAAAGGGCTGTGAAAGACCACCCACATCACCGAACCCTGCCTCCTGCAGTTCACAGTAACTGTGAAATAAAAGTTTACAATGAAAAGGGTTCCTGGAGAACACCTGCTACGCACCACAGCACCCCCTCAACATCACCTGCCTCTCTGTAACAAGGGTAAAGTCATTAAGACAAAGGCAGAAAGTCCCAGTGATTAGAGTATGCAGCAGGAGAGAGTCAAGGAGTGTACAAGGGCTGACCAGGTGTTGTATAAAGGCGGAAAATTTGCTAGATGACATTTGCCCAGAAAAGCATGTTTCATGCAACAGAAAAAGGAGAGGGGGGACAAAAATCCTATTCTCTGTCGCCCCATCAAAACAGCCCAAAAAGTAGCAGAATGAATAAACAGAATGAATAAACAGGTAATCCAACAATTGTTCCTAATTTGACCTTAGGGAAAAATCCATGAGTTCACAGAATGAATAAACAGGTAATCCAACAATTGTTCCTAATTTGACCTTAGGGAAAAATCCATGAGTTCAAGCCTCATAACTGGCTTACCACAAGCACCAGCAGAAGGGACAGCAGCTAGAAGCCAAGTACAACTGTGTTCCACTCATCTTTTGGGGCTAGGTTCTGACATTGCAAATGGATAGGAGGCATGAGGGTGAGGAAGCTCTTCCTTGCACCTATAGGGCATCGGCAGAAACTTTGTATTATGTTAAGCACAATACTTGTTGCACCATAATTATTTTGTAAGTATAGGCAAAGAAGGAGGGAGAGGGTGGGTCATCAGGAGTACTTTTCCTACCCTGGGATATGAATACATGACTCTCACTTGTGTAAGTAGAAGTTGCATAGAAGCATTTGTGGGTGAAATTTGGCCTGAGGTCCTTCTGGAGAGGAATCTTGCGACACTGAACAATCATATATATTCAATTAGGAGTTCTTACTCTTGCCAGATGGAGTTATGCAGCATGGGTAATTTGCGGTGAGCAAACAGTCATGCCTAAAGGCTGGGCATCTGGGGCAAATTCTGGTCTAGATACCGCCATCCTTACTTATGCCAGGGTACTCCTTACTCAGTGTCTCAGCCTTTGGACTTCGGCAGGGTTCTCACTGAATGTGACTCAGAAATAGTTGAAACCATCAGATTTGGGTCCTGTGATAGAAAAGAATTTCATGTCTCAGTGCTGCACTTGCTGGGATGCTGTGTGCTTAAATCTGAGCCCTTCCGACTGTAACTGTGGTCTTTTCAGTTTAATATTTGTATAAGCTTGTACAGCCATTTGAGCATAAAAGTTGTTCCACAGGTTTCACTGCTGCAGTCTTCATTCCTTGTGTCTTGCCATGGACAGCTGGGTTGGGAGAAGCCGGCCGGTATTTTAAAACTGTAGGTACTGAAAGCATGCAGAGACAACTAGGGTGCTGCTCCATGTCAGCTTCTTGTGATAGCACAGTACACTTGGTCAGGGGCCTAAATCCGGCTAAAGATAGTTGATTTTTCTCAGGAAGGTTAGTTTCAACCAGATTGGTTTACCAGACAGTTCCATGAGCACTGGTGCTGGTATAAAATATGGAAGGGTTGGGGAACAAGAGGATGTCAACCACAGTTTGTGTCAGCTAAAACCTGACTGAAGCTTGGCTTAACTATGCAACCACATCCTAATTTAAACTAAACTTGGGTGTAACAAACCTGTTAGTCTACACTTACCGCACACACCACCTCCAGAAGATATGAAATAAGTATTCTGTTGCATTTCGTGAGAGTTTAAATTGACTTCAGAGGTAGCAGGCTTAAACTGAGATTCTTCAATTTGAAAACTAAAAATTTCTAAGGATGCCTAAATAAGCTGATCATTTCTCACTGAATTTCTGGCGCATTAACCACCTCCATGTAGGCTTGAAGAATCCCGTTTGTAGCATGCAGAAGAGGACTCGGCACAAAAGCTTCTGAATCTTTCATTTTCTTCCTCCTTTTTATTATTTACAAAATACTGATTTAACTGTTACAAATGGACATAACCCTGCTGAGGTCACTGTGACAACATGGTGTCACCATCTAAGATTCGCACTTGCTCAGTGGCCAAAAGCCAAGTCTTTGGCAGCTTATGATAAACAAATTTGACACCCAGCATCGGGGATGTCCACATGTAGTGCTAGAGGCCCCGCTGAGGCTGTTGTCACTTGACTGGAGAAAGGAGTTGGGTAATTCCCCGTTCTTTGCAGGTGACGTTCACCCTCACCCTCGTTTGTTCCATCCAGATACAGCCTCTTTTAACTCTCTAAGCCTCCAGAAAGCCTCAATCTACTGTGAGAGCAGAGCTGGCTCCCTTGAAATACACCTTTCTAAACCCCAACTGAAACATTTTCCATTACAGTATTGTTAGGGTAGCATTGCCCACAGGTGTCATTTAAGAGGCATCTTCCTTTCTCCTGAAGATCACAGTTATCAACCCCAAAGCAGCAGATGTGCTGCCAATGCCTTGAGCAGACCCAACTGTCCTTACTCCGCAGCATCACACCTACGCAGCTTTGGAGTGATACCTGCTTTGCACCAGTGCAGCGCGAGGAGAAAGGGAGGCCTGTACATTTCTTAGCAACTAAATATAATTTCTAGCTAATTTGCTTTTTAATGTCAACCTGTTTGCCAAGTACTTTGTGGCTATGAGGTGACAACAGAGCAGATTCCTTGACTGGTTCTGCTGCTGCTCGGCTGGCGTTCTCACCCTTTGTATGCATGCCTTTTGAAAAAGGGAAGATTTGTCCGTGCTCCCTTGTTTACACATTTAATAGCTCACAGTTAAGCCAAAATGGACTTGAAAAGCCTCATTAATTAAAAAGCCAAATTCTACCAACAACAAGAAACTCAAAGATGAAGTTTTATTTTCCCTAAGACCCCTTTATACTATTCCAGGAGGAAAGTATGTTTAAATATGCATTAAAGTCTCACTACACTTCTGGAGTGGTGTAAACACCCTCTTTAAGGACCCTTCTTGCTACCAGAGTGCTCTTAGACTGAACAAGAGTCAGGGCTCCTTGTTTCCAGCTTTTGGCATTCCTTACCTTGAATTTCAAGATGTGTCAAGACAGAAGAGTTCTCCATGCCCTCCCCCTTGCCCCATCTTAATTTTTCTTTTACAAAACACTTACTGGTTTGCCATTTCAGCTCTTAAGATTAACTGTATTCCACTCACCATTACTGAGTGCTTTTAATAGTATAGAAACAGGGCATGTAATAGTATAAAACATTCCACATTTGAGTCTTGTGATGTGTACGAGCTTGGTACCCAGGTTCAAAACATGGGAGAAGCTGGGTCACTTTCTATTTGTCTTTAGCTGCCAATTAGCAATGTCATTAATCCACTGCCTAGAAGTTCATAATTAAAATAGATGGTGTCATTGACCATTGATGAGACAATGTGCAGAAGGTTGTGCTTGTAGCTGCCTGTCACTGTGCTGTGGTAGTTAGGCTCATTTTCCAGGGGGAAGTAACAACTTCTGAATTTCTTTGCATTCTTGGGTAAGAACAGACACATTATCCAGGCTTCAAATATTGCATTATATTGCGTTTTGGGCAGGGAATCTGCAGAAGACCCCAAGAAAGCAAATGCATCCCCTGCCCCCAGTTATAAGACCAGCTTGGTTATAGAACGCATTGTGTCCGCGTTAGCTGCGAATGTCCTTCACTGTGTTCGCCCACAGAGCCACCCCAAGGCTCTTCGGGGGCAGCAGATTTTAATTTTGCCTCCTCAAGGATGACTATCTGAAGCTGGGCCAGAGCTTCATTTCCTGCTGGTGAGAGGAGAAGGATGGGGGAAGAGGCGTGGGAGGTCTTGAGGAGTCAGGCTTGGTTTTTCTGCTGCTCCGGAGGCAGCAGGAAGGGGCTGGTGGTGCATGGCCGCTGCCAGGAAAGGCTAACCTCTAGCTGAAGACCACAAACCCATGGTGACAGTGGCTAGCCTGGTTTTCCAAGGCCACAGATAAAATAAGCAACGACCTAGGACAGCAGACAGTGGAAGAGACAGAGTGGCATAGTCCTGCTTGCTCCCTGATGTGTTGGACAGAAGGAATTTTGTTCTGTAGTGGGAATTGCACTCTAGCTTGCTAACTTACAAAGCAGGTAAACAGTGCTTTAATTTACACCCCACCTGGGGATCCAATCTCTCAGCAAGACAGGAGGGTTTTTCCCCCTCTGAGATCTCGCTTTTGAGGGAGACAAATTTCCGTGACAGAGGATGAAATACTAGGAATGTTTTTCTTAGGTGGATCTTCCAACTTCTGGTTTGTTGTAGCGACCCTAATTTGTGGGTGAAGGAACTATTTTGGTACTGAAAACTTGCCAAAATGCTGTTTAACAGAGAATTGCAATTTAATTAGCACTTATGAGACATTAATAATAATTGTATTAAATTTGGCCACTCAGCATCAAGTGTGATTCAGGATCAGCTGGTTGGTGCTCTGAAGGAGAAAAAAAAAAAAAATAAAATTGCTGTGTGGTCTGGTGAATATGTGCCGTTAGCTTTGTG